>NC_090449.1:792097415-792427728 GCF_031143425.1 Pleurodeles waltl | reverse complement strand
ACTCAGGGCGGAATCTCTGTCCTCAAGGTGGAATCCGCCCTGTGGGAAGAGATTCCACCCCAAGGACATACAAAGACTTTTCGGTATTCAGAAAGGTAAGATACAAGTCGTATCTTTACTTCCACCCTCAGGGTGGAGAGTACACCACCAGGGCAGGCGTAAAGATGTGACTCATATATCTGAATACCTAAAGTCATAAAGTAAGACTTCTGATCTAAACTTATACCAAAAGTGTATCTTTACCTTTGTACATTGGGGCCAAAGGAAGCAAGGGAGAGATCAGCATTCTCAACTTCTGATGGTCGCTTCCAATTCAAAACAATGACCTTTTGGGTTGAAGAATACCCTTGCACCTTCCAGAGGCTGTTGAACACAGTACTGGGCTGGAGACCTCAAGAGCAATACATCTAGATGATACTGCAGTATTTAGCTCCACCAACGGGACTACCTGCCCCACCTCAAGGAAGTGCTTCAGGTCCTGCAACAGGCAGGAATGAGTTTCATTGCCTGAGGTGGCGCTGCAAGTGAGGGCGGGAGACCTGAGCGATGCCCAAATGTGGTGTGGCCAGCAATTTGCACCTGGCAAGCGACAACCCACCTAACTGATATACAGGCCATAAGGAGAGCAGGGAGGCTAGAAAGGGGAGAATTAATATGAGAGGGTCCCTCAAAGTCAGAAAACAACCAGCAGTGGCGGCCCACACTGCAGGCCTAGATACTTGTGTACAGAACCCTGACTACAGAAACAGGCAGAATGAAGCCTCGCCTCCTCCCATACAGTGCACATTATTGAAAGACTGAGGGCCCGTTCATCTCAAAAGCGTTAGCTGGTGTATGTGACAGCAACACTTTCTGTTGCCCCGGACCACAGTGGTGACCACAGACATGGGCCCCAACTGGGAGCCAACGAGTTCCAGGAAAACAGAGCCAGGGCAGGACAAGCTGGCCTTTGAGGCCAAAAAAGAGACTCAATCCAATGACAAGGCCAATGCAGGACTCCACAGGCACAGATTTAGAGGTGCGAACAAAACAACCGCTAAGTGCGGCACGAAGATGTGGACCCTCCTATTGACATTGTGTAGTAGCCTCACCAAATTTGACTCTAAAATAGATGCACTGGCTCTCCAACTAGATGCCATAAAAGAATGCCAGGAAAAATGTGAACAAAGTATGACAGTGGCCGAAAAGTGGATATGAGACAGAGATGACCCCTGGCTATAACTGACTCCACATTAAAACACATGATAGAGGATCTGGAGTGAGTGAAATTGAAAAACAGATCTAGAAGCAAGATCAGGATGCAGTAATATCCAAATTGTGGGGGAATAACTACTTGTGTCAATGATTAGCAAAGACAAGCTGTCCTCCATGTTCGTGGTGGAACGGGGACATCGAACACTGCACCATGGCCCATTCCACGTGCTCCACCATGCCCCATAATTGCTAACTTCCTCAGTTAGAGGGATGGCAACACTTTTCTAACTACAACCAGGAACAAGGTACACATCTACTGTGATGGCGCTAAGATAGTGTTCTACTCTGACCACACACCAATAGTGCAAGAAGCTCCCTGCAAGTTTGCACTGGTTAAAAAGAGAGTACAAGAGTTGAATATTAAATATGCAATGCTATGCCCAGAGAGACTCCAATTTACCTGGCAAAGCAAGACCCAAATCTTTGATTACCCTCATGCAGCGCTTACCTTCCTCAACAAACAGAAAGCAAACAAGCACGGAGGGACGATGTGGATCACCAAAACAAGATTAATTGATGTTGAATGATGAAGTGCTTGAGGGGATACCTACCTACACATTGCACGATTGACAATCACAACACAAAGACATGGAAGAAGAGAAGAGGCATGGATGGTGTGGAATGCAGAGACGCTTGATCACTTCCCTTTGTATAAGCCTATGGGATTGGCCCAATTGGCTGCATGGAGCTCGACACACCCCATTGCCTGCCCATTCCCAGCCTGACACGTGTTACCAGCGTAACTGCATGGTGTGGGTGCCTCCTGTTTTTTCATATAATGAGGGGATAAGGGGATGATAACGGTCCAGTGTACAGTTCCTGGACTAACATACATATAACATCAAAGTACACTGTTCCGAATTGGGGAGTCCCACTAGAATTTCACTGTGCAATGCAGGTCAAACTAGGCACTGCTATAGTTAGAAGCAAGGGCCCTTACGCACCCAACTGGGTTTCATAGTTCATCTTCGGGCCTGCTCCTCGTCAGACTGGCGCTGCAATGACCGACAGGCCCCACAAGGGGGCTCTTTGCCAGAGATCTTTTTCAGTCGCTGCCATTTGCTGAGTGCAGGAGTGGATAGGACCTGCAAGTGAAAAGGAATGTGTAAGACTGGAAAGTGAGTTAAAATTGGCTATATACCTTCAAACATATGTGATTATTGAGTAGCCAAATGACCCATGTCAAGGTTAAAATCAAAAGTAGGAGTGCCGTAGGGGATGATACAGCACTTTCCAGTCCTACACACTCCTTTTCAGATTGAAATCATAGTGTGACTCTCCAATTCTGAACAGTGTACTTTGTAGTTATATGTTGGCCGCCCTTGTGTCACCACAATGCACACTGTTATATGGATCTGAATGACAATCATTATTCTTACTGGCCAATCCCAGGCAAGCTCGCCTTACCACCGGGGAAATCGGAAATACCCAAGGTATTGCAAGATTGGAGGAATTGGTGTGGGATACAAACACGTCAATTAGCCAGTGCCCAGTAAGGTCATACATTTAGCTACCTCACAAACCATTAGCTTGTATGGTGACCACAGCACACCACACATGCCCATTAAATGCATGACTTGGAATATCCATGGGTTGAATGACCATGCACCACGTAGGCATATGCCACGTGCATTGGCATCCTTCTACTGCAAGAGATGCACCTTCTGGGAGAGAGAAGCCTCAATTTGACCATACAATGGGGCACACCATTATTTTGCAAACTTCTCAGACTATTTTAGGAGTGTGGCCAAATTGATCAGGCAAGCAAAGCCCTTTGTAGTATCCTGGGTGGATGAAGACCCAGAAGGCCGATTTCTAATAGTGTAGGAATGGCTCCAACATGCACAGATTACCATCATTAATACCTACAGTCTAACTATGAGGACACCCAATACTATTGTATGCTAGCAGCACAATGTACTAAATAAACTACAGCCATCCACCATAGTATGGGATGGAGACTCCAACTTGACACCCCACATCACTAGAGATAGTACAATCATTAGAGACAGGCAGCGTTTAAAGGCCAGACTGACCCTATTAGAAATCATAACACAACACAAACTGGAGGATATCTGGTGGGTCAAGGAGGGGGTGGGCAAGAGTACAACTGTTACTCCTCTGTAAATGGTACTACATTTGTTTTTACTCACCAGGAGTACTGATAATGCACCTACCAGCAGAAAACAGAGTACGCCAAATGTGGTGACTCCAGACGACAATGTTACTTGAAACAGTGTTCAAAAATGATATTAGTCAGGCCATAATCACATACTTTACAAACAATAAAGATTCAGTACAAAGCAAGGGCACACAGTGGGACGTCTTTAGAGCAACCTAAGGGTCATGACATATTGAAATCCATTAGACATGACAGCGCTAAACTAGAATGACAGTTGGCAGCCCTAGAAGCCCAGTATACTGCAGATGGTAACCCTGACATACTACAACAACAGGTACACAATCTATGAGAATACAGTGATGCAGCAGACAGGGACATACACTACCTCGGTAAATTTGCTACAGGAACATCCTATGGTAAGGGTGAGAAACCAGGACACACTCAGCTGGAATAATAACGTTGAGCTGGGCAGCAGATTATATCACAAAACTAACTACTACTTAGGAAGCAGAGGTTTATTTAGCTGCAGATATTCTTACAGAGTTTATGCCCTATTGCAAAATAGTACACCTTGCTAATTATCAGCATACGGAAGCAGAAATACAGCACTATTTCGAATCTGTCACATTCCCTTGGGTGAAAGATGCAGAAAGAAACATTTTGGGTTCCCCACTCATGATGTATGACATTCAATCTGCAGTCAAGGAATTGAACAATGGGAAGGCATAAGGCAGTGATAGAAAATTCGACAAGGCGTACATAAGATCTCCTAGCCCTCCAAATGTTAGAGATATATGCGGAAGTGATTGAAAAAGGAGAATTCCCCACTACTATCAGAGAAGCACTAGTCATCATGTTACTTAAAGCTGGGAAGCTGCTTAATGACCACAGTTCCTACCGCTTATTGTCCCTTATGGCCATGGACAGCAAAATAATGGCAAAATCTGGTAGCTTGACTCTTACCACTATTGCATGGGCTGGTCCTTACAGAGCAATCTGGCTTCATACTAGACAACTCCATGTCAGACAACCAGCAAACACTATTCATGGCTCCACACTAGATTAACCCAGAGATGAATGCGGTGGCCCTGTTTCTTGACGCTACCAAGGCATTCGATAGAATGGCCTTATCTACTGATGGTCCTGACTAGAATGAGTCTGTGTATAGTGCGCTAAAGTGGATAGGTCTTCTCTACATTAAACACGCTGTCTGAATAAAACTGAACAACCAATATCTACCTCAACAAATATACAAAGCAGGATCATGCAGGTATGTTAATTCTCTACTATCATTTTTGCCTTGGCGCTAGAAGCATTGGTAAGTCACCTGAAAGGAGATACTCCGACAGAGGTAGTCGGTTTAGGGCCCACAAAATATTAACCTTCCTATATGCAGATGACATACTGTTCAGGGTCAACGACCCCGGTGTCAACAATTCCACTGTAATAGAGGAAATAGTGTTGTAGTTTGACTCTTGCTCTAGGCAAGACTGCTGGTTTAAGGATGACAGTACTTATGTTTGTAGGTGATGAGGCCAATCCTACAACAAGTTGCAACTGTTGACCCAACCCTCCCTGCTTACAAGTAGTACCTCACCAAAAACCCAAACAGTAAAAGGTGGTTTGTGGCAGCTGTTACCCATGGACTCAAGAGTGCGACATCTCAGCGAGGTCATGTTTAAACGGAGAAAACCCTTTTCTCACTTGAGCAACACGCCTCAGTCAAACACAGGCAATGAAAGAGATGCAGTAAAGTTTTCAATAGATTTTATTAACAAGACTGCACACTACGATAAATTGCATGGGCTGCAATGGTTAGGAGGAAGAACATTGCAAGAACAGAATAGTAAAAAGGAGAGTCATGAACACAAAGACCCCCACCATCTTGCAATAATATGAAATGTGAAATATATGCGAAATAGGCCGTGATACCCTAGCATGATTAACCTAATCTCTAACCTAAAGAGAGCTAGGAGTGTTACACCTAATCTGCCAGTACCTTGTCCATGAGAAGAGCACCCCAACCCTTGTTATCTTGGAATGATCAGACTCCCTGGGGACACAAAGACTGGTTCATCATCAAGGCAAGATGTAGCATAGATAGCGTCAATGGCATCTGGTAGGAATCCCTCTAATTATCTTTTTTGTGTGAGATGTATTTATACAGATCTGGTAGGATCTCTGACGCAGGTATGTTCCCAAATAAGAAGGCATGCTTGGGGCGGCAATTATATAAACAATTCCATGAAAAGGTACATTATATTACTGCCCCACGAAAGTGGGAAAGTACATGATGTGAATACTTACGTATCCCATTTAGATTTGACGCTGATAGTGATGCCTTTACAGAGTTGCACTGATAACCTGAAACTAAAACATCTTCCCAACTTTAAACATGGCAGCCACCTTGGAAGGATTAATTAAATAAATGTGTTAAAACAGAGCAAGCTAAGTAGGTTAAAAGTCACTAGGTGGCGGGGGCACAGGCCTCCAAGCAAAAGGCTAAGCTAAACTTCATAGGATCCACTACAATAACTCACTTTGGTGTATGGTCAAGGTTAACAATAAACTGGTCCAAATCACAGATGATGTCCCTTAGCTCTGTCACTTGTGAGCCCATTTTGGATTACTCTTTGCAAGGGCAGGAGAAGCTGATTAGATACAGTGGCATACAGATCCACAGGAATGTAGAGAACCTTATGAGGGAAAACTATAAATAAACAATGTCTAATTTAGGCACCAATGTAAACAAATGGATCCAACTGCCCTTTTGGTGGTGGGTTGGATTGCTGCATGCAAAGTAGTAATGCTCTCACAATTGCTGTACTTATTTCAAAATATTCTGATTTCTTTATCACACAGTTTCTTTGTCCAGCTTCATGTATTACTTGTAAAACTAACACGTGCAGGCAAACAAATGCGCATAAGCGGGAAAACTCTGCAGAGACCATATAGCCAAGGGGCTGTGAAAGACCACATTTGGAAGAATATTACACAATTACAAAGGCCCACTTCGCCTCACACTGTTTCCACAACTACAGGCACATTTTACATCATCATGTTGAACAGAGACAAGCAGCTCCATGGAACCTCCAGACAGTATTAATGAAAACATCTACCCATCAGGGGGATACATACAGAGGATTGCACTGTGTGGGCCTGATCACGCTTGGCCCCACTATGTGATACTGATATAACATGCTTGACACACATCAAATTATTAAAGAACCTAAAGTTGAGTATTACCAATAAACTAGCAAATATAAGAACCCTGCGAGATAGACAACATACTCACTCAAGATCTCTACATAAAAGGTCAATTTGTATTACTAGAAACCTACTTGCTCAAAGGAACAACCACTCCCCTAGATATGTTCACAGACCATAGACTGAGGGAATCGGTCAAAGAGACCTTTTTGACACACCCACAAGATTCCAAGGAATGCCAACTGCTTAACATAGTTGCCACAGACCCAGTTACTAAGCTAACTGTGGGTAAAGGAGTTATTTCTAGTTCCAAATTGATTTCTGATTGCTGAAAATATTGTTAAAAAATAAAATGTATTAAGACTATATGAGATCGAGTGAGGGCAGATGTGAAAATACCTGTTCGTGAGGGGAAAAGGCACTTCCTGAAGATGTGTCAGGCTATTACATGGCTATAAATGTGTGTCTCCACACATGTATTTAGCTAAATCAATGGCATAAGATCACTGAGAGCGAAGGTGCATTGAGGTTTCCATACCATGGCACATTTAATTTGAGGATCATTTAAAATTTATGGAGAGTATTGTACAAGATGAGGCCACAACCTAGACCTGCAAAGTACATAGCACTTAATGCTTGGGAGCGTGCAGCCCATACTATGCAGAAGAAAAGGTGTAGGGGAAGAGTCTGAAAGGCAATGTGTACTTGTGCAGGCTCTAGATGGGATGCAGAACAAAAAAGGTGGAGGACCGACATGATAGAAGGAGCTAGATTGTACCCTGCATTGATGAGTGAAGAGATGGATAAAGAGAAAAAAAGCACAAAGCAAAAGAAGGTGGGAAAAGACAAAAGACACAGAGAATAAAGATGAAGATAGTGATAGTGACTCTGGATATGACATCTTGGATGTGTTACCTCACAGCATATCCACCCCCATATAAGGAGACCGAATGTGAGGGAATGGTTAGTGCAGTTTCCAATGGAAATTTAGAAGCACCCACAGCACCAGTAAATACGGGACTGAATATGAGTCAAACCCCAATGGGAGGTAGTTGGGAGATTAATACCCCTGTCAACCCTGCCGTTTACAGTGCCCCAGATGCAATTGCTGTTACAGTCACTATTGGTCCCCTAATTCCTTCATATAGATCCCACACATCAGCATGCTTTGATGGTTCCTACTAGAGCAAATTTGTCAATTGCTAATCCTTTCATCCCCGCATGGTGAGGAACGGGAAATACTCTGTCAATTCAGACTAAGGTGATGCGTCCCATGCTGCTTCTGTGTCTTCAGTAGCAAATCAAGCAGGAATTTCAACTATAGGATAACCAGCCCAAAAATTGCAATCTTTTGACATGTGTTTTTGGAATTCATCTCCGAGTATTAATCCTAATACTCCCAAAGATAGAATAGTTTTTAATGGCCCTGTAACGCCGTTTGGTCTTAGTGCCAAAGAAAATGATGAATGGCTTAACGGTTTGGTAGAGTCCTTGAGAGAATGTGCAAGCTAAGGATTAAACAGAGAGACAACTCAGTCCCCGAAGAGAGAAAATGCAATGGATGTGGTCAAACTAAAGTCAGAACTAGGTGAAATTATATAAGGAAATCTTGATCTTTCCAGACTAGATACCTACAAAGAGAAAGAACGTGTGTTTATGTGTAAGGATGTCACATAATGTGCAGGACAAGCACATGATAAATTGGCTGAATTGGCTCAAAAATATAATGTAGCCCTAAATAGGACCAAGTCATGGCAGAGAAGTTACAGTGAGTGTTTTGATGAGAATGACATTTGCAGCATGAGAATCCCAGGAATAAAAATGCAGATTAAGGAGCTGATTCATAGCATTAAAACATGGAGAAAATTAGATAAGTGGGAAAGCCAATGGGAGAAGAGAGAAAATAAGAAGACAAAGGGAGAACTGCCTCAGTCCACTGTGGGGGGAGTGGGCATGTCAGGTCTTACATTGAGGGAAGTGCCTGGTGGGGGATTATGTCCATGTTCTTTGGAGTAGAAGTGATCTTGTATTGTTTACAAATTATTTTCCCAAATTGAAAGAAAGGCCAGTAGGGTGTTACACGCAGGTTGAGCAGTTTCTGAAAATCTTGCAGGACTTGTGTGTAGATCGGAATACCCTTTTCGACCTTGTGATACCAAATGATTTGTCAGCATAATGTAAACTGGCTATAGCGTGGCCAGTGAAGGAGCCACCGAGAAACCCAGTGACAAATGCTCCGTCACAAGTGATGATGAGAAAGTTTCAGCAGGTGATGATTTTCTTGAAAGGGAAAGTACCAGCTAACACATTGATTGGGTTAAGATTGACAGGACAACTCAAGAGCCTAAGGAATCAGTGCATGCCTTTTTTGAGAGATTTGGAGACTCTTTAAGCGAAAGTCATGGGAAATGTTGTGTCTAAGTTGATGACAGGGATGAGATCTGAGATAGTTTGATGATTCAGCAGCATTTGATCTGTTGGCAGAACAAGTTGATTGAATCTTGAGATATGCAAAATATTGCAGTGATTAGAGATGAGGCAGAACAGACTCAAGGAGAAACTGATGGTGGCACAAATGAAAGCCGCGCAGAGAGGAGGAGGACAGTTGGTCCTATGCAAAGGAGTATCAGCAAGGAATGCCAGTGATGCAGGGTGGAAACAAGTTTCCACCGTAAGGTAGAGGACATGGTGTCCCGATTGACCGGAGTGCTGGAATTGATGTGGCAACTTTTAGAAAGATGAATCCTTGTATTTTTTTCAATATGTTGGGACAGTGGAAGAAGAAATGTCATAATAATCCTCAAGGTTCAGGATTTACCAAACCCCAGCTTAATCGGCCCATACAGTCACAGAATGTACAGAAACCGAGAATGTATCATTTGAATTCACCCCAAGTTCCAGCGATGCAGGTTCCACATGCCCCGATGCCACAGCTAAATGCAAATGGTCCCAGATTAAATTCAAATCATTTGGATCAAAACTATTTCCAAAATCAGGGTGCATTTCAACAATTTCCTCTGTTTGAAGAGTTTGAAAATTACGGCTCTGACCTGTCCCTATGATGGTGCCCAAGTGGGGGAGGAAGATTGCGTTCTTGGAGCAGTCCTAGAGGTAGACCAGACTAGTCCATTTGTAGATTGTGAGGTGAGTGGTCATCCTGTATTGTTCCTGATTGATACTGGTGCAACCCACTCTGCTGTGAGTATAGTGGAGGTTCCAGACCTACTCATCTCAGGAAAAATAATTCAAGTTGTAGGAGTCACAAATAAGCAAATGACAAACACTGTGACAGAAGAAGTACTTGTCAATCAGCCATTTGCGAGTGCAAAATATTGGTCTGCAATGCATGAAAGGCATTCGCAGACCACAAAGAAGAAATCGCAAAAATTTAGATTTTTTGCGTTGCGACCTGGATTTTGCGAATCGCAATTTGCGATTTTTCGCAGAATGGTATTTTGCACATGCAAAATACCATGATCTGCAACCAGGTGGTAACCTGGTGCAAAATAAAAAAATGCAGTAAAACTGCATTTTTAAATTGAACATGTAAAGAACACATGCCCTTTTGGCATGTGTGTACCTTACATGTTAAAAAAAAAAAATTGGGGTGCAGGAGAGGGGGCCTTAGGCCCCCAGCACCCTGGCCTTTTGCATTTCCAAATTTGCGATTTCTGGTTCAGAAATGCAAATAATTCGCAGCTATGGGCCAACAGGCCCATAGCTGCGAATGGGGCCGGTATCGCAATTTGCGATTCGGTAATAGCATTTGCGATTTTTAAGAAATCGCTATTACCGATTCGCAAATGTGATACATGGCCCTTTGCGAGTCGGTAATAGCGATTTCTTAAAAATCGCTATTACCGAATCGCAATGGCCCGTGATCATACATCTGGCCCGTAATCTCTTATGTAGAATGAACTATACCATTTACTGTACAAAGAGATGTGTTGAATTACAAACTCATGATGAGGATTTTGCCTTTAAATTGGCAAGAGATGACCTTTATGTTGCACTGTTCCCCATGATGACGATTGATGAGTTACCACCTGATCTTAGAGACACAGTGAAGCTTGAGGTGTGGTACCTTTCAGGAAAATACACAGGTCTCATTAAAGGGGTTGACCCTGTTCATATTAATGTGAAACCAAATGTTGAATACCCAAGAACACCATAGTCTAAGCTGACCACAGAAACAACTGCTGGGACCAAGTTATTTTGGCTGCGGTGAACGTGAGTCTGAAGTGGTGTGCTACCTTGTATTCTACTACATTGCTACCCCTTCCTAAAGCTGAGGGAGAGTGGGAGAAGTCAAACATGGCTGCCTAGAATGCACCAAGCCAAGTCCAGATATTTGAGATCACGCACTACCTGAGTCAGATTTCAAACTGTTTGTTGACAGGTCTTGTTTGGGAGACCATGAAGAAAATTTAGGAGCAGCCTGCGCAGTTTGTACAGTCTATCAGTGATAGTTAAAGCCTCCTGGCTATGTGGCGTACTCTCTGCACAAGTGGCTGAATTGGTGGCTCTTACTAGAGTGTGCTGTGTCCTGAACTGCTGAAAGTGATGGTTTTCACTGATAATCGGTATGGCTTTGGTGTGGTTCAAGATTTTGGGCAGTTATGGTCATAGCAAGGTTTTATGACCTTTTCAGGATCTCCAACAAGGAATGGGAAGTACGTGAATGAGCTGCTCAAAGCTTTGTAGTTGCCTACTCAGATTGTGGTTGTGAAATGTTCTGTACACCGCAGTGGAGATGACTATGTGGCAGTAGGTAACAAGTATGCAGATGAAGTCACAAAATACTGTGCTCATAGAACTTGTGCATTCTATGGGGTACATTCCAATAAGACTACAGATAAGACTAATGATAACATTTTGTTAACTACAGCTGATACATGGGAAGAAGTTAAGAGATTGCAAGAGGAAGTGACAGATGCCAAATAGCAAGGTTGGATCACAGCAGGTTGGATCAAAAGGGATAGTGACATTTGGGTTTCAGCAGATGGAAGACCTGTGTTGCTAGATAGTCTGTCGCACCCTATGGCTTGAGAATTCCATTGACCTGCCCTTGTAGGGAAATATGTCTTGGTTCGATTGTGTCAGCAGACTTGGTTTAACCCTAGACTTAGACTCATGGCTGAAGGATTGTGACACAGATGTGTTGTGTGCCAACAGACGGATATAGGGAAGCAAACAGCAGTAGCACTGAGCCACAACTGGAGATCAGGTGATCCCTTCAATATGATGCAGTTCTACTTTGTTGAAATGCCTGTGTGCAATGGGCTGAAATATGTCCTGGAGTTTCTCACATTGGGTTGAAGCTTGCCCGACCAGGAGAAATACCAGTCTCATAGTAACTACACTGTTGATGAGGGGACTGATTCTCAGGTTTGGTTTCCTGACTTCCATGGAGTCAGACTGAGGGACCCATTTCAACAATGAGGTCCTGAAATTGTTGTATGCAGCATTACAAGTGGAACAGAGATTACATTGCAGCTATTGACTTGTGGCTTCAGGGATAGTGGAACAGGTGAATGGCACACTGAAATCCAGACTAGCTAAAGTTGTGCTTCAACATCTTTGAAGTGGCCTTGTGCTTTGCCTCTTGTGCTGCTGAGTCTTTGCAGTATTCCTGATCAGAGGACAGGACTGTATCCCCATGTGATAATCATTGGCTGAGCAATGCGGCTGCCAACTGTAACTGCAAATGCACTTGTGAACATTACAGGTAATATGATTCTTGATTAGTGCAAAGGACTGGCTGACGTGGTGTATTCTGTGTCTCACCAGGTCAGAACAGCCACAGCTTTGCCACATCAGGAGCAGTACCATGATCTCAGTCCCAGCGATTGGGTCCTGGTGAAGAAACGCGTGAGGAAATCATGCTTAGAGCCCCATTAGCATGGACCTTACTATGTCATTCTGGTGATGACTACTGCTGTCAAATGTGGAGGTCTACCCTATTGGATTCATGCTTACCATACTCACAGAGTTGAATGTCCCCTTGATGATGTGACAGCACCTCTCCCACAAATGCCAGTTGTGATAGAGAGACAGCAGGTTAGACAAGCTTTTGTGGACCAAGACGAGTCAGAAGCAGCACATGCTCGGTCTGAGGGGGGTCTGGATGAGTCAATAGCTGAAGTTGAGACAAGTGAGTCTCGTTCTGTGGTAGTGAATGAGTCAGATTCAGGCCCTGACAAAGGACCTAATGCTGTGAGAACACAAGTGGGAGCTGGAGACCGCTGGACAAGAAAGCAGGAGGTAGAAAAACTGAGCCTGCCTGAGAATCGTGTTCCTCAACTATTCCAGAGGACACTGAGGATTCTGGCTTGAGTCACAGTGAGAATGAGGGGTCTACACTGAGGAGGTCAAAAAGAGTAAGGGTATCCTGTCGAAGGTACTCTTCAACAGAATGGATATACTTTGCTTTATGCTGGAGAGAGAGAATTTGTGGATTTTAAGGATAACAGTGCAAATCAAGCTGAACCTCCCTGAACTGATCTTTATGGCTGGATTGTGTTTTGAAATTATGTTGCCACTAAATTGACTGACCCGATTTGTTATTAGTGTGATCACTGAATTGTGTACATATTAGAGGCATTTAAACAGACCTGGTTAGACAATTAAGAAGGTTGCTGAATGAGCGTAAGGGTGTAATTTAGAAGAACAAAGTGTAGAACTAAAGAAGTCTCACAAGGATTTTGTAAATAACATCATCATATTGGTTGAACATTGTTTTGGCATTTACACAGGTGGAACCCGACAGAGAAGATTCTGCTGTAGCTGTTTTCCAACCACTAGTCTGATTTTAGAGAAGTAATGGAAACTAATAATACAAATGGATGTAAATATGTATTAATAGGTATATTGATTGTCACAATTGTAGTATTCATTTTTCTTCTTGTAGGATTATCTTCACCTACACCTCCCACAGTACTTAGGCCCAAACATAGGGGGTTATTACAACTTTGGAGGAGGTGTTAATCTGTCCCAAAAGTGACGGTAAAGTGACGGATATACCACCAGCCGTATTACGAGTCCATGATATCCTATGGAACTCGTAATGCGGCTGGTGGTATATCCGTCACTTTACCATCACTTTTGGGACGGATTAACACCTCCTCCAAAGTTGTAATAACCCCTATAGTGTTACCCCTTTATCCCTGAGTCCTATGGATAATAATTTACACACACTAGATGGTAAAGAATTACATGTAGACACAGCTTGAGGAGAATTTTCTTCGAAAGCTTATTTTAAATACTTTAAAAGTACACTGACACTATGGATGCAAGAGATTGTTATGTTTGTATGTGTCATCACATTCCTTTGACATATGGTGTTACTTGCAGACTTTTGTTGAGTTTGTTTTATGAGACAAGACATTTCCAGTATTATTTTTCATATTGTGATTTAGTCCTTTCAGAGATTCCCACATTGGAGCATCCGAATCGTCGTCCCACTCCCAAAGAGATATGGATATTTGCAAGGTTCTTCAGATCCACCACAACACTAGATACTGTCTATGCTCATCAAAACTATTTGACTTGCAGTTTGACAGATTTTGAGAAGAAGTTTCTCAATTTAGCTGAAGATAAGGGGAGAGATTTGGATTCTATGTCAAAGGCAGTGAAGGACCGTAAAAATCAGCATAAGTGGGCTAAGGAAGAAATTGAGCATAAAGTGACAGAAAATCTAGCCACATTGACTTTGGATTGGAAGCATAAAGGGAAACAAGAAAGGAGGGTAGTGAAAAGGAAGAGAAAAGAGACAGAGGGGGTCATTATGACCCCGGCAGTGGGTGTAAATGTGGTGGTAGTACGGCTAACAGGCTGGCTGTACATACCGCCACATTATGAGAATGGCGGGTTGGCTGCAGCCAACCCGCTACTTCTCCACTCATACCGCCATGGCGGTATCAGCCGCTGGCTGGAGATATCAATCTACAGCCTGGTGGATGGCACAGTACCGCCAGTGGCATTATGAGCCTGCCTACCACCATGGTTTTTATGGAGTTAGCAACGCCATGAAAACTACGGCAGTAGGCCCTACCGGTGACAGGGAACTCCTTCCCTGTCACCGATAGGCAGCTCCGCCACCCCCCAACACACACCTGGCACCCCCTCCATCCAAAGCCCCACCCCCATACAGACACTAACCCCCCAACCCCCGACATCCACATACATCCCCCACCCCTGTTCCAAACACACCCCCCATACACGCACACACCCGCAGACACGCACCACGCATACACCCAATCACTCACACTGGCATACACACATTCATACACACACTGGCATACACGTATTCACACATGCATACTTCCAGACATGCATGCACACATTCTTACACACAATCACACTGACATGCAGACACGCATTCACTTCACCATTCTTACACAAATTCACTCACACGCATACAACAACGCAAACAACACAACACACAGACGCATTCACATACTCACTCACACATTCATGCACACACTCAGACACACACACAACCAACACCCCCCACCCTCCTACCCGCCTCCCCTGCCGGAAGCCCAACTTACCTTGGTCGAGGAGGTCTTCCAGCAGGGAACAGGAAGGGGCACTGCTACCACCAGCAGCACCCCGCAAGCAGAACACCGCCAGGCCGTACCACAGTTCATGATACAGCTGGCGGTGTTATACTGGCGTGGCGGGCCAGTGGTAGCAGCGCCACCTTACCACCATGCGTCACTATGAACACTGCCGATTTTCCACCCTTCTTGTGGCGGATGTCCGGCAGGGCTCATAATATGGCAGACGGATGGTAGCCAGGCCGGCAGGATTTTGGCAGCCGTCACCATGGCAGTTGGTGGTTTTTACCACCAAAGTCAAAATGACCACCAGAGTTTGAGGAGAGTAAGTGTAGATATTATGATGAGATGAAAAATCTTGACGAGACCAGAAGAAATATAGATGAAACCCATGAGGTTTTGACTGGCCCATCTGATAAGAGTCTTATCTTGATTGTGAGGGCTTGATTCACCATCAGAGGGGGTACTGGAGTAGCGTAATTTTGACTTCATCCCTGCACGTCACAGAAACAATATAAATGTTTAACCAACATCATATAGTCTGTGTGCCTTAACATTTTTAACATAAAGTGAAGCACCAAAACATGTTATTGAAGGGGTATTCAATGTAGAGTTTCATATATGCCTGTATTCAAATATTCAGCTTTTACATGACGTTTTGTAGATCTCATTCACATTTACACTTATAATTCAATATATTACATTTATTGAGAAGCACATAGCATATGTAGTCATGAATTTGTTCATATTTTTGCATTTATTCTGACATTATGTGTGCATCTATAATTGTGTATTCGAAGTGCACGCTACAATGGTTTACTAAGGTTAGCTAAGCTATGCATTTATTTTAACACAAGATGTGTTTTTCTGTGCTCTGGGTGCTTCTTTTGCAGTTGTACATTAGTGATTTGTTAGTTAGAGGAAGAAGTATTGTGTATTAGAGACAGAGAAGCCTGAGAAGAAAAATATAGGCAAGAATAGAACGATTAAATGAGGAAAAGAAGCCTCCTTTCACCGTGTATCAAGAAACGAAGATGATCATGGATAACTTTTCTGTTCCAGCTCCGTGGGATGGGAAAATTAAAGCATGTTGGTGATGCGCCTGGTGAGAAAGAGAAATAATTGGAGTTTTTGGATGCCACGTTCAGAAATATGAATGCTCCTGGAAATTTCCACTTTCAGTTAGAATTACAGCAGACTCTTTTGGAATTTGAGAGGTACAGACCTCTCACTTTCCCTTGCCCTTTTAGTGCATAGCTTTATGCTAACACTGATTTCCCTTTTTAGAATACTTCCTCTTGTTCTTCATGATGCTGACACCTACTTTGCTTTATTCCTGAAACCATGAGACTTTATTTGGTGCTTTCCCAATTTAGCTTAGAACCTGAATTAGATGACCCTAGATTTGTTCATGGTTAGGAGGAGCAATCCGAATTCCTTTATGGAATGTCAATTCTTGTTTCTTAGTTTCTGTTTTGCTGTGACTGTAATCTTTGTATGCCTTAAGCTATTTAGACTGAATTTATACAATTTTTTCAGCTTGCCGGTTCTTATTTTGTACTTTTAGAATTTGATGCTGATATGCACCTTGATTGGATTGATCACTAATTTGTAATAAGCCTACTAAACTTTCCTTAGTGACTCCTGGCCATCATTGTGTGGCCAGGTGGGCTTCACAAAATTTTAAATTGTAGATCTATTGTTAACTCCCTTGTCTCCCAGTCAACTACAAGGTCCCTTGGATGAAGATAACCTTCTGCTTTCTTGCGCGAATCTGTCACAGATTCCACAATTGTTAACAAATTGCCATGTGCAGGTCACCACAACATATGTGGCATCCTTATACATTTGTGGGATAAAATGCGTTAGTTCCAGTATGATAATGTGTCTGGCTGCTGTTGAAATGTCCAACACATGACATGTAAAGGGAATGTTATTTTTTATTAATGTTCGAAACACTCAATGAATAAAACTCTAAAAAACTCATGGTTTGGGGACCAGATTCCGGTCAGAGTTTTCTTAGGTGTGACTGGTTATTGTTAAAGATTCATCAAAGCGCATGGCACCATTGTAGCCTCCCTGGGAGTACCAACTTCAGAGAAGCAGTCCAAGAAAGCCTATGGCCTGAGGACTGTCAGAAGGTCTTTCACACCCTGAAGGAGGCATCGTGCACAGCACCCTTACTTAAGGCACCTGATTTCAGCAAGGTCAAACCAGATGCTTCAGTACATGGGAGTGGGGCAGTGTTATCACAGCTAAATGATGATGGTCAGGATCAACATCTTGCCTTCATCAGCAACTCTTCATAGAGCAGCACTGGAGTGCCACAGAGAGGGGAACCTTTGCTGTTGTTTGGTCACTTAAGATGAGACCCAACTTGTTTAGGACTCACTTCAGTGTTCAAACTCACCATAGGCCTCTCAGATGACTCATGTAGATTTGACAGGAAAACCCCAAACTGTACAGGTGGTCCATCTCCATAAAGGATATGCATTTTACAGTGGAACACAGACTTGGGACTGGCCATACCAATGCATATGGCCTTTCCAGGTTCTTCCGCTTAGATAATGAGTACTGCAGAGCAAATGACTGTGTTGCTCTTCACCTTTTATCTGGGTGGGGGAATGTAACATGATTTCTATTTCTGCGTGATCACTCCATTTTTTGGACTGCTGCTGCTGGGTGTTTTATTCTGTGCACTAGGACTCTGCTGAACATTCCTCAGTGTATGTGCTATGTCCCCTAAAACATGTCAAAACTGCCTATACTTCTAATTAGTATATTTAACTTACATATACTTCTTTAGTATATGGCACAAAGTGTACCTATGGTCTGTAAGTTAAATTATGCTAGTGGACTGCAGCGCATATTGTGCCATCACTAAAGTGACAATGAAAACAAGTCTGTAGGCCTGACACCAATTAGCTTGCTGTGCAGGTTTAAACTGCAAAGCCGACTTGTCAAAAAGAACCCTTTTGACAGGCCTAACACCTTCATTTAAATATGAAGGTCGCTCCAAAGAAAACCTTAATGCCCAATAAGGCAAGGTGCATTGTATTTAAAAGTGAACATGTAGACTTTCAATATAAAACATGTCCTTACAGTGGCACATCCCAAGAAGCTATTACCACTGCAGCACTGTTAGCTGTTCCATAGGAAAGCACTGGGAGCTAATCGTAATAGTAAATATTGTTATTTCTACCTAAAGAACCAGTTAAAACTTTCATTCTTTGACCTTTTAACATATTTATTTCCAAACCAATTCATTGGTAAAGTTGGGTTTGCATTAAATATGTTACAAAAGGTAAGTTTGAAAAAAACCTTTTGCATGTCTAAATCCTCTACAAACCTGTTTGCCCGAGCTTCCAACCATCACACAGGAGCTGTATAGGTCATTGATGAGGTATCAACTTGCTTCCCTTTTGTCCTGTTAGCCAGCCAGGCACCAATCCAAGTGGGGGAGGAGCTGCACCAGAACCAGGTTTGACTGACCACAGAGAAGGTGTTGCTCATTTCCCTGGCCATACCTCCAGAAAGGGCACAGGAGCTCCGAACAAGGGAAGAAAGGTTCTGCCATTTTGCCTTTAGGTAGAGAGGGGTACTGTGGGATTGTTTGTAGTACAGTACAGGAGTTGCTGCAAATGTGGGTGGGGATAGCCCTGGGATCATTTTCCCTATTGGTTAGGGAGGGTCCAGTTGTCACCCCCCCCCCCAATGGCAGGCTAGTGACAGGCATGAATGTGGCACAACTGGGTACAGTATTCAGAACACTACTAGACTATTGAAGACAGAAGAAGGTATTTATCTGCTGTTGAGACCTGTGAGGAGAACTGAAAGGCTGAACCTGTTCCCAGTTGTACCCAGGAGCAACAGGTGGACTCCAAGGATCAGTTTGCTGACCTCTGTTAAAAATCAGGGACACAACAAGAAGAAGCCCTTTTCCCTAACAGCCCGGCTGACCAGTTTCTACTGGACCTGCCCTAGACCCTGCTAGTGGCTTCTGCTGGACAGAGCTTTTGAAACCCCAAATGATGTTGCTGAGGTCCTGTAACCCTTGGCTGTTTAGGGTGAACTCCTCCTAACACCCTGTGAAACTTGGGACTTAGAAATCTTTTGGCTTTGGCTCCAAAGACCTCTGAAGGACCAGAACAAACCTGCCAAGTCAACCACATGATGACTGGGTATTGCCACTGGGTCAAAGAGTCAGGGTTCTCCTGCTCAGAGATTTTCCACAGCAACAAATCTGGTTCACATGGACATCTTGGAAAGACTATCTGGCCTTGCGAGCCCTGTTCAGCTACAGTTTGTAGCCTTGCCCTGCTGGAGAATTCTGAGCTCCAAAAAAGTGACTAAGGCCAGATGAAGGCACTAAAAGTGTCTAGCTGGAGAGGGACCTTCCCTGAGCGCACATTTTGAATTTATCCCACTATGAGATTTACCAACAAAAATCAACAACTTCACCGGGACCTTGTCCAACAGCTAAAAGGCCTTGTGTAGCCCTTCTTGGCCACAGCCTTCTGCCTTTTCCCACTGAGGATTTTGAATTTCCAATTCAGAGACGAAGTAAGAAGGTAAAGCTTCCAACCGGGATAAACCTGGTTTCTGTGTCCAACCCACACTCCATTGTGATCAACCTAAAATCACACCTAAGCACCAGTCATGCGTAACCAGGTGACCGTGGTTGGTGCTTAATGCTTTTTGGGGTTATTTTTATTTTAAAAACTTTCAAATTTCTATCTCAAGTTCCCCTTATTGCTTTTTGTCAATTTGGAGTCATTTTGTTCATTAAATAAGTCTTTGTTTTTATACATTTGAGTAGGATTTATATTGTAACGGTTTTGGTAGTTCTAGATGCTTTAAACATTTTCTTACGCTTGTCTGCTCTGTACCGTAGCTACCAGGGGTTGAGATCAGGCTTAAATTACTTATACCTTTCCTTGACCTATCAAGAATAGTGCCATTATCAATTGTGGTGGACTACCATCCATCCCAACCAATAATCCTCTTTCTCACAATGTTGTATGGACTTTTCGCTCTAGCATACAGTTTAGTCAGCAGTCATACTTCCTAGATCACGCTGGGTTACCTCGAATGCCAAACTTCTTCCTAGCCTTTGTTGCTTTGTTCCTTTGTTGGTTCCTGCAGGCGTCTTCACATCTTCGGTTGCAGGGCTGGTGTCCTGGTGTAGAAGCCTTTTTGGTTCAGGAACAAAAGCTAAAGACCAACCAGCCCTTTGAGTATAAAGAAAGATATTTTATTTACGTGCAAGGAGACGACTGGCTTGCGAGACCAAGTCCAAATTAAGGAAGTCATACATGATCTTTTATACCTACATACCCCAAGGCGCATTCATGCATCTCATTAATTCTCAACATTAATATGTGCTTATTTCTCGAACATTCTAGAAGGTGTTACCGTTAATTTTTCCTAACCCAGTACATAAGGTCATGCAAAATACAGTAAAGGAAATTACAAAACATGGCCTATGTGCCATATATTCTAAGATGGAATCTTCTAAGATGGAATCTTCCACCCGGCCTGGATAGCACATACACAGGATAGTACATTTCTTAATACATATTGCTTCAGCTAGTGTGCAACGATAATTCATGAGGGCTGCCCTGATAGCAAGCCTTGCATCATAATGATTTCTGAGCGAACAGAAAAGAGCAGTAAACACAGTTTCCTTGGTCAACAAACGGGTCTTGTTGTCATTGAGTATCACAATGCCCAGCAGGCCCAAGATGGATTCCTGACAAAATGCAATTCCACATTCCTCCCTTTGATACTCAGTTACAACCTACAAATGTTCTTGTAGTAGGACCGCCCCCCTGCGAGCCGTCTTCCTTGGGGGATCTCATTTTTGGAGGTGTTGGTGATATACAGCAGCCTTGCTACAGATTCTTTCTAGCATTACCCATATGCAGGTAGGGCATGCTTGTATCAGCACACAATCTTATCAGCGCCACTGTTCCTATTACTAGCACCTCTATCAACCAAGATCCCCAATTACAGAACCACGCTCCGAGCGTCCTCCACATTTCTCTGGGGTCTGTTGAGACCTTCACACTCTTGGTCTCCTTCTGAAGTGCCTTTATTTTCTCTAGAAGTCTTGTTAATATTTCCACTATTTTCTGGTGTGTAAACAGAGCAGGCCTGGTGGATCATGCTACATACCCCACCATCCTTTGCTAAGAAGATGTCTAATGCAATACGATTCAGAATTACCACAGCCCTCATGTCAGTGAGCTCCTCTGTAATATTCCCTAGGGCTGCTGCTGTGGAGTCTGCCAACTTTTCCACTAATCCTGCTAATTGGTGTATTTTGGATGTGAAATATACCAACCGACAGGGGGTACCATTACTCCCATAACCACAATGGCCTTATCTATCCAAGTGGGGTCCTCCTTCTGCATGCTCCATGGTGGGCTATGTTACTTATCTCTGATATATTAGTTACATGGATCATCCGTGGCAAAACTAAGGTGGGATAGCAGCTACCATATGATCCTGCTGGTAGTCTGAAATGTGCATTCTTCCCACATATGAAGAACAAACCCTAGGCTCTGATAAGCTCACTGATAGTCTCTTTGGGCCAGCCCTTATCTTATCTATGTTGGTGTAGCTGCAGCATTTGCTGGTGCCCACATATATATTAATGTTGGCATCAGTGGCAACTTTGTCAATATTGGGTATGGGGAAACCATCAGCATGACTGAGGAGCTTCAATATGCGGTACAGGTCTTGTCTGGCCTCCTTCTTCACCAGTGCACTACCCTTGGTGTACTTTATGCACCATGCTGCATCCTCCGACCTGCCAGTTCTCAAGGAATGGTATACCCACACTTTCTGCAGGCCTGTTCCCTTGAATCTGCCAGCCCTTTTGTTCTCCATTCTCAACCGAAACCAGTTGCCTCCCCCAATCAAGTTGGTCTGGTAGTAAGTTATCCTCTGGCTGAGGGTAAGTTTGGTACATGATGTACCATTTCGGGGCCTAGGCCTGCTGTAGGTGTGCTGGGTATATTTGACAAGGGCAGTAGGGTTCTGCAGAATTAACTTATTTACCACCGTACAGCCTACATATTTGCTCAGTGGGATGTCTGTATAGTTCATTGCATCTTGGGAGTGTGTTAATAAGTGGGTGCACACATAACAATTTGATACATTTGCCACATCTACATATGAACTTACCATCTGCACAAACTTATTCTGAGCATATGTTTTACGGTACTCACTCCATGCTACCTGTCCCTTTTCTTTCTGTTCACCTTTTTTCCCAATTCCTCCTACCCCTGATGAATTGCCATGATGCTCCTCACCCAATACCCCACTTTCATTTATGTATTTATTCCCATCCAAGAGCGGTATGTATATTTTATCTGCAAACACTATTAATATAATTGTCACTATTATTCCTGGAGCAGGGGTTAAGATGGTTGTTAGCACTGCAGGGCATTTCCCATCATCTTTCTTTTCTTTTGGCATTGTCCTTGCAGCTGGTAAGACAATGGCAGAGACAGAGAAGTATTGCTGTGGGAGCATTATAACCTGCCTGTCTGTTACAATTTATTTCAGTAGCTCCAATTTAAGTTAGGTGGCGGACAGGTCATACTCAGCTATTTTTCCATCGTTGGTTCCCCTGAATGTGGCATCAGAGATCATCTAGCACATAATGCCCATTTGGGTACATCTGTAGACAAATCCAGACAGGGCCCGCTTGCACCCTGTGTTTTTCCAAGGTGTGCACCATGAGCAGTCCTATAAAGAGTCACCGCAGGACCCGCTTGCACCCCCTGACTTTCGCAGAGGTGCTGCATGAGCAGTCCTGTCAGTGTCCACTTGCCTTATCTGTGGAGCGGAGGTTTCATCTTGGTGGTGGTGACAGAGCTGTTGGTAGCACCACAAATGGCTGTTGCGGGTCTGGTGGTCCCACCACCTTCTTGGTGTGTGAGCTGTGGGTCCAGGAAGTTAGCCCCTCACACTTGACCACTGTAGCTTTTGTGCGAAGGACATGGTGGGACCCCTTCCACTGGTGCTAGAGACAATGTCATCTGGTGTGAGCCTTGACCCATACCCAGTCTGCTGGATGTAGTCTGTGTTCTGATGGAGTTTCTTCTTCCGGCAAGGTCTGCAGTACCCGGCAGTTGAGATAACGTAGCGTCCCTGTTAGTTTCTTGCAATATTTTAACAATAGGTTGTCTGCTACTGCTAGTGATGCCACAGACATGTGACCGGGAATGCACATGGGACAGCGAAACAGTATCTCATAGCAGCTCAAGTTTGTTAATCTGCCAGGGGTGCTTCTCATGAGAAGCAGTGCCAATGGCAGAGCATCAATCCAGGAGAGTTCAGTGGATGCACAGATCTTTCCTAGCTTGTTAAGTAACCTGTTCTTCCTCTCAACAGCTTCTGCTGTGGGTGGGTGGTATGCACACTGCAACTTCTGGGCAACCCCCAGCCCTTTGCAGAGCCCTGAATTACATGAAAAATTAACCCTGATCCGTTGTCAGAGCTCAGGAGGGCTGGGACCCCGAACCGTGGATTAAGTTCTTTCAGCAACCACTTGGCGACTGTCTGTGCATCACAGTTCTTTGTGGGATAAGCTTCTGTCCATTTGCTAAACATGCACACAATGGCCAGAACTTATTTGTACTTGTGTGTGGGGGGCATTTCTTTGACGTCCATTTGCAGGCTCTCAAAGGGTCCATGTGGCGGTGGGAAGTGGCCTGGTGCAGTGGGTGTACCCTTGCCTATGTTGTACTGAGAACAGTTAGTGCATTTCTTACACAAATGTTCAGCATACTGGCGAAATTTTGGGCTATACCAACATTGGGAAGACGGACGGTACATTCCATCCATGTGACGGACCTTGGAAGAGGCGGGCCATAGAAGGGAGCAACATTGAAGGCCGACATATCCTACGGTTTAGGGCTACCCAAACTCCCCCCCCATTCTGCGTACAACATCCCCTTTATCTCTCCTTTAACTCCTGTTGCCCGGCCTGTAGTTAAACACGTTTGGGGTCAAAATCTGAACATTCGTCTTTAACTAATGGGGCGGATGTTACCTGCACCACTGCGTAGCCACACCCACTTTGGGCTATTCTCCTGGCTTCCCCATCAATTAACACATTACCTGTGGAAACATAGGCCCTCATTACAACCCTGGCGGTAAAGTCCGCTGACCGCCATGCCGAGGGCCGCCAACATACCGTGTCTGCGGCGGAAATCTTCTACGGGTATTGTGACTCACACTTAGAAATCCTCCACAATACAGACACCCACAAAAGTCCGCCACACCCAAGGTCAGTGATAAATTGGCGGTACCAAAACCCACACCGTTACGCCAACAGGAATACGCCCACACTATCACAACCCACTAATCAAAGTGGTGGTCATTCAACCACGGTAAACCATTGGCGGTACACACCGCTGCGCTCAAAATACACACACACTTACAAAACACAACCACATTGGACAATTCAAAATGCACACACGTGACACACATACACATACCACACCCACAAACCCAATCCAATATAAAACACATACCCATATTGCCCATAAACCCTTACAATGTAAATTTTTGCAGAAGCAGAGAGACAGAAAAGCAAAGACCACACCAGCATCCAGAGGCACACTACACCATCACTCATATACCATCCACGCACAAAAGACCACACACCCCAAAACATCACCCCACACATCACCTCACATATCGCACACACCACATCATGGCACCTCAAAGACACCCCAGGTTTTCTGAGGAGGAGCTCAGGGTCATGGTGGAGGAAATCATCTGGGTAGAGCCACAGCTATTCGGATCACAGGTGCAGCAGACATCTATTGCTAGAAAGATGGAGCTATGGTGGAGAATTGTCGACAGGGTCAACGCAGAGGGACAGCATCCAAGAACACGGGATGACATCAGGAAGAGGTGGAACGACCTATGGGGGAAGATACGTTCCGTGGTATCCAGACACCAGGTAGCCGTACAGAGGACTGGTGGTGGACCCCCACCTCCTTCCCCACAACTAACAACATGGGAGGAATATGTCTTGGCAATAATGCATCCTGAGGGCTTCGCAGGAGTAGCAGGAGTACTGGACTCTGGTAAGGCAAATCTTTACTACAATATCCCCCACCCTACCTGCATTCCACCACAAACACCTACCCCTACCCTCACACCCATCACTCCACCACCTCACATATACCCCACTATCACAACCCACCCATCCCAATACCAAGCCCTGCATGTTACATCAATGCATGGACACCCATCACAGACCTGCATGGAGACCCATCACCAAAGCATGTCCAAAGGAGAGACTCACTAAGGGCACACAGTCACTACTCACACAAGGGCCAAGGCGATATTGAAAGCACAGTATTAGAGGGAAACACACCCATTGCACAGGATGGCACACAGATATACAATAACAATGCATTTACACCCCAACAGGACCCCTACACAACGTCACCGGACAGGAGGTGACAGCCATATCCAGTCCCCCCACAGAAGAGCCCACAGTGACGACAGAAGCTCTGCATGCCTGGATCAAGATGACCAGCCTGGCCCATCAGGGACCTCTGGACAATCGGTTCTCCTCCTACAGTCCCGACCCACCACAGAACCTCCCCCCTCAGGAAACACCACCACAGTACCCACCCAGCAGGCCAATGCCACTGTCCCCAGGACACGTCAATCAGCAGTGTGTCCACCACTACAGGGACCCCAGGCAAACCCACTAACCCAAGCAAATCAGGGACCTGGGGTCAGTGGCAGTGGGCACACGGTTCAGGGGGCAGAGGCACAGGATAACAGGGAAGCTAGGAGGGCTGCTGTGCGACAGGGGAGGACAGGCCCAGGGAACCCACCCTCCACGAGGCACTATCAAACATCATGGGAGCATACAATCATTCCCAGGAGAACATGGGCACTGTACTGGCCAAGTTTCAGGAGACCCAGCGGCTGCAGGAGGGACAGTACATGGGCATCAGGGAGGACTTGAAGTCCATCAACACCACTCTGGTCACCAATGCAGGGGTGCTGGCAGACATAGCCAACACCATGAGGGAGACAGTGGCATACCACCGGGCCCCTGACACCAGCCCAAACGATGAACAGCCTTCCACGTCCGCCGGCATTAGAGGACAGGAGGTCCCGCCACAAGACCAACAGGCCACCAGCACCCCATCCCCTGCAGAAGAAGAACCACCCTGCAAATGGTCCCTGCGATCCAGGCAGAAGACAGAGAACATTGCCAAGACCCCCGCCAGGAAATAAGACTCTCCTGATTATCACTCTTGTGTCCCACTCTGTCACCCTATCCACCTTTAACTGACATTGCTCCACTTCCTATGCCCCATTGGACAATGCACCTGTGAGTCCGAGAGACTGGACTCTACTATGGACCTTCCTCCACCATCACCCCAGCCCCTTCTACATACCCCTATACACATTAGCCCATAAATAAACACCCTTGAATCAGAAACCAATCTGGAGTCAGTCTGCACTTTCACAAATGTATAATTACAACTTCATCCACAAATATAAATCTGAATGTTCATTTGCACATACCAATGTATGACAGTTGTTGGACAGCAGTAAATATAGCAGAAGGCAGAATGAGGTACCCAGATCTGTGAAATGGAAAGCCAAATTAAGAGGCTGACTTATACAATGTCCTATAATAGTCAGATATGAGATGAGCACTGCCAGTCTCTTACCTGTGTCTCACTGGAAGTACTGCATGATGATGTTGTTCCGGTTGTCAATATGTTCTTCCTCTGCCTCCTCTTCCTCACTGTCCACAGGCTCCACAGCTGCCACAATACCATCATCAGGCCCATCCTCCTGCAGAAAAGGCACCTAGCATCGCAAAGCCGGGTTGTGCAACATGCAGCATGCCACGATTATCTGGCACACCTTCTTCGGTGAGTAGTATAGGGAGCCACCTGTTAGATGGAGGCACCAGAATCTGGCCTTCAGAAGGCCAAAAGTCTGCTCAATAATACGCCTAGTTCGCCCATGTGCCTCATTGTAGTGTTCCTCTGTCCTTGTCCTGGCATTCCTCACTGGGGTCAGTAGCCATGAGAGGCTGGGGTAACCAGAGTCACCTGCAAATGTCGAGGAAAATCTGTTAGACACACACTAACCCTTAGTGACTACCCCATACCCAGACACCTATTCATACTGTGTGGGGACCTTGGCCTCACCTATTAGCCACACCCGGTGCCTCTCGAGTTGGCCCATCACATAAGGGAGGCTGCTATTCCTCAAAATGTAAGCGTCATGCACAGAGCCAGGATACTTGGCATTCACATGAGAGATGTACTGGTCTGCCAAAAACACCCTCTGCACATTCATAGAATGGTAGCTTTTTTTATTTCTGTACACCTGTTCATTTCTGAGGGGGGGGACAAATGCCATATGTGTACCATCAATGGCACCAATTATGTTGGGGATATGTCCCAGGGCATAGAAGTCAGCTTTCACTATGGCCAAATCCTCCATCTGGGGGAATACGATGTAGCTGCCCATGTGTTTCAGGAGGGCTGACAACACTCTGGTCAACAAGTTAGAAAACATTGTCTGAGACATCCGTGATGCCATGGCCACTGTAGTTTGAAAGGAGCCACTTGCCAGGAAATGGAGCACTGACAGGACCTGCACTAAATGGGGGAATCCTGTGGCGGATAGCTGACATCAGGTCTGGCTCCAATTGGGCACACATCTCTTGGATTGTGGCACAATCAAATCTGTAGGTGATAAAGATATGTCTGTCTTCCATTGTCGACAGGTCCACCAGGGGTCTGTACACCGGAGGATGATGCCATCTCATCTGCCCCAGTGGATGTGTCCTATGGAGGAGAATGGTGAGCAGAGGGTCATGTACCACATAGGTTGCACAAGTGTTTTTGCTGTAATGTGAGTAAATCCATGTGTGGCATACTTTGTCCGTATGTCTGCCAAAATGTGCTGTGACGCAGTTAGGTGCAATGCCATGTGCCCCCCTGTAATGGCAGCTGCCTGACCTGTAAGGAGGGACAAGGGGAAATGAGGTAACTGCGCTGGAGTTGTGCAGCGTCGCAGTAGGCAGAAGATCGTCGCTCAAACTAGCATTGGTTATCATTGGACCCCATGGGTTCCAGGAGCCAATGACGAGGTACGCCAGCGGTGACGGTACGCACCGCCGCGGATCTGACCGCCATTTTCTATCTGTTCACTCACTTGATACCTGACCTTCAACAGGAGAAGACCTACACTGCAAGTGCTGCTGTGACCTCATCCTGGAAGCGACAATGGCTCATGTGTCTGGGGAAAGGGCCCCTGCCTTCACTGCGGAGGAGTTGGACAAACTGGTGGATCGGGTCCTCCCCAGTACACGCTACTCTACGGTCCTGCAGACAAACAGGTGAGTACACTGTGAGCATGATGCGTGGGCCATGAATGTATGGAGTGCTGTGGATGTAAGCCACATGTTGGGGGGTGCTGAGGCATCCTGGCCAGAGTGCAGCATGTAAGGTGGTCACTGTATGTGAGTCAGGGGATGGGTGCGAACTGGTGGGCAATGAGTCTGATGGTCTGGAGGGGTGATTAATTCCCTTTTCTGCTGTCTTTTCCCTCCAGGTCAGGGCCCACCAGAAAAAGGGTATTTGGCGTGCCATCGCTAAGGAGGTGTAGACCCAAAGGGTCTTTGACAGGCGAAGCCCCCCGGGGGGGGCTGAGGCCTGCATGTGAGGATGGTGAGTGTATGTGCACCAGGGCATGGGTGGGAACTGGTGGGCAGTGAGTATGATGGTCCAGATGAGAGAGTAACTTCCTTTCATCCTGTACCTTTCCTCTAGGTCAGCGCCCACTAGAAGAAGGGTATTTGGCGTGCCATCGCCAAGGAAGTGCGGACCCTGGGGGTCTATCATAGACGGAGCACCCACCTCCGCAAAGGTGAGAGGACCTGCGCCACTGGAGCAAGAAGATGGCGGAGGCTCAGCTCAGGATGGACTCCCAACGTGGAAGGGGTGCCAGTCGCACCATGACCCCCATGATGTTCCGGATCCTGGCGGTGGCATATCCGGACTTGGATGGGCGCTTGAGGGTATCACAGCAGCTACAAGGGGGTGAGTACAGTCTCATTCAGCTGACTCTGCACGCTTTACGAGGTGTCTGGGTGGGGGATGTGAGCTGTGGGTTCCCCTTAGGCCAGGGCAAACTTGGTAGGGTAGGTCCCTTTTTAGGCATGCTCTGAGGCACTCCAACCCCAATAGTGGTAGTGGGCATGTACAACAAGTCAGGCTCCTGTGGGTTCCAGGTGTGCAGCAAATGGTGTTAGGCATAATCCCCCCATGGGCAGGTGATTTCCTACTAACTGCTAGTGCATGGCCTAGTGCATAGGGCTGCTCCCTGTGTGTTGTGTCCGCCATGTGTCTCCTCTGTCTTTCCCCCTCTTCTTGTTTTGTCACCCTAACCTTGAGTGCATTAGCATCATCTGGCGGAGGAGCAGAGGCACTGGAGACGGAGGAAGCTGCACCCCACATGGCCCAGGAGGGTGAATCGACGGAGGGTGAAGGCACCAGTGGGACGGAGGGCGAGGGGAGCTCCACGACTGAGACAGGAGAGGACACCAGGGACAGGGACCCCTCCTCCGATGGGAGCTCCCTTGCGGTGGCGGGCACCTCTGTGCCCACCGCAACAACAGGTACAGCCGCCACCCCCCCCTACCAGCACTGCCCTCCCAGCAGCCCCTCAGCGTGTTTCTCGTGCCCGCTCACCCAGGAGGGTGGGCATCTCCTTCGCCCCAGGCACCTCAAGCCCTGCCTCAGTCACCACCCCCACTACCATTCACACGTCCTCTGTGTCCTCTCCCAGTGTGTCTGTGAGCCCTCCTCCCAAAGTACACAAACGCAGGCACACACCCACTCAACACCCATCCACCTCACAACAGCCTCCAACCCATGCACCTTCACCCAAACTCAGCAGACGTACACCTTCTACAACCACTATCTCTTCCTCCACTCCCAAACTCCCTCCATCTTCCCGTCCCAGTGTGTCCAAACAAATGTACCTAGCTAACCTGGCCTCTTCCCTACACCCCCCGTCCTTCTCCTAGGGCCAGGATGTCTAGATCCCAGCCCAGCACCTCAGCCACCAAATCTGCATCCGCTGTGATCCCTGCTACTCCAGTACGGTCGAAGGGAGCACCCGTCAGAGCTGCCAGTGTGCCACCGACAGAAAAGAAGGACCACCCTATTCCACCACCTGCAAAGCTCAAAAAGGGACCAACTTCCAGCAGGGGACAGTCACACCACCCACCCAGCAAGGCCTCGCACAAAAACAGAGTGGTCAGTGCCAAGGTCCCTGCAGTGGCTGTCAAGATGGGGAAGGGCCACAAGCCAAAGGGCACATCACTTCTGGGCACAATGTCACCTGGGGAGGGGCTGGTGACCACCAGATCATCAGGGATGGCAGCCACATGCACCACAGTCACCACTGCCGCTCCAACCGCCACCTGTACCGCCACATGCACCGCCTCTGCCACAACGTCTGTCTGCAGCATCCTCCCCAAGGATCAGCCATCCAAGGCTGCCGGAGATGGTATGGTGTCTCCATCCACCCCAACAGTCACTTGCACAACGGCCAGCACTGGCAGCATCTCCACCACCGCCGCCTGCACCACCATCAGCACTGCCACGTGCACAGCCGATGCCACTCTGTCGGACGTCAGCCCCATCCCCAGTGTGCAGCCGTCAGAGTCTGCAGGTTATGTCCTGGATCCTGGACACGCCACTTGAGCCACCACCTCCAGCACTGACACGAACCAGCAATTGGCAGCCTAAGTGGGTCTGCCTCCATGGAGTATCATGCTACCTGTTCCGGGTACATCGCATGGCTGTGACACTCAGGTGAGACGAAGTCAGCATGCCACACCCCTGGTGCAGCATCACTGGGCACAAAGCCCCCTCCAGAACCAGTGGAGAAAAGCATCCACTAACACAGTCCTTGGCAGGATGAAGCACTCTGGGCACAAAGCCCCTTCCAGAATCAGTGGAACATGTCACCGACTTGAGAGACTGTGGCTTTGCACTCCCCAGGACCAAGCAGTGGGCAAACAACCCACTTGAGAGACTTGAGAGACTGTGGCTTTGCACTCCCCAGGACCAAGCAGTGAGCACACCACCCACTTGAGAGACTGTGGCTTTGCACTCCCCAGGACCAAGCAGTGGGCAAACCACCCACTTGAGAGACTGTGGCTTTGCACTTCCCAGGACCAAGCAGTGGGCAAACCACCCACTTGAGAGACTTGAGAGACTGTGGCTTTGCACTCCCCAGGACCAGGCAGTGGGCAACCCACCCACTTGAGAGACTTGAGAGACTGTGGCTTTGTACTCCCCAGGACCAAGCAGGGGGCAACCCACCCACTTGAGAGACATGTGAGACTGTGGCTTTGCACTCCCCAGGAGCAAGCAGTGGGCATAGGGCCCCCTCGAGGAGCAGTGGCATCGTACCATCATCCGGCTGAGGTTCCCCCCCTCCCCTTTCCCCTAAGGGGCCTGTTTTGTTATTGACCTGATGCCCCTGCAGTGCTCTCTCTGTTTTGGGGCAGGTGTCATGTGTGGGCTTCGCCCATGCTTTTTGGGACCACTGGTCCACAGACATTTCATGGGACAGTGTACAGACTTGTGTACTTGCAGTAAATATTTGTGTATACTGATTATTTGCTGTTCTCTTGGGCTATCTGATTGTTCGAATATTACACTACTTAAACTCATTTCGTTTGGTCTTTGCTTTCTTCCAGGGGGTGACAGGGTGTATCTGTGATGTTATTGGATATGTGTGTGTGTGTGTGTTGTGGGTGGGGGTGTTGCATTTTGTGTGTGTGTGTCAATCTCTTTCCCTCCTCCCCTACCCTGTGTGCTAGGTGCAGTACTCACTGTGGTCATCGCCAACGCCGCCTTCTTTCCACTTCGTGGTGTATTAAGAGATACAGCAACGTGGGCAGGACCTGTAGTTCGGGCTCTATGATGTCCTGGTTCTTTGTTGAGTGTTGTGAGGTGAGTGGTTTCCCTTCCAAAGACGGTTTCTGCCATGCTTTTGATGGCGATGGTACCACCCCGGAAAAGCTGGCGGATTGGTGCCTTGTAATAGTGTGCGCGGTACATTGTCTTCCGCCTGTCTGTTGGCGGTGTCCGCCGCGGTGCTTGTTGCTACCGCCATGGCGGTCGGAGTGGTAAAGTGGCGGTGTTGGATGGCGGTAACAGCCAGGGTCCAAATCCCATTCTTTTTACCGCCGGCCTGTTGGCGGTATTACCGCCGCTTTAACACCGACCGCCAGGGTTGTAATGAGGGCCATAATCTTTGGCAAATGAATGAGCTGCACATTTAACAATAGCAATCCTTTTTGGCAAAAGCAATGCTTGCAAAAGTTCAGCAATCAATGATGCATGCTTATGTGTTGGTCAAATGAGGTGAGAATCCCCTTACTGCCAACAGCTGACCAAAGTCGTGGGTGACTCCTAATGCGTACTGACTGTCAGTATAAATATTCACTGACTTCCCTCCCGCCAACTTGCAGGACCTTGTTAATACCACTAGTTCTGCTGCCTGGGCACTTTTTACAGTCATCAGCCTTCCCCCTTCTAGCAACCTTTTGGCTGTGCCCTTCGCATAGGCGGCCTGCAGTGTTCTGATGTTATTCCTAATGCACGACCCATCAACAAACAAGTCTCCTTCTGCATCGGGGAGTGGAGTATCTCTGACATCTGGTCTCACTTTGGTGTGCCTGTGGACTGCCAATACGCAGTCTTGGAAGGAGTTGTCTATTGAGGGGTCATCGTGCTCACGTTCTGTTGGCAGCAGGCAGGCAGGATTTAGTGTAGTGTATATTTTAATGATAATATGTGGCGCCAACACTGTTATTTCGTATTGGGAGAGTCAGACATTTGTGAGGTATTGGGTCTTTATTGTTGTCAATAATGTGTCCACCGCATGTGGAACATGCAATATCAATGTGTGTGCTAGCACTACGCTTTTGGACTGCTCTACTGCCTGGGCGGCGGAGGCTACCGCCCTCAAACATTTTGAAAGTGCTGCCGCAACAGGGTCTAACGTGGCAGAATAATAGGCCACTGGGGGGTAAAAGGAGCTGTGGGCTAGCACTCCCAAAGAGCAGCCCCCTTTCTTGTGGCAGAATAAATGAAAATCTTCAGTATATTCTGAGAGGCCTATCGCTGGTGCTGCACACAGGTCTGTTTTCAGTGTTTGGAAAAGCTTTCTCACAGTCTGGGGGGCCAGAGGATTTTTTCTGGCACCTCCTTGTGGATGAGGTTCTGGAGGGGGCGTGCTATTAAGGAAAAAATTGGTATACAGTGTCTGCAGTAGCCTGCTACTCTGAGGAAGGCCCTCACCTTCCTCTGCGTGTGTGGTCTAGAGAATTGGGTGATGACAGCTATCCTATCAGGCATCAACCTTCTATTCCCCTGGGAGATTTCATGGCCTAAGTACTGCACTCTGTGTTGGCAGAACTGAAACTTCTTGGGTGACACCTTATGGCCTTTTCTCGCTAGGTGGCACAATAGTGCTATGGTGTCTTGGGTGCAAGCTGTACGAGACGGTGAGGCCAACAGCAGGTCGTCAATGTATTGTATTAGGGTGGCCCCTTCGGGTAGCTGTAGGGGCACCAAATTTGTCTGTAGAGCATTAGGAAAAATGGAAGGGGAGTCACAGAACCCTTGTGACGTTCTTTCCCAAGTTAGTCTCCTGCCGAGAAATGTAAAGAAGAAAAGGTACTGGGAATCTCTATGGAGAGGCATGGAAAAGAAGGCAATGCTCAGGTCTAGGACTGAGAAGTGGGTGGCGGTTATTAGAATCCTGGACAAGATGGAGGCCGAGTTTGGGATCAGTAGAAATGATGGGACCATCACCTTGTTTAGTTCATGGAGGTCCTGTGTGAATCTGTACACTGGGGCCTCATCTGGCCCTTTGCAGGCCTTCTTTACTGGCAGGATGGGAGTGTTGCAGGGGCTGTCCTGTATTTCCCTCAATACCTCCTGCTGTCGAAGGTCTTGTATTACTGGAGCTATGCCCTACTCTCCTTCCTTTGAAATTTTGTATTGTGGGACTCGCGGCAATGGCTCCCTGGGTTGCAATGTTACCTGTACCGGGGAAAATATAGTACCCGTTCCACGTCATTGTGCCCAGACCTACTAGGAACGGAGTCTTGAAGTTCCAGGGTAATTCCTTGTGCTTTCCCTTGGGGCCAGCATCTCATGAATGCCTGTTACAATAATCCATTTGCACTGCTTTCTAGGAAAATCCCCATAGGCGAGCAGCGGATGGTGCACTGCAACTTGCATATCAAATCCCTTCTCTTCAAATGAACACAAATTGGTGGTCAACAGAGATGGGGCCAACCACTAGCTTTAGGGGTTGTGTCAAATATTCGTCAGACGGTTGTCCTTTCATACCCACTGCTGTTATTTGTGTTGTCAATAGTGGTGCCTCTGGTATGTTAGATGCCATCAGCATTGATCTTGTTGCACCTCTGTCCACCACAAAGGGAACAGTTTTATTCAACCTGGTCCCCTCCACATATGAAACTTCATGATCTAGTTGTATTACTGGAGCCTCCAGATATTCTTTCTTTGTGATGCACCCATAGAAGTATGTTTCTGGCGGTTGGGGGAGGCTTAGGGTAGTAACCCCCACTGCTATCCTCCTCTCTTGTCCATTCCTTGGTGGTGGTGGAGGCGGGGAACCTGTGTTTGGCCCTGACGGGACTGTGTGGTATTGGCAGCAGCATCAAATATGTTATCTGTGTATGGTCGTGAAACATTTTGTGGTAGCCGCTGCTGGCTCCTGCCCCTTGGCCCCCTACCTAGAAGGGGACAATCAGCCTTCCAGTGTCCTTATTGGTTACAGTGGAAGCATGTTGTGCCGGGAGGGGGCTGGGAGGATGCTCTCTCATTCTGTCAATGCCCCTGTCCACTGCCCGGCCCCCACTATAAAACTTCTGCACCATCATCATCTTTAATTTTTCCCTTTTTGTCTTTTCTTCTTCTGCCGCCTGTAAGTGCACTTGATAGTCTCTGCGGTATCTGGCTGCGGACAGTACTTTGTCTACGGGATCTTGCAGCCAATAGATGAAAGAGGTCTGTAAGTGTGTTTGGATAGGTTGCTGTAGCCCATATACAAACGTGGTAACAAATGCTGGCATCGCCTCACCTACTGGGTTTTCCATTCCACTGCTCTGCTGGTAGACTTGTAAAAGGCGGTCATATTAGGAGTTCACACTTTCATTCTTCTCCTGCTTTGTATGTATTATTTTTGACCAGTCTTCCTTATCTTCTGGCACCTTTCCCTTTATATACTCCATCACCCTTTTTCTTGCCTTCTCTACCTATTCTCCTGGTATTCCTCTTTTCCCCCATGGTGACTGTTCTGTAGGCCAGTTTTCCACCTTCTTGCAATACTCCCACAAGTCTTTTGGCATAATAATGCTAAACAGAGTGTCCAAATCCTTCCACGGCAGCCGTACCATTGCTATTATTCTATTTAATTCTGTATACCACCTGTGTGGTTCCTCGATTTTGGGAAGTCTTTAGTGAATGACATTAAGTCAGATCGAGTCCAAGGTACATGAACATAAGATGGTGTTGTTGAGTCATCCTCCCCTGATGATACTGTTGGTATCTCTCTCAGTGGCATGGTCATTACTGCACCTGTTAGCACTGGGTGGGCGGTCGTGCTAATGTCATTAATAACCTGAGCTGATGTGATGTTCTCTAATATCAGAGAACTATCCCTCAACTATGCCAGTGCGTCCTACCCTTTGCACTGTTGTTCCCACCAGCCCAATGAATTAAATAGGAGCCATAGTATGAGCAAGCTGATGAAGCAGTCTGCACAAATGATGGCAGTGAGGAAAAATATTACAATTTCAGGGGGCCTGTCATTGGGAGGCATTGGTAGTCTGAATGTATGTCAAAATAATAAAAGGAAAACTCTGTCCTGGTAAGGATAGCAGTCTAGTACCGTCAATTTCTCTACAATGTCCATATTTCCCGAAAGTTAAAATAGGGTCCTTACCAGAATCATACAAATATCCAATCAACAAGAATGCGATCTCAGCAGGCATCCAATATCACACAAAATCCAATGTTACAAACAATCCACCGGTGGCATGCAAGGAAACATGAAATGTATATCTAGCAAACAATAGTCAAAGGATCATGAAATCTAAATTGTAACAAACAATAATTAAACTCTCCACCCGCTGCCCCATCCCTTGTCCCAGGGGGCCCAGACAGGTCCTTGGGAACAAACTAGAGGCCCCCTGGGACACAGGTGTCTGAAAGACAAGAGCAGAAAAGAACCAATGTGAGGTGGTGGCAGGCTAAGAAGCAGAGCACCACCTAGATGCTGAACTGGGGCAGAACACTACCACCCTTCTTTGATAGATCTCTCCCCCCAACCCCACTGGCTAGGGACACTACTGTCACAGCCCCTCCAGCTGTGACCAGAGACAGCCCCACCTGTTGTCCACAAAGACAGTCACCCCAGCCCAACCGGCTGGGGACAACAGTGGCACGGCCCCTCCGGCTGTGACCAGTGACTACCCCTCCGGTTGTCCATACAAAACCCATCCCCACTGGCTGCAAATAATGCCAAAGAGTGCCACCTGCTCACCACACAAAAACAAAGAAACACAACTGTTAACCCAAAAAGAAAGGGGAAAATAAACGGTACATAACGAGGGAGAGCAGCACATTAACACAGAATTCCAGAATCTGACGAGTGGCACAAAGCCACCAACGTAAAATCAGGAGCAGACACCTGAACAGGGGTGGTGCGACAGGCATGCCAGCAAAGGCAGAGTAGAAAAAGAACCAGCAAAATGGCACCGCTCCGAGGGAGGGAGATAGTATAAATCTGAACAAAAAGAGAATCCATGAAACCAACTGTACAAATTCCTCCCCCTCTCTGCGGCAGACACAAACAAAATATCCAAGCAAAAGCGAGATGCGACCAAGAAGTGACAGATACTCACATAGCACTGGCTCCCCTTGCATGGAGGGTCACTTAGAGCACAGCGGGGAAAGCCCACAGGTGTAGGGGCCCCCCCACTTAGCTGGGAATCAGGCAGGGGAGCGATGTAAAACCAGGCACTGCATTCTTCACCAAAGATGTCAAAGCCTTTTTGATTCCGGAACAAAAGCCAAAGACCAACCAGCCCTTTGAGTATAAAGAAAGATATTTAATTTACGTGCACTGAGACTACTGGCTTGAGAGGCCAAATCCAAGCAGTCCAAATTAAGGAAGTCTTACATGATCTTTTATTCCTACAAATCACAAGGCGTGTTCATGCATCTCATTAATTCTCAACATTAATATGTGATTATTTTTTTAACATTGCAGAAGGTGTTATCGTTAATTTTTCCTAACCCAGTACATAAGGTCGAGCCAAATACAGTAAAGGAAATTACAAAACATGGCCTACGTGCCTCATAATCTAAGGTGGAATCTTCCACCAGGCCTGGGCAGCACGTAAACAAGATAATACATTTCTTAATACATATTGCTTAAGCTAGCGTGCAACGATATTTCATGAGAGCTGTCCTGATAGCAAGCCTTGCATCATAATGCGTTCTGAGCAAACAGAAAAGAGCAGTAAACACAGTTCACCTAGGTCAACAAACAGGCCTGGTTGTCATTGAGTATCACAGGGCCCAGTAAGCCCAAGATGGATTCCTGACAAAATGCAATTTCACACTGGTTGTCCTGCAACCTAGTTACAGTCATCTGTAAGTGGATTTTTGCTTTATAGAGAGATATGTTGCATATACATACCATCTACACTACCTCCATTCATGTTTATTCCTGTTGGAAGCTTGAACAATGACACAACTGTACGGCCGTCCCAAAGAGTTATGAGGTAAATGTTTGTCTCCCTTTCTCTAATACCCTCCACCTTTTCCATGATGGTCTTTCCTTAACACCACAACAATTCCTCATGCATGATACACCTGGAAGGGTGGCTTTGGGACATGTGTGGATTCGACTACCACGTTAGTTATCTAACAAGCGCATTGTGGGATTGTGAGATATGGTCTGCAAAGCTGAACATAACATTCCATTTCCTTTTTGTCCCATTTTTTTCATGGATTTTTCGTGGTTTTATAGACAAATATTAATGTATTATGAAAAAAGTAACCGTAACCGACACATAACGCTTATCCTGACAGACACAGAAGTCAGCTGCAAACCACAGCACCACTGAGAATGTCTACAAGAGCAAGGGTGCAGTGGCTTTACTTCACAGATATTGGATGCAGTTGTTAAGAGGCAGTGCAATCGTCAACATCAAAGTACCTTTACAAAGCTGCAGCCCCCCCTTTAAGTATTTAGATGTTCCAGCAAAAATTTGCAAACAAAGGGGCAGGTTTAAGATCTCCTTGATCCATCAAACAACACATTAGCATCATTATTTTTAGGCTAATGTGGCGTTGGATGGCCAAAAACGCAACGCCAAATTTACAACGTGGTCAATGCATGCATTGCGCCACTTTGTAACCCTTTGCGCTACATCATGCATGAACCATGCACAATGTATGGAAAGGGGCGTTCCCCGTTGGAGGGCTGTCAAAAAATGGCGCAAAGAAATCTAAGGGGTTTCTTTGCGTCCTTTTTTTCTGCACTTTTAACGCCTGCTCAGAGCAGGCGCTAAAAGGAGGCACAACATTATTCATAATGAGCTCAATGGGCTTTGCAGGATTAGCATCAACATTTTTTATGCTAATCCAGCAAAGCTCTGAACTAACATAAAAAATGTTGAATCTAGTTCTTTAACTACTGCTATGTTGTGCCATATCCTAGATATAGTGCACACATGGTGCGTTGGGGGAGCGCTAAGGGGTGCAAGAAAAATGGCGCTGCACTGGGTGGAGGGCCACTTTTCTTAAATTTGTCCCAAAGTTTCCTGCAGTTTAAATCACAAACACAGAATATAAACACATTACATGGAGTTGTAACGTTTCTGTCCCACTGTCTACACTCAAATGTCCCCAGAGAGAAAATGACGAAAATAAAGGTCATGATTTTTATCATCACAAGCAAAACTAACATTAAAACCATAAACTGAGATTTTTAAGACTGGGATTAAAGCCGCAGATTCCAGATCCCCTGTAGAGATTCTCGACTGGAAAATGGCAGTATTTCCACTGGTATTCTACATATTTCTAAATGTTCAGTTATTTGCAGGTGATGTCGTAGGTAATGCCACAGGTGATATTAGATGTCATTTTTTCATTTATGTCATCTGTGATGTTATGTGTGAGATCATATGCAGTGCATTAGTGAGATTTATGGCTACCAACTATGATGACATTTCAATGACTTTTAGATTTGGTTTACAACTGGGAATTTGGAAAATGTTTTGCATCCCGTGGAAAACGGTGCAGTGTTGCATAGTTTGCAAAGATTTATGCTATGAGACTTTTGTATAAAATAAACTTTACTTTTATTAATTTTTATGTTGAATACACATTTACTGAAAGCTAAAATTAGTTATGAGGAAGATAAACTTTGTAAAAAAAAACTGTAGTGCCATTGTGCATTGAAAGCTCTGCCGAATGTGATCTGATGGCTTCCATCGTGTTATGTCATAGAGCATGAGTTGAGTTAGCTTGAACGATTTCTGTTCAAAAGCAGATGATCCAGATCTGAGAAGAAAGGCGGAGGAAATCATGGAAACATATCAAACTGTGCGATGCGTGACAACCTGTGACTTCACACAAGTTCATAGGTGAAAACTCTAACTTTACACATTCCCCATTTGTAAGGACAATGTCCGTTTAACAGAAGTTAGCAATGGAAAGGTACTGCTTTTATTTGTATTGCTGATTAGCTACTTAGCATCGAATCTAATTATGGAATTCATTCATGTAAGTTTGGCCAGTGAATTGTTTAGGGTTTTGCTAAGTTAGACTTGAAAAGCGCCTGGATATTTCCTGTGCTTTGAATCCAGTATCTGCTTAGCCTAGGCACATTCTTCAGCCTCACAATGTGCACAGCACTCCTGCCCCAAGACCCACAAGGCACATCCTGTAGTTATGCTGATGGGCAGAGGGCGTGGCCTCCTGTCACATCCCATCATACACACACTTCCCTTGCCCCCGGGGTCCAGTGAGTTATTTACCCGTGTCCAGCAGGTTCAGGGCGCAAGGCCACACCAGCTGCCCTCACAGACAACAGATTCAGACTTAGAGCTCAGAGATCACTGTCAGCGTCTGGATGTCCAGAATGTCCACGTAAATATAATGCAGTGAAGAAAAGCTGTATTTCCACTATCGATGTCAAAAGTGCCACGGTGTGCCGTTCCAACAATGTAATTGATGACATCACCGGTTATTTCACGTGTGACGTCACCAGTGATGCGATTGATATCATTCCTGATATCATCAGTGATGTTTGTGTGAGGGCATAAGAATGCATATTGGCGTAATGCTTGAGAAGCTATATATATGTAAAATGAATTTATATAATTTTTTAAGTTTTGCATTGTAACCCTAATATCAATGTAGTTGAAAATTCTTAACAGATTTAAAAAAACAAACATATTTTAGCGTGCGACTTTAGTAGATAATCGTTCCATCCCTTGACAATGTTGTTAGTGAATATGTACCTGTGTAACAACAATGAAAATGAATGTGGACCAACAACATGCAAGTTAAAGCAACTGAACAAATATAAGCACATTTACAGCAGTTATTACTACAATGGAAATGTTTTTTAAAATGTTTACAATAGTTCTGTAAATCTAAAATTAGAAAACACTTTTTACTGCCTCTCAGATTACCTGTAAAAATTACTTTACACGTGGAAATAATTATTGTATTAGTCCTGAGGTCTGTTCAGTGGCACCTTAACTTGCTGCAGAAATGTAACCCCTCGTTTTGGTTGTGTGTATTTTCTTAAAACAAATGCACATAAACACATGTCATGGCATAAACCTTATATGCAGATGTGCTGTGTATAATTTTCTATTTATTATCATTGTTGAGAGACCGGGTGGGACCCTGTCCTCGTGGTCCCTTCCGACCACAACAAATTGTAACAAATAGCATAGAAATATATACACTAACACACGTGTGTGTGTGCGTCTGTGTTTTTGTGCTTGTGAGCGCTCATACATATTGTGCATTCAGATGGACTGAGCAATTAAACAATGTGCATTGTTCGTCAGACGAACGCTAGTCTCAGTTCGTCTTCAAAAATGCAGATAAAAGTCCGCTCTGCTGATAAAGGAAAGATCCGTATTGGGTGCTCAATATCTCCCGACAGCCCCACACCTCTTCCTGAAACCGCGAGCTCCGAGCTGTGGAGAGATGGAAACCAGACTGGAAGGTCCTTGAATTGCACTGGGCGATCTTCCTAGGGAGGAAGCCAGTCTCTCTCTGCAGTATCCAGAGCATCACACGGAGCTGTCGTCCATCCGGGCACCAGCCCTCACAGCCCGCCCCTTCGCTCTGCATTACTTATAGCCTTATTTGCGCCTCATTTGATCGGCTCTTCAAAGCAAACTGCTGTCTTCTTGCGCCCCCCACTGCCGATGGGCAGTAGGGTCCACGTCTGCCAGCCCTGGGAGCCAGGCGAGTTTTATCACCGTACTTCGAGCCAAAGTCCACCGAATTTAACATTCGAGACTCTTTTTATATTTTATTTTGGCAAAAGCAGGATTAACTCCGACATTTTAGCAGAAGGATAACACTAGTAGGGCCGCGCTGTAAAGAGGGTCTGCAGGCACCATGACAAAAACACGTGGAGCTGGGCTGCTGCGAATGCCTACAGTGACTCACCGCGTCCAGGGAGCTTGCAGGAAACATTTCCTCGCGCACCTGGTTTTCATTTATGCTAGCCCCATACCATGTAGCACGAAGGTTGGTCGTTTTATTTATCTGCCATCTTTTCAGGGCCTACTTTACGTTTTGTTGTCTATCCCAAACAACAGTTTGTAGAAAACGTTATACACTATGTGACGAACTATTCACCCAACACTGCCCAAATGCATAGTCCCTGGAAAACTAACTTCAGCAGTGTAGTAAATTGTACGATCCCGCTTGATGAGCCCAATAATGGACCAATTACTGTCCAGATGTTTTTGTCATCAATTTCCATTCGCCGACATAATGCGAACAACATAATTCGGTATAAAACAATCTCCCCTATGACAGTCTATGTCATGGAAGAACTCTTCATTGCTGGAAGGACTCGCGCAAATAGGGCAAAGTATGGTTTATGTGAGGAAGAAAAAATATCAAGTTATCGATTTAACTGATCACCTTTCACCCATACACGACATTTGTGTAGCAACATTCACTTTTCGGTACAAACCACTGTTGGATCTTAAACAATATATCTGCAAGCATGTGTGTAAGCAGTGCAGTCTGACGTAACATTTCTCTCCTTGCTCCTAAGTGCTTGCATGACGGAATATCGTGAAAAACAATATAGTGACTCCAGGATATCGTGTCACAAAAGGATCACTCGCAAAAATATAGAGTTTACATACTTTGTATGTGAGCCATCAAAATATCATCTCAACAATACTGTGGGACAGAATAACAACAAGGTAAGAATATCTAAGTCTAAATATGTATATAGCATCATAAGTAATTTGTTTAAATAACTAAAATGTAAAATAATAATATAAATAGTTCTAACTAGTATTGTAACAAAATATTTACATATATATAGATAGATATTTACAAACCTACAACAATTAAACCATTTTTAAAATACATTAAATTACGTAACTTATACATAATCAAACATATATGTAACCTAATTTAAAAATTAAAATGAATTTAAAATAGTGTAAATTAATATTGTGATTTAAATATATAAACAATATATATATATATATATATGTTAAAAATAAACTATATTTAAGCAAATTAATCATTATATCAACAATAAATTAAACATTTACATTAACAAACATACATTAAGAATAGCATGTATCACAATTAAAAAAATAAAATTAATATACAAATAAATCAAATATATAATTACATATTTTTATTAAAAATAATACACACATTGAAGAAAAAATATACAATATTAAAAAAGTAACAACAATTACAAATCAATAATGCTACCAATTGTGTTGGACATTAAAGGAGTCAAATTAACTATCTAAAACAAATGTAAGCACATGGAGGAACATTGGTGGACTTTGGGCACATTAGATTTACTATTCCCACTCCTACATAAGTAAAAGCAGTGGATGTATTGGGCTTTGGAGGGGTTTGCTTTACTATCCCTCCTCCAACATAAGCAAAATCAGGGAAATTGTTGGACATTGTGGAGGTAGAATTTATTATTCCCAACCCCCCCCCCCAATCTAAACAACAGTGGAGAAAGTGTTGGACTTTGGAAAGATTAGATTTACTAGTCCCACTCCATTCTAGGTAACAGTAGGGAAAGTATTGGACTTTGGAGGGTTTAGGCTTACAATTTCTACTTGAACATAAGCAATATCAGGAAAAGTGGTGTACTTTGAAGGGGTTAGGTATACTATTCCTAATCCAGTTTTAGCAACAGTAGGGAAAGCAAAGAACTTTGTAGGGGTTTGATTTACCAGTCCTACACCAAAATAAGCATAAACATGGAAAGTGTTGGTCTTGCAAGTGTTGCATATACCATTCCAAATTCTAATAGTTCTTTAACAAACATTTAAATATGGAACAGCATAACATTATTAAATTATATCCAAAATAAAAAATCAAATAAAAAATAAGCTTCCCTCCCTGCTACCCAAAAAGCACAACCCTCCCAAAAAGTTAGAATAAAATAAAACACTAATGACATCAATAATTTTAAAATAAAATATTAAACATTAAAACACATCAAATGAAAACCAATAATAAATCTTAAATACATTTTGCAAATCTTATTATTACATATACTAATTAATCAAGTATTAATTAATTAGAAAACAACACAAAATTACATAACTTTGCATAACTTTCCACACTATTCCACCACAAACCCATCAACCCACAACTAATATAAAAACTACAACCTTAAGTATACAAAAATAAAGTATGCATTATACATCACAAAAATGCACTTAAATAATTAAAATAAAAAACAGTTAATCAATTTACATAACTAATCACCAATTAAATATTTAATTAAATAAAACGTTAAAAAAACAATAATGTATAATTTAAGTAACTTCCTATCCAATCCATTGGAAAACCCAACAAACTGCTACTAAATTATACATTGCTAATCAAATGTATATTAAATAATCATATATAATAAAACTATAGCCTTACATTCTATATTTTGTTACTCTATATTATTGTATCACAATATTTTTGACATGGTATTCATGTTACACTATATTTTTTGATTCAATATTCTTGTCATTCACCCTCCTGTGTAACACAAAAATATTCATTAAACACAATGTTTTGGTACAGACAAAAATGTAATCTTACTTTTGGAATCGAAAAGGGTTCTCTGCATGACTCTGGAGAGCATGAGTCATTGTATAGAGATCCCCAAAGAATTAGAGACTGACTTTTTCACCTGAGCAAACACAATAAATATACATGTATAATGAGTACTTGATGTAACACTCAAATGCAACAGAAAGCGTGGTTTGTGTGGTTTGAATGAGAGCATCATGTGCACCCTTATTTTACTGAGCATGATTTAATCTGCTCACTAGACTCTTGAGGATTGACAGTTGTGGTAGCAACAGATTAAAATTACAAAAAAGGTCTTTTTACCTGTCACCTTCCAAGGAGAGTGAAGACTTTCCTCCATTTTTCAATCCCCTGCAACCGGGTTCCTCACTGCATCCCCCTTGCACATAGGTGCCTTTTGTGTATGTATAACTTATGTGTGTGGAGTTTGTCTGTTATATGTGACTGTAGCTACACAAGAATCTGGAGATGGCTTTGTCTCCTCAGTCCTCGTCCCAAGCAGCCTCGTTCTCTTCCAGGAAGCACACAGGCTCCCACACTCCCCTCAGCCAATCACAATGCTGCTGTCACCAGCATGACAGCAGCATCGTGATTGGTGTGAGCGGCCTCGTGCGACGCTCACACAGGAAGTGGGACCCTGTGCACTTTCTCCTCCCCGCTGTGCAATACAGCCAGGTGGAAAAATGCTAGGTGCGCATGTCTGTTAGGCCAGCCCAACACAGCCAGCCAAACAGACATGCGTGCTTATGGTGTACATACCACTTCTCCTCCAGTCCTGCTCCAGCCCTGCCCCCCCCCAACCTGGCTCCAGATAAAAATAAAATTATAATAACGTTCCTTTATTATCATTTTTTTTTCTTCTCCTCACAAGCAGTGAGGCGACGCTCCTCCACCTTAGAAGAGGAGCCGCTGCTGGAAGATGAGGTTGGAAAGAGTCCCAGATTGAATTGCTCCAGACCCTAGTGTGTGGAGGAAAAAGACAGAGTGCCCTTTCCTGCTCCATTGTTCTCTTGAAAGGCTACCATGCAGAGGTGACCAGGCAGTTAAATGAGGATGCCTCTCCCGCTTTTGTGCCCTTTTGTGTTACTTCTGAAAGGAGAGTCCCAGCTCTATCTCACCTTTCTGCTGATACCTGAAGACACAGGCTACTGATGGACCAGTCTGGAAAGAATAAGCAAAAGGGGGGAACTGCATGAAACCAGTCCCACTGTTGGACTCTTGAAATACACAGACTGTCTACAGCCTCCCCTTTGATGGGTTTGGGGCCAGAAACTTGGAAAGTTTTACAAACCTGCCAGGAGAAGCGTTCTTCAGCCTGCCTGGAAGGAAGGAGCTGACAAATTTCTTAGGAATGGCATTAGATTTGCCCTTTCTGAAGGAAGGTGCAGTCCGGAAGATGGGGGACTACAAGGGGGTGAACATGAATGGAAGCTGCATAGTTTAACCAGAGCAGGCGGCCTGGAAGGTCTGGATTTTCCCACAGCATATGCTGAACCTGAAGATTGGGGGACACTACAAGAAACCACCAACTGTGTGGACTTTCCTCCAAAGAATCTTAGCACCTAGAAGTGTGGGTTGCTAAAGAGCCATGACCATAATTGGTAGTCCCAACTGACAAACCTTAGTGCCAGAAGAAGTGCTGCGCCAAGAAGGAACAGGAAAACAACAAGTGTCTTACTAGTACAGTTTAGTTGCTCTTGATAGGATTTTTCACTAACTATTAAGTTCATTCATTCATTTACTTTATTCGGTACAGAAAGACCATAAAAGACATCAAATAAATAAAACATACAAATTTCTCAATCATTAAAATTTCTAAAAACTTTATTAATACATTTTCCGAATACCCTGAGCAGCATGTATGAAATTTAACACAGCCTGAATTATGTCCATATTTCCGAGATCGTGTAAATGGGAATAAGCAAGCTGGCTAGTTCTAATACTATTACACAAAAATAACGGGTGTAAAAACCTTTTTCTTGGAACAACATATAAAGTGCAAAAAAGCATAAAATGTAGTGTACTCTGAGGTGTCTTTCCATCGCAGCGACAAGGAGGGAGGTTCTTAAACCAGGTTCCACATACTGGAAATGCTACCAAGTAATGTAAAATATTTAAACGTAGCCTTGTGAGTAAAAACCTTTGTCGCTCATGATTAATAATGGTCAGATACAGCTTTGGTTGAAATTGCTGTGTCTCATACCTCGTCCATAATCCTGTATCACCTTTCTACATAAATGCGCTTCTGGCTTAGTCCAGATTTTAACCCACAATATTACAGGTTGAAGTTTTGTATAGCTAGATATGTATCTCAAGCCTACCTCTTTGTGACAGAACTTGACTGGAGTAGATTGGGGGACTGCTAATAACCTTCTTAAAAATTTATTTTCTATAGTCTGAAGTCCTGTATATTCTGCATACCCCCAAACCCCGGCTCCAAATGTCGCAATAGAAAGACACTTAGAGGAGAAGACAGTCATCATTTCCTTAACAGGTTTATGTCGGAGTCTTTTCGCGAACCTAAAAACAGCTTCAATGGCTCTTTGGAATTGTATTGAGCGTATATTAACTAGAAATTTCCAATTAAAATCTACATCAATGGGGACCCCCAGATACGTAAAATGTGGGACGTTGAGTATCTCATGCCCGTCTAAAACAATTTTTTTCGTTTTTGCTAATTTGGGTCCGGTCTTCATCACAAATGACTTAGTTCTGTTTATTTTAAGACCAAGGTTCCCCATAAAAGTATTAAAAGCATTTAATAAAATCTGGAGGCCATTTGCTGTCCTTGAAATGAGTACAGCATCGTCCGCATACAAAAGTACAGGGATTGGAGAATTATTGATGACTGGGGAATCCTTCCCTGATTCGCAAAGAAATTTCTCTAGCCCGTTTATATATAAGAGAAAAAGAAAAGGGGCAAGGAGACATCCCTGTCTAACCCCCTTTAGTGAGGGAAATTTCTCTGTCATGCATCCCTCCTCAGAATAAGGGACCCGAGCCTCTGTATAGGCATGAAGTTTACTAAGTAATATGACTATATCTTTATCCACGCCCATATCCAGCATTACCATCCACAGTTTCTCCCTATTGACTGTATCAAAGGCACAGGACAGATCCATGAATGCTAGATGTATGCAGCCCCTTTTAACTTTAGTATATTTCTGGACTATGAGAGTCAAGTTAAGAGTTTGTTCCACTGTGCCAACACCTGGGCGAAAGCCAAATTGTATTTCTGAGAGGGAGTGAGATTCAGTCGCCCATTCTTCTAGCTTATTTAGGATCACTCGACCTAAAATTTTGACTATTAAGTTATTTAGTGATTTGATTTTTGAAAGATAACTAGTAGCAAACGTGTTGCTTTTCTGTCATATTTAACCTGTGCTTCTCAGGTGTATGGGTAGCTCCTGTTGTTCTTGTACATGCCAAGAAGGAGGGTATCTTGAGATCTTGGAGTATACATCAATTGATACCTTACAACCACTGCTTGCGACTTGGGATGGGCTACTAGCTCTGCTTGGAAGGAGGGCATGTGTCTGGGCCAGAAGAAGATCCAGTGAAGAGAGAATGATTTAATTGTGAACAGTGTGCCCTGAGCGTACTCTCTTCATAACTGGTACTAGCACTGCTGACACTCACTTAAGTCAGCATGCTGAGCAAAAACAAAAACAAGGCAATCCTTGCACAGTGGAGGGCACACATACACACACCAGCTAGAACAGTGTTGCCCCTACCATCTACCATAATCTGCAGGGCTAGTCTGCAAGACAACAAAAACCAAAAGGACAGAAAGGTACTGTGCAAATGTGACATCAAAAGGGAGATTGCTATTGCTTTGGGGACCAAGTATCTGCAACTCCTAGAAAGAAGTCAGTCAGGCCCACAGGATCTCCCTGAACACATGACTCACAGAATTTCCCTGTGAGGGCTAATGTCTACTTTGCACTGAACCACAACTTGACAATTGTACAAGAGGGGCAGCCTATGCTGTCTATTAAGCCACCATAACAAACTGAAATATTACAGCATTAGTTGATAATGTAATCCTTATTTTGTTAGAAAATGTCTCAAGAAGATTTCTTCTGCCATTAGCTAGAACATAAAATTAATAAAATTGTAGTTCAATTTGTATAACCTGATGTTATAGGAAACCTTTCTAATTGCTATTCTTGAGATTTGAGAACCAGCAAAAAAATAATTAAACCACTATTTTTAAGCATTATTAAAATCCAATTCAGTGGTGAGTTCAGATTTCTAATACTTTTTAAGGAAGAGTAACTTTTAAAAAGTTATAGTTTCCCTGTCTGAACATCCTAGAGGCAAATTTGCATTAGCTCGTTAGCTTCTCCCAGACAGTAATTAGTCTTGAATATGTGTGAATAGCTGTGAACTGTCTCCCTGGAGACAATAATAGTTAGAACTGAATGGGCAGAGATGACTCCTCTGAACTTCACAGAATTTGCATGGTGAGGGCTGTAGGTATCCTTTTCAACACTCTGAATCCGGAAAATCCGGATTTGTAAGTATGCTGGCTTGACATATAACTCTTGTGGCACATCTGAAAGGGGAGAGAACAGAATGTCAGGACAATTCTTGTGGATCCACTGTCTGGTTGCTGAAGAACTCTGTTTTTGTCCTACAGAATTTTGCCTCTGGGTTCACATATAACCCCTGGGGCACACATGAAAGGGATGAGAACAGAATGCCAAGACAATTCTTGTGTAAATACTTTCTGATTGTAAAAGTCTCTGATTTTATCCTATCAGACTTCTGCCTCTACTTTTATTGGGGGTACAGTGGCTGCCTCAAACAGTTTTTTAGTGTTAGATGGGGAAGGACCTACAATTACCATAGTACTACTCCAGACACACACAGCCTGCAGTGCTCAAGTTTGTCGTCTTCAAAATGCCTAAAATGGGTAGGGCTGGCCCTGGGAACCTTTGCCAAATTGGTTAGGGCTTGTCTAGGAGTAATTCTCTTCCACTAGCTAAGCATAAATGTGGCAACAGCAGGTGCCCAATGCATGCAGCACAAGAGCACTGGACCTGCTGTCTGTGACCTGAGAGGAGCAATGAAAAATAGAATCAGCTTCCTTCTGTACCTAGGACAAAGAAGTGGGCTCCAAGTGTCATACAGATAACCTCCTGTTCAAGTTACAGTGATGCAACAAACTAAAAAGGCTTTTTCCTGTAAGTACCCAGCTGACCAGTGGCAACTGAACCTGGAGTGAATGCTGCTACTGGCCTCTGCCTGACACAATGTGAGTCTCTAAGCTTCTCCCCTAAGGTCCTGGGTGACATTAGAAGTGTACTCCTATGGTTGATTGGAACTTGAAGAACTTAGCCTGCAGGAAAAACTTTGAAAAGGATTAAGCTGGTTTGTGTATCTGATCCACACTCCATTGCAGTCAGCCTCAAATTGTGCCTGGGTCCCTGTATGTTGTGACCAGTGGCATTGGCACTTTTTGCATTTTGGCACTATTTCTGCTTAAACTAATAAAAACAAATCATAGCATTTTTCCCCTTATTGGATTCTTGACATTCTAAAACTGCTCACTTCAAATGTCTGTTTTTCTATCAGTTTTTAAGCATAGGATTAGCAGTTTTAAAGTGTTGATATTTGTGTAGAGTGCTCTCTATGAAGGAGCTGCTTTCCGCCTAAAGCTTGGGAACTACCCAGGTTTTTTTTCCCGCATAATTTATGCAGCACTGTAAGCCTGAAAGGGTATTGCTTTGACTTTTACTGGATGCTCCCTTGTGTCTGGACAAAGCTATGTCTCTCCTATGAGCTCTATGAGAGCACATTACATGTGGCAGGAACTGTTTGTATTCATTCCAGGTTGGCTTGGATGATATTTTACCAATCCAAAGCTGTAGTACTGTGCATGGAGTGGTAAAAGGGCCTTGTCATTTTTCAGCTTGATATGGATGGCACAGCTAATCCTATGGTGTTGGGACTGAACAGTCCTCCACATCCTAATGGATGTGCACCCGTGCCCTTAGAACCCCAACTGTACTTATGGCTGATTTTTTTTGTCATAGGTAAGCATGAATTAGAAAATGTGCTATGACATAGGACTGTCTCACAGATTTGTTTGCTTCCAAAGTGCTACCACAATAGTGGTGAAAAGCTACTGCCTTTGCCAGGAGTTACGCAGCAGAAGTGTAGGGGCTGCATACAGTTTAGTGATCAATAGGAGTGAACATGTCCTTTTTGCCTGTGTCATTGGAGTGAGGCCAGCAGGCTCACACAATTAAAGTACTGTTGCTGTGTACTTAACCCACCCATGGCCTACATTGGTTTGGTGTGCAGTGCGGCACAGTGCATGTGTGGTGTACATGTGCTGGGTGATTGTGTGCACATGAGTGGTACAATACATGAAGAAAGTAGTGCTGTGTAGCCATATATTTTATATGCATGTGCTGGGTGTACGTGTGCTATGAATGGTTCAGTTCATGGCTGAGTCTGGGTTCCATTTTGGGAGACCAAGGGATGAATGGTGAAACAGGAGGAGGTAGAGGAATCCCCAGACAGATATGTGTATTTCTGGATTGCTGTAAGCTCAGTGGGACACACTGGAGAGAGGGAGAGTCAGACTCTCCCAGGTACACTTTAAAGGATGCTCTTTGATTCAGAAAGAGGTGACAAGGAAGGGGCCTGGACACATATCAGGAAGGACATGGTAATGAAAAGTGAATCATTAAGAGTAGCACTGAGACCCTGGGCTGACTTTTTACTGAAGATATCACAGTTGTGACATCTGGGTGTGATCTCCAGTCCCTCCCATGGCCTGTATTGTGAGGCTATCAGCTTTGGAGTCGCTCCTGCTGGGACAGACTGCTTTCTGGTGGAAGAGACAGAAGAGGAGTGGACACATGAAAACATAAACTTCAAAAACTCAGACACTAAATCATGCGTGAGGTCTGGAAATGGAAAATAAGAAGGGGAGCTTGAGACCCAAAAATTGTCATCTGCCAAACAGCCAGTCAGGTTGTGCGAGGAGGAGAAACTCTGCAAGACTTCTGCCTGTGAGCAGGACTGGGGGCCAAGGCCTGCTAGTCTCCCAGCTAGGTGATGAAACATCACCAAGGGAATTGAAGACCACTTGCTCTGGAGCACCAGCACCTGCCTGCTTGCCAAGAACAGTGTGCCCTAAGAGGAGGAGGAGATAATTGGAGGGAGCGGGGTATAGTGGGAAATCCTGTGGGGTGTACTCCCTTAGTGAGTTGTGAGGAGATGGCTACTGCACAATCTGTTTGTTGCCCATAAGCAGGAGAAAGACTACAACCCTTGTATGCCGGAGGAGGGCCAGGATGAAGTGAGCCATGATCGTTGCTATGCTGAACATGTCATCGCCCTTGTGTAGTGAGGAACCAATGACCAAGTATGCCAGGAGGGGCTTCCATGAAGTGAGCTGTGATCATCTCTCCACCAAAAAGGGGCATCACCCGTGTGTAGTGAGGGACTGGTGACCCTTATTCTCAGAAGGGACACTGTGGACAGATTGCCAGCCCATAACCCATGTGCAGTGGTAAGCAAGTGACCCCGTTTGTGAGAAGGGGCATCCATGAAGAGATCTACTGTGCTGATTGGGGCAGAGCCCATGTGCAGTGTAGAGACGGTGACCCCATATGCCAGAAGGGGTCACTGGGGCCAAACAAGAAGTATGACTTTGTCGGAATCATCACCAGAAGAGAAAGCGCAGAGTGCAAACCCCTGTGGACCTGCACTGTGGCAGAGGATCAGTGTCAGGACTCTGGGCACTACTTCCCTTCGCACCGTGGCACAGACCGCAGAATTTACCCAGTTTGGAGGAGCCACAAATACCCTCTGTTCACTGCAGCTACATTACCACATGCGAGGAACTCGAGGACTGCCAAGCTTGCTGGGTCACATGCAGTGACCTCATCTGAACACGCCACTGCTGCTCCAGCACCAATGAAGGGGGCAGGCTCAGGAACTTTGCCAATCCAATCCTGCAGATGCAAGTAAGGCTAATGTCAGGTGTAGGACACTTTGAAAGAGAAAACAACAAGGAGAAATACAGATATTTCTCCTTGTTGTGCCTCGCCTAGGTAGGAGCAGCATTTTGATGCATTCCCAGGTTTACCAGTGTTGGTCAGTCTGGGAATGCACCAAAATCCATAAGTGGATGTGCACCCATGGAATGCCTCCTTAGTGCAGAGTAAGGCAATGCAGCGATTTGCGCTGCGTTACATTACTCCAGATTTATTAAGCCACTCAGGGCCCCACAAGGTGGCTTTGTGTGGCTTGATACATCCTACTTTAATGTTGCATCACCTTGCGCGCCCCTTGTGTGGCGCAAGGACGATCAACACATTGATAAATATGCCCAAAGGTGTGTATCGGATTTGAACGCAAGAACTCAGTAATTACTAAGCACAGTGCAGATAATCTGTTAGCTGGAAATCTTTTGAATATGTTTGTGGACTTATTTAAATTTACCCGTTTGTTAAAACTCAGGAACTATTTTTCCACTCATAATAGGGGGACTACCATTAGCCAAACTTCCACATCTTCGACCTTTGACATCACTGCTACCAACACTGCAGCAGTGACTGAATCCATATCGGACTTGTATGATATACAACTGTTGATGTCCTTACAGAATGACAGTGAGATTGACATTGAAAACATTAGGACAGACTTAGGAATCATGGAGGATGTTAATATAACTAGTGGCCTCAGACCACGTTCCAAATTCATACCTACTGTTGCACATAGTAATATTGATTTGTTTGCAGACAAAGTATCATCTGACCTTTACAAATTTCTAGGTAATTCTTACACTAAATGGCGCAAAATTGACAACTTGTCTATTGGTGAACGGAAGGCTCTTACTAACCTTAGGACAGATCGATCAATTGTTATCCGAGAGGCTGATAAAGGTGGAAATGTAGTCATTATGAATACACATGACTACATGCAGGAAATTGATAGACAATTATCAGACACAACATGTTACAAATGTCTCAACAGCAATCCTATTTTTGAACTGACTGAATATATTAATAATAAACTATGGGGATGGCACGAACAAGGCCTACTATCAGTTCATGAGTACAAATACCTAGTTGTTAAATATCCTAGATATCCCTGCATTTATATTCTTCCAAAAATTCACAAGGAAGGTATTTTTCCTCCTGGTAGACCGATTATATCTGGGATTGATTCCCCTACTGAGAGACTATCGGAATTTGTGGACATTTTTTTACAGAAATTTGTTTGTAATCTTCCGTCCTTTATACAGGACAGCAAGGATATTTTGAACAAATTTGAAGATTTTCCATGGTCTAATGACCTTCTATTTGTTACAATGGATGTAAATAGTCTTTACACCTGTATTCAAAAATCGTTTGGTTTACTAGCAGTTACTTCATTTCTTAATACCCGTTCTGCTAACCATTATGATCATAATCAAATGCTTTTGGACATGATTGATATCATCTTATCAAAAAATTATTTTATACATAACACTAGATGGTATCAACAAACACAAGGGACAGCGATGGGTTCTAAATTTGCCCCTTCATATGCCTGTCTTTTTATGGGCTGGTTCGAAAAAATACATGCTTGGGGTAGACATGCCTCCCCCTGGACTGAATTCATTGTATTTTGGGGGAGGTACATTGATGATATCATTTTGATTTGGAATGGATCAATAGAGGAATTAATTTCATATCATGCATTTCTTAATGATAATCCTTACAATGTAAGACTCAGGCCCTCATTCTGACCTTGGCGGTCTTTTCGCGAGACCGCCGAGTTACCGCCGCGGTGAAGACCGCCGACCGCGGCGGTATGCCGCTGTGCGCATTCCGACCGCTGGGAGCGTTCCGCCGGGAAACCGCCAGCAGCCACACTGGCGGTCGGCGGAAAAGTGGAGACTGGTCAACCTCCAGCGCCACGCCAGCAGAACACCGCCCACAGAATTACGACCCACATATCTGTGTGGCGGTCTTCTGTTGGCGGTGTTCTGTTGGCGGTCACCTCCCCATGGCTCCCGTCGCCTCCCGGAGGACCAACGCACAAGGTAAGTGAGGGGAGGGGGAGGGGGGGTGTTGTGTGATGTGGGCGTGCATGGGGGTGTGCGTGTGAGTGTGTAGAGGGGGTGTGTGAGTGCGTGTATGCGGGCGGGGGGTGCTGCTGTGTCTATGGGTAATGTGTGCTGTTCGGCAGGTGCGCATGTCTGCATGTATGTGTGCGGGTATGTGTCCCCGTTGTGTATGTGTGTGTAGGGGGTGTGTATATGTGCATGTTGGGGGTGTGTGCATGTCGGTGTGCATGTATGTGCATGTCGGGGTGGGAGTGGGGAGGGGGTTCGTACCACCTCTGGGGGGTGGCAGGGGGGTGGAGGGTGTGGGGGGAGGACTCGGGTGGGTAGTGGGGGGTGGGGGAGACCCCTATCAGTGCCAGGGAAGGAATTCCCTGGCCCCGATAGTGCTTACCGCCATGGTTCGCATGGCGGTTCCCGACTGCCAGAAACCGCGGCGGTAGGCAGGGTCATGATACCGTTGCCGGTCTTGGGACGACCGCCGGGCCGGAGTGCGCAAACTCCAGCCCGGCGGTCATGACCGCCGTGGCGGTCGGAGTGGGGAAGTGGCGGTCGATCGCGGCGGTGACCGCCGCGGTCAGAATGCCATTTTTCCGACCGCCGGTCTGTTCGCGGTCCGACCGCCGCCTCTCCGCCGACCGCCAAGGTCAGAATGAGGGCCTCAGTCTCCATTATAGTAGGGATAGCATTGAATTTCTGGACATCAGATTTTTCATTCAGAATAACACTATACAGAGTGTGTTGTACAGGAAATCCACGTCTTGCAATAGTCTTTTACATGCAACGAGTGCACATCCCCCCTGCACCATTAACAATATTCCTTTTGGTGAGATGATACGCATGCGCAGAAATTGCAGCACTGAAAACCTTTTTTACGAGCAAATTAGACTTGTGAAACAGAGATTTCTCAACAGAGGTTACAATTATCAGACTCTATGTAATGCCGAACAACGTATCATGAAAACATCCAGAAAGGACACGTTGCTATTGAAATCAAAAAAGAAGAAAAATAAGACACACAATGAACGTTTGTCCTTTGTAACTAGATACACGGCACACAGTCAGGGTATATACAAAATACTTAAACGTCATTGGTATTTAATCACTGATCTACACGGACTTAAGGGGTCCCTTCCCGCAACACCTCGAATTACTTATCGAAGAGGTAAAACATTAAGAGATTTCCTTTGTCCAAGCTATGTGTCTGTACCCAATGTACTTTCTTGGCTTCCAGCCAAGCCTTTGGGCTTTTACACATGTCGTGAATGTAATGTGTGTTCCTTCGGTTTGGATAAAACCAGAACTTTCTGTTACAACAATACAGGGGTCTTTTCTATCCAGAGTTTTATTAATTGCAACACCAAATTTGTAATCTATATTCTTAAATGTACATGTAATAAAATATATGTGGGAAGTACCATAAGACAATTGAAACATTGAATACAGGAGCACATACGTGCCATCAGGAATAATGATAATAGATATCCTTTATCGTTACATATGACATCAACACACCAACATGACGATGTAATTTTATTCCATGGGATTGACCATATTCCACCAAACCCCAGGGGAGGTGACAGAGAACTACAGTTACGCAAAAGAGAAGCAGCATGGATTTGTCGCTTACGTACGGTTGAGTTGGGGCACAATACTGACCATGAACTTCACTAATATTTATAATGGCATTACTAGTGCCATAGTTGAATATTGAATGTTAATAGCCATTTCTCAAAAACGTTGTACCTTATAGGAGTTTAAAGATGATGTTTACACATGTAAGATACTAATATCTCTCATCTATTATCTGAGTTTGTACTGGGTTTCAACACATGATTTGCTACCAGTATTAATAATATCTTCTATATACTTTTATGCTTATTGCATATTAATAGACTCAATCTCCTGTTATATTGAGATCTGACTACATTAGCAACCATAGGCCCCTCCCCTTTCTGTTATTTATTTTACTGCACACTATTACTATATACATTTATTTGTTATGACATTATCTTCTTATTGGGATCTTGATAGTTTCTTTCGGCTTTAATTTTGCACTGAGGATTGCTTCCTTCACTTGCTCTTTCTCTCTCTTTTTTATTCTATTTTTCCTTTTACTCCCTTTCTTTATTATTTTTTATTTATAATTTGTATTATTTTTTCTATATACATCTTAGGAATTACAATTCCATTTCTGCAATATATTTCATCACTACAGATGACAATAGCCCTGTAACTATGGAATTCGATTCCATTTACTCTTTTAGGAACTTCTACTGACCATTTCAAAATGGCCGCCGCTTTAATTTACTCGCGCTACGGCGCTTTCTGGCCTTGTCCCTTTACTATTTTCACACGACTCTGCCGTATTCAACGCACGGCGTTTTTTATATATTTTCAGCGTTCTCTGCCGGTATTCGGTTTACTCTTGAACGCGTCGCATACTCTATCCACAAGACGGGCGGCAACGCGACCGGGCCCGTCCTGTTACACTTATTCCGGCCGGCAATACGATACTCTGCAACAACATTATCTATGGTGAGGCTGGATAATGGCATTTTACTTACAATTGAAGCGATCCTTCATTGTAGCACTTGTGGATAACGGCCCTCTCTCCATTATATATTCTTTTGTATATATTTCTTATTTTTGTACCTTTTCAACTCCTCCCTTTTCCAGTTATCTTTTATTTTTCCTATTATTCAACATATGGATCGCCTTTCTTTATTCACATTTTTTTGTTTTCATTTCCAGTTCTTTGAACCTTCATTGGCATCCTACACTTAGTTCAAAAACGACCTTTTATTGGAATTTACTACTCGGTATGTGTCTTTTTATAGTGAACTATTTTTCTCTTCATTTTTCCTCCTGCACTTACTTTCTCTTACTCTTTTGCACATTTCTAGTTCAATTTCAACAGTTTATCCTTCTTTTCGATTTTTCATTTTTGAGTTTCAGTCAATCACACTTTTTGGTGATGGATTACTTGATCTGCTGTTATGGTAATGTTGGCAGCACCTTGATTTATAGATCTGCGTAACTATTTTACTCAGTATAACTGCTATGGCATGCTGCTATTGTGCACCGTTCTGCGACTTGTGTAATTCTTTGAATTCACATTTTGGAGTTATCAGATTAAACTTTCTCTTATGTTTCTCCCTTGTCGGTTCCACTTATTAAGTATAACTTAAGATTGACTCATAATTAATATGGCAGTTTAGAAGCAATTCTTTTCCCCTTTTTTAAAACACAACTTTTTACTGGATGTAATTGGTGTTTTTGTACATAATACTTTGTAATTGTTGTCTTTGCTTTATATGTTTTGGTTCTGTGATGTTAGTATTAACTTTGTTAGTTTACTTTTGCCTTATGGCTATCTGTTAACTTTTGCAGCCGTGAAGAAGCCCAAGTATATAGGGCGAAACGCGTTGGCTGCTGTTTTGCTGCTCTTCATTATTTCTCTGTGGCATCAAATAAACTTTCTGGAAGGAATCTACGAAAATCTACGACTTTCTTGGAATATTATTATTATTATTATTTACATTGTTGGTGGTGCACAACCCACTTTATTGTTCTTTAACATTTGGGGTGTTTTTTCTTTCACCCCTTTGGTTCCTTTGTGCAGTAGGAACTTTGCTGGTAGTGCACACTACATTTTACTGTATTATAGGTTATTGATGTACAAATTCAAATATTTAGAAACTACTAGGGATTGATGCGTTTTTCCTTTGGGCCTACTGCACTTGGTTTTCAATTTATGTACGTGGAATATATGACAGGCCATTTTGCTGTTGTTTCAACTAGAGGCCTTGAAAAAGCAACCGATGTCGTGAAACACATGTATGCTGTGTTTTTTGTTTGCTCATTTTTTGATTTATGTACAATATTGTTTTGTTCTTAATCAAATTCTCTAAATACAGCAACTAGTGTGAGCTCCAACATATACAGCGGGCCATATTTTTTACCATATTTTTTCCAACTTGTAATCACCTATTGTCGATCTGCTGATACCTTCAACGTGATCCGATCATTTTGCAATTCCAGTTGTTCTGTTTGTTCTGGCTGTAGCCTTGATACCCCATTTAGAAATTGATCTAGACTCAATCCTATTGCCTTCTGTAATCTCTTTAGAACAATATTCCTGGTTTAGAGGGTTCTGTTGTACATTGTGCGAGTTAAAAACACTGAAAATGCTTGGCACATGTTTGGCACAAGCACAGGAGGATGAAGGTAAATATTAAGAAGCTATTAGGAAGTATCATAGCTCATATCATGAAGCTTGCCCTGTCTTCTATGCTGAAAAAATTGACTATGCCCACAACTCTTTGAGAGAGCTTTTTCAAATGGTGAAGTCTCTGATGGAGCTTGCCCACCTGACGCAGTGTCCTCCTCTTACACAAGTCAAATGCAATGATCTTGCTCATTTTTTCTTTAGGAGGGTATTGCCTCCTTTGACGGTTTATTCCTTGTCTAAAGCCAACGTTATCTTCTCTTAGCCTTATTGATGAAGTAAACTTTGAAACACTTTTGAGCTTCACAAAGTCTGGTTCTCCGACTGACCCAGAGCAACCATGAATTCTCAAAATGGGGATTGCTATTCTTTCTCCTGTTTTGAACGATTTATTGAAAACGACCTTTGTTATTGACACTGGTCCTTCTATGTGAAAACATGCTGTAATTCGTCCTATGCTAAATGTCTTAAGGCTTGAAAATTATCAGCCGATCTCGCATTTGCCTATACTAGAGAAGCTTCTTGGAAAGCATATAATCTTTCAATTGTCTACACATATAGAACCATGCAATCTACTTGAAGGGTCTCAGCCGGGCTCCTGTCCCGGCCACAGCACTGACTCCACTCTCCTTGGCAGTGGTGGGTGGTGAACTTTGAAACTGGTGGGGCAGAAATCCATATCCCAACCTGTAAGGTGAAAGTGAGTGTAGTGACCGAGCACAACCATCCCACCCCATACCCATTTGCAGCGAAAATGGGAAAGTAACTTCGTTTTTTAATAATGGGCAAAACCACGCATTTTCTAGCACATTTTTCTATGAAACAGCCGAATTTGGGGTTTTGCTAGACAAGCCTTAACCTCCCCAGTGTTGTCACTTGGCAGTGAGACAAAGCAGAGAGGAGAAAGTAATATAGGATTGCCTAGAGGAGAGGCCAGATAGTGATACGGGAAAGAGAGTGACACAGGAAAATGACAAAGGTGAGACTCCAGATAATGATTTAAGGATAACACAGAATTGAGAAATGAAGAAAGTGGCAGAGCAAGTAAAAACAGGTGGAACACATGGCACCAGGCTGACATATAGAATAGAAGGCAGAGGAAAAAATATTGATAATAAAGAGGGTCAAGACAGGTACGATGGCAAAAAGTGACAGAGAAGAGAAGTGGCAGAAATAGAGGGTGGAAAGTTGGTGACACTAAAGAGACTGCTCTAGCAAAGTAGAGAGGTTTGGTAATAAAATTTGGAGAGAAGATATGCAATCAAAAACTGTAATTGGATAAAGCAGAGAGGGCTGTGTCATAGTTATATAGGGGAAGGACTAGATAAAAGAAGGTAGAAAGTTACCGAACCAAAGGGGAAAACAGATGGGAGACACATAGGTCGGACCGGACAGGGAACACAATATGGATATTACAAACGGTATCAGAGGGAAGAAAAGGTGTGGACAAGGAAAAGAGAACAAGGAGGAAAACATATAGAGAGGGGAGGCATTGGGAAGCATGGAAGAGAGGAACGGCGAGAGGAAAGCCAATGGGAATCAATGCAGTAAGAAAGGGGAGCGAGTGACGGGGAAGAGAACAGTCCATGCTAAGTAATCCAGTTACACAGTATTAACAGGCCAGAATGTGCCAACCCAGTGTGTCAATCCAACTAACCATTCTCCAACACCAAACTCATTCACATTTTTTGCTTTGCCTTTCAGTATAAAGAGCTCTTAGAAGAAATGTCACACGGATAACTCCACAAAACTAATTGTGAAAAAGCATATGAAAGTAACATCCAAGGCTTCAGCTGTGTGCTTAACTTGCCACTGGTCGAGGAATTAAACATAAGCAAGATGACAGACCCCCCCAAGGGTCTGCAGCTAAATTGTGGGGTAAATGACTGACTGTTATTTTCCATATTTATATTGTCTAGCACGAAAGTAATATATACCTCATTACCTTCAAAATATATCTGTGAACAGAGTACACACTTCCACTGTCAATGCAAGCACACCATTTAGGATTTTTCTGGGATTGGCTGAATAAGAAAATGCTTACCTATTATGTGCTTGTCAGCCAGCCTTTTGTTTTCTGTAAGGCTCGAAAACACACATCTCTACTGCAGAGCAAACTGTCCTGCAGATTCAGGCGCACGCCTGTTTGGATAACTCTGCTTTCTGGTGCATCCATGAATTTCTAGAAGCTGAAAACCGAACTACAGGAGCAAGTGCACTCGATTAGGGCAGGCCTAGAACGAAGTCCCAGGGCAGCAGGGTCACATCTCAAAAGTTTGCATGTCTACTCTGTGGCAAATGAGGAAAAGTTGCCTCAACATGAAATTCTGCTAAGTACTGGGCTGTGCATGGAATCGCCAGGGAACTATATTAAAGCAGCGTGAAGGCGCTGGTGGCATTTCAGCTCAAAATGCATTGCACTAAGGGGCTGTTAAAGTACAAACCCTTTGTCATGACGTATTTCTCAGAGTGCCGTACGTATGCTCTTTCGTATGCTCTTACATTTGTGCTTCCCCATAGCGCCTCCCTGCCTGGCCTTCTCTCGGACGGAGACAGAGAGAACATTCAGGCACTGATCATATTAGATTTCCAACCTGTCATCATTCGGTTTCAAGTCTTAAATTTAAACTGAATGATGAGGAATTGAAAATGTTTATTTGGACTACTAATTCGGAAGGGGAATTGCCCCTGCTCATCTGGGTAACTGAGAATCTTAGCATGATTTTGGATATGGGAGGGACTGCAGCCCTATCTTTTTGGATTTGTCTCTCCCACTCTGTGCTTCTTAGGAGGCTTGTGGGATGTAGAGTCCATGGCATTGCTCTTCACTGGCTCTCTTCCTTTTTTGCAAAGTTGTCCTTTTCAAGTCACATCAAACCCATTCTCTTCTACTGTACAGCAGATGCATTTTGTGGTCCAACCCGATTCATAACTGAGTCCCATGCTTCACAACATATATGTTCGCCCTTTGGTAGGCATCGTGGAGACTTTTGGCCATACTAAATGTTCTTATGTGGATGATACACAGATTGTCATCTCTTTATCTGCAATTGAGGATAAAAAAACTGCCTCAAACTAAATGGCAGTAAAACAAAAGTTTTTTTCATGGGAAAACCGCCTCATTTTGGGGGCTGTGATGGTGGCTGGTAGAGTTGGGGTGACGTCCTACTCCAAAATAGGCTGTTAAAGATCTACGTATAAGGATGAATAGTAAGCTTGTGATGGACTATCAAATAAATAGGGCCTTAGTTGGCTATTTTAGCCTTCTCAGAGCCTGAAGAAGATTCTTTAGCCCCTCCCCATTTCTACTCAAAGGACAGTTGTCCAAGCACTTATCACTCACCTAGACTATGGAAATGTGCTCTACTTAGGGGCTTCTAAGTGATCTCTAAAGAGGCTTCAGATCAATCAAAATACAGCAGCTCGTCTCCTCTGTCATGTTCTGAGAAATGTTTCTGTTTCTTTCCAGCGTCAGAACTGTCAATGGATCATTATTGATAAGCTTTAATAAGTTTAAAGCGCTGTGCTTTATGTACAAAGCCATGACTCAGAGTGAACCCCAGCATTTAAAGAATCTAGTGTAACCGTACCTTTCTAATCATCTTGTGTAATCAGAACTTAGCGGTGATTCCATGAGTGAATTTGGTAAGCCAGGGGAGGTAGCTCTTTCAAATATCTGCAGCCCGAAGTGTGGAACTCTCTGCCCTCTTATCAAATGCTTTGTTCTGCTATTGAGAGTTTCTGCAAGCAGTGGAAGACGTGGCTATCCTAATCCTCCCGGATCTGCAATGTTCTGTTATGCTAGTACAAGGAAGTACTCAGGGGAAGCCAATTAATTTATACATCGCTATAACATTAAAGAAAAGGACTTTGCAAAGTCAGCTTTGAATTCTGAATGCTTGTTTTGTAAATGGGCATTCAAACCTCCCCTGCAAGGGGCAACAGTGACTAAGTGAAAAATTACCGGGCAGGTGGGCTGGAATTATGGATTTCCGCAATGATTCCTCATTTGTAAGGCAAATCACCAGAGTTCAATATAGAATACTGTAAGAAAAGGCTCCTTTCCCAGGATCATTTCCAAAGTTTTGGACTGATGCTGTTGGTTTTTCAACTCACAGAGTGCACTGAGACCTCCTAACTGGATCTCATTGCCAGTGTTTTAATCCATTACAAAATGTATGTGAATTGGTTACCCCAAATTGCCATAAACTGACTTACGTATAAGTCCCTAGTATATAGTACAAAGGGCATCCAGGGCATGCAAGGTAGAGTGTCCACTCAGGGCTGCAGCACTGATTGTGCTACAGTGCATGTGACAAAGTACAAAATGACTCCCAGCCTGCCACTGCAGTATGGAAGAGCATCTTTAACATTGCTAGTTCGACCTTGCCATTTAAACCAATGGCAAACGCTCCCCACTTCCCTTAACAATATACCAAACTCTCCCCTAAAGAAAGCCTATCGAGCCCTAAGGCAAGGAGATGAATATTATTAATTAGGACTTATACTTTAATATGTCCTAACAGCAAAACCCACAAATTGTTGTTTTTGCGTGGAAAAGATAGTTGCCCCATTAGCTATTACAGGGTTACCAAATTAAGTCTAAGTCTGGCTAACTTCTGAATGGGACAACTAAAATGGATACATCAAGGTAATAAACTCAACTTGATGCCCAACTCAAATTTAAAGCCATTTTTAAGGGAAGCCACTCTGTTGCCCAGCTTTTCCGGTGGCCTTTCACAGTTGCTGGCCACCTGAAAGCCTTTTATCCTCTTGGGGAGCAGTGTGGATGACTTCCAGGCTCAGGAACAATAGAGGCCTGCTACAGGTGAGGTTTTAGCTCTCCCTTGCAAGATGCAACACAGGGTGTTGCCCCTTAAGGCAAGCTTCAAAGGGGAAGCTGTCTTTGGTGGGCAAAAGGCAATCACACTCATGTAGGGCTACTCCTTTGTTCAGGTAGATGGTCTGATGGTGGAAATAAAGAGAGGAAAACCGTGGCCAAAATGATTTTTCTGTGGGCGGGTAACCCACAGATAGCCACTTCTATAGGGCGAGCTGCCAAGTTCCTAACATCCAGGGAAGGGTTCAGACATCTTGGGAGTGGGCAGAACAGTGCACTCTGGGACTTCTACATGCCACACACTGCTGGAAATTGTCACAGGACAGGAGGGATTCTGATAGCCAGTTGGCTAGTGACCGCATCATCCCCTGGGCACTTTCTGATTATATATATGGCACCCCCTTGCACCCTGAACTAAGATCACCTCTGAAGTGGAGGAAAGACCAAAGAAGGACTGCCCTGCTGACATCTGGACCTGGGAAGAGAGGCTGCACCCACCGCTGGATTGCACCGGAAGATCCTTGGCTAGCAAAGTGAGGACTGTGCCTGTGGTGCATGGCTCAAGGAAAAGCGACTTCTAAGCCCGAGACTGAAGTCCTGACTCCAAGGGTCAGTTTGCTGACCCCTGTTCCAGCACTAAGGCCATAAAAGCTGAAATAGCCGATTCCGGCCAGTCAGTAGCCATTCACAAGGAATCATGCTGATCGCTGACATGCAACCAAGAAGACCCCCACTGCAGACTCAGAAGTTGCATCTGTGTCTTCCAGACTTGGGAGAGTCGTCACAGTGTAGAATGGTCACTAAAGACAGACACTAGCCCTCACCAAAGGTTGTTGCTGGACCTGCTGTATCCGGAGATCTGTAGCCCCGCTGCAGCTGGACGTCTACTGGCTCCAAGAGGACTTTGAGGGATGCTAACTCCTGTGACCACTGAAGTCTACGGCAGTCTTGATGTAAAGTGTGGAACTGGACTTGAAACTGCTTTGGTTACCAGGTAACTGTCCAAATACTTCTTATTGGCCCCCCTGACTTTCTCCCGTTTGGAATTGGTCACCCAACTTGGGACGGAGTTGCGGAACACAGCTCTTTCAAAATTCAAAAGTTTGGAAACTTTACGGTAACTAATGCTTGTTTGCACTTAGGAATAAAAAGCTGAGATTTACATTTTACTTAAAAATCTATGGGCCTCATGTACACGAATCTGATTCATGGGCTCTGATGCATCAGATTTCTTGCGCATCCCTGCGCCCACCTAACGACGCCATGGATGCGCTGTGTTTACAATACAGAGCTCCATGGCGCACGTGCCCACAGATGCGTCAGAAATTCTGACACATCTGTTGCACTAAACTGATGCATTGCTAGACTGGTGTAAAAAAATGACGCTACTCCAGCAGTGCAAGGAAGGCTCCCATTGACACAGTGAAGGCGCAGAACGACAGAATGAAATCTTGTAAATTTCACTTTGCCAGTTTTATGTGGCTTTTAATGCTTTTAATGCAATGGTCCCATTGCGCCAGTTTGTAAATGTGACGCACTGTAGGGGACTGCTTTGTGCCACCTCTGCATCAAAATCAATGAGGCAACAGTGGTGCAAGGGGCTTGTGAATAAGCTCCTGTATCTCCAGAAATCTCTGTTGTATTTAGTTTATCTTGGAGTCTATAAATTCATAAAAATATAATCTACTTTTATAAATTGCTGTTGGATTTCTTATGTTTTGCGTGACTTTCTTATTTTATTGTTTAGTGCTTCTAAATGCTTTACACCAGTTGCTTTATATAAGCCTTGGTGCCCGAAGACGCACCTCCCCAGTGTTGAGCTAGAGGTTTTACAAACAAACCTGGCTGGGCCCAAGACGGTTCTGTGAGTGTATTACACAGTAAGGTCCCACAACCACACAATATAATACACGACAATCCGCACAAATACCCAGTAAATCAAGCTTCCCTATCCCTGGCCAACCCCCCCTCCTAGGTCACTGATGCCTCCGGTATTGATAATTCAAGGGCACAGTTACAAGGCGCGTGGCGACCTTGGGAAGATGCCAATAGGTGTAACATTTTGTAACATCATTTTTGAAACTGGAAGATGGATAACCCATTCAATGTTTATAGTGGAACAGAAACATTAAAAACCTGTGAAGTGAACATTACCTTGAGTTGAGCAACCTGAGACATCGTAATGCATCTCTGTAACTGATTTTAGTTTTAAAAGCCCATCAAAAGAAATGTGCAAACATAACTCTCTTTTAAATATATTAGTAATCCTTTTCCAATCATATTTGAAGAATGCTGATCTAGATTTTCCCTGCAGTTTACATGGGCACTAAGGGCCAGATGTATCAAAGTCCCGGTTTGCATTTCTTAAATAGCGAATTTTAAGAAATCGCTAATTGAGAAATGCAAAATGGGATTTAAGAAAATAGCAAATACCTAATAGCGATTTCTTAAAATTCAGCATCGCTATTAAGGGATCGCTATTAGGGAATGGGTAGCCATTCATCCCTATGGGCCTCAAGGCCCATAGGTGCAAATGGTTCTGCATTTCCCAATTTCCGAATTCCTGTTAGGAATTTGCAAATTAAGTAATGCAAATCCAAGGGTGCTGGGGCCCTAAGGCCCCCTTTGATGCACCCCCCTAAAGAAATTGTGCACATGTACAGCTCTCATATGCCCTAGGGGCATGTGTGCGCTACATGCCACTTTAAAAAATGCATTTGTTATGCATTTTTAAAATTGCACATGGTTACCACCAAATTTGAATCTGTGGTAATTGCATTTCCTAAATGCCCAGTTCGCAATTGGGAACTGCAAGATACACGTGCTTTGGAAATCACAAATAGGAATTCCCTTTCTGCGATTTCCTATTCAAAGAAGTCGCAATTTTAGGGAATGGCTAAAATTTGCGATTCCCTAAAATTGCACTGCACTGCCTTTTATACATTGGGAAAGGTGATTTTGCATTCGCAAATGGTGGAATTTACAGTTTCGCTCCGTTTGCGAATGCAAAATCCTGTGATACATCTGGTCCCAAGTTTATATGTTAGGGATATAAATCGCTTGTGCACTTACTGGTGAAAATTACTTGTTAGCTTACTCACTAATCTAGAGAGGGCCTTCAGTTTTGCTAAAATAAAAGAAGCAACATTTATTATGTACTGGTAGAGAACTGAGCCTGCCTGATGAGTTGACAAGCAGAATTGTTGGTATTAAGCCTTCCCAGATCACTGACTGAATATTGAGGACAAAAATATAGCGTGGACAGAATATCGTGTCAAAAATATTGAGGATCTAAATATCGCGAACGTAAGTCCAAATAGGTAAGTACAGATTTACTATTCTTAACTCCACATCCATGTACCTTGAAGATATATATATTTATATCATTAAGGTACACATATGTAAAGTTAAGTATAGTAAAATTTTGTATACCCATAGAAACTTACCATCATGATATTCTTGACACGATAGTCTGTCTGCTCGATATTTTGGACTCAATATTTTACCACCTTTTGCACAATTCTATGGAGATACTGAGTGCATGGATCTTCGACATGTACCTGAGGAAGAAGACTATGGGGGTCATTACGACCTCGCCGGTCTTTTGAAAAGACCGCCAAGGCCGCAGGAGACAGAATACCGCCATTGCCGGCGGTATTTCTGTCTCCCTATTATGACATTTCCGCTGGGCCAGCGGACGGTAACAGTGTTACCGTCCGCTGGCCCAGCGGAAATGTCACATCAACATTGCAGCCGGCTCGTAATAGAGCCGGCGGCAATGCTGTTGTGCAGCGGGTGCAGTAGCACCCGTCGCGCATTTCACTGCCCGAAATTCGGGCAGTGAAATGCGCGACGGGGCTAATGCCAAGTGCATGGGCAGTGCAGGGGCCCCCAGGGGCACCCCAAGTCCCCTTACCGCCGGCCTTTCAATGGCGGTGTGTACCGCCATGGACAGGCCGGCGGTCGGGGACTCATAATCCCCAGGGCAGCGGTGCTTGCACCGCTGCCCTGGGGATTATGACAGCCAGGCGGAATCCTGGCGGGAAAATGGAGGTGCTGGCGGTATGGCCGTGGCAATTCTGCCACGGTCATAATTGCTGGCGGAACACCGCCAGCCTGTTGGCGGTGTTACCGCCAACATACCGCCGGCCGCCAGTGTCGTAATGACCCCCTATATCCAATGCTCAGCTGAAATCCGCTCTGCATTTCAAGATCACATAATAGGTGTGTGTGTGTCTGTGTATAGACTTTGCTTCAAACATCGCATCTCTGAGAACGTTTCTGGGAATCCTGGTGACAAATGCAAAACCAAAAAAAGGTGACAAGATGTATTTATTTATTAATTTATCAGCAGTCAGGAACAGGAGCATTTAGACATACATCAATGAGCAAAAGAATGGTATCAAATGGCACACAGGTCAGAAGCACTGTCTGTGGGCACTTAAATAGAATATGTAGGGATTAGATGGATGGCTGATAATGAAAGCACAGGGGCAAATATTACAAAAAGGTATCAAATATACTTATAAAAAGTGAGGACATTGCCCTAGCGTGGGATCTTGTGGAAGGTGGATAATTATGACTGTTCTTAGGATGGGAAGTTGCTTGAGAGCAAACTTCAGCCAGTTTTAACAGTGAGACACAGGGCACCACTGAGGGAGAGGCGAGTTCGAATACAGACATTCCACTTGGTAGAAGTACCAGAACCTGGATGTGGCACACATACATTTGTGATGCAACAGTGAAGTTCTGGTTACTTAATTGTAGACTTGTGTTGGGGCATAACGACATAACGAGTTATGACTGTTGATGGGGAGGTCGTACACAAATGTTTACGGCTTTGAAGACAAAGATTAGAAGCATAGATGCATTTATCTTTGCTGACAGCTACTGTCTTGGTGGTGGTAATGTCATGTAGATGTGAGTTAGGGAAAATTGTAGAAGGTCTTAGAGGTGAAGGTCAGAGTTTTGTCTGGTGGTTTGAAGGAATGTAGCAGAAGTCCAACAGGCAGGCTGCTACAAAAGCCCAACTTGCTGAGGACTAGTGATATAATAACACTATTGACTCTGTGAAAACATATGTATGATCGGATTTTGTGTATGTTCAGTTGTTGGAATCTTGGACGGAACTGTGTTGGTTAAGAAGGTTTCCATGTTCATTTTGAAACTAAATCGTACACCAACATTTCTGGATGCGAATGTGGTGGGCAGAGTGTCTAGGAGTAAGTCAGGATTCAGGCTCAGAGCAGACATGTGGTCAGGCATAGGGCTAGACGGGGATGAAGATTGCAGAGGTAGGCACAGAGGTAAGAGAACCCCAAGTCACTTACCTACTGGTACTCTACACTCAGTTAGAGGTGGCACACTTCTGTCTGGGGAAGAGCGGCAGAGGCAGCATACAAGGCCATTCTGATATAAAATCCTCACCTGCCAATGTGTTGTTGGTTTGTGTGGCTCCCTCTTTTGTACCAGTGTGCACCTGTTTATTCGTCCATAACATGTATTTTTTTCTTTTATCGTCCATAAACGAATTGAATCATAACCTATCAGCATATTGGAGATTTTAAGCAACAAGTAAGGGAATACGTCTTTTAACAGATCGCTAGACTGTGTATGTAATTTGTCGAAGTGAATTTCTACTGGGAATTTTTCAACTTGCACTAATAGACTTTGATGCCCCTTCTTACTTTCATGAGTTTGCGGGTTCAGTTAATTGTACTTGATTAGGAAGACAGAACTTCTCATTACCTTCCAAGGTGGATTGTAATGGTTGATCCCCTATTTGCTCCTTAAATCAATTACTCTGTGAATTACATTGTATATGTATAAATGGTATTTGCAGTACTAAGCTAAAGCCTCAATCGCCATATGGAAATCACTTGAGACAGGTGCACTATCTTGAGTCACAGCAAATCATGATTTCTCACCATATTTCTAGAAACGATCTAGCTGAACCAAAGCAGGAGGCGTTCACTAGCAAAGCACAATCGCCGTATTCTAACAATCACCATTAAGCACTCCTGACAGCCCCACAAACAAGGCGATACCAACGTTTTAGGGAACTGGTAATCCTACATAATTACCAGCGCACCAGACATCTCTGTTGTAATGTGTACAGAGAGAAGGCCAGGCTTTTTGATACCAGGTCACTGGATGTGGTTCACATCAAACAATCCGGACTTGAACAAATGATGTTTCCAATGTGGTGGTTTCAAATCTCTGAATTTGATTAAAGTGACTCTGACTGGCTCTTACAACAGGTGTAATTAGTATCAGTGCTATTCATAATCTGAGGACAGGAACCTTCAAGATACATTAAAGAATCCATCTATACTGGCTTTGATTGTGAGTGGTGGCGAACACTAGTGCATACCCAACGTGTACAGCTTAGAACAGCTCTGGTGTCAGAAGGATTTGTTTCCTACACTCATGATAGTCTTGACAGTGTGCAGGTGACAACATCTTTTTCTATCTGGTCTAACATCACACACTGCAGTGTTAACTCGGTGTGCGTCTTTGTTCTACCTTTGTTTTATATGCATTTGGTTACATTTCCTTTCTTTATATATGCTGCCATCAACATTGGCTAAATCGGTGTCCGTGTCTCCGTTGTCACATTCGAGAGAGCGCAAATGTTTTCTCTAATTCCATTTTAATTTACAATTGTTCCCATTTAGTCTGAGAAATCTAAATAAGAAATATGTCTTATAAATTTAAAAAGAGGCCACTATTAACTAGAGCAAATATTGAGGTTGTAAGTTTTTTTCTACGTTTGCATATTTTATGTGATTGTGCATCCTTCACCTGCCCAGTGTCAAGATAATTACATTTGACACCACGTGTCCATTCATCTCCAAACATAGGGGGGCGATTCGCAAAGACATTTATGAGTACTCTGCAGTCCTACTTCAAGTACTTTCAAATGTATGTGTGAATTTGTCCCAAAGTATCTAAAATAGGACTAAAACGGAAATATTTCAAAAATATTTATGTAGGAGTACAAATAAGACCGAGCCCTCATTGCACTTTTAATAATAGGGAGATGGACATTTTGGGATGATGCACAGAGGCATGTAGGGGTATGTAAAAGAGTAGCCCTGTAGTACAGCTTCCATAAATATTCTCCTTTGTGAACTGGCCCCTGTGTGTTCTGTATCGCTCAGGGCGATCCTTCATAGCAGTTGTCCCGGGCAGAGGACATATCGTGAGAGCTCAGAAAGCAGAAACGCTTGGGCACTCTCAGGCAGTTGGATGTTGTCCAATTTAGGCTTTTCCATGCCGCCCTGCTTAGACAAGGGGATTGGCATTGGTAATCTATACCTTGTAAAAAACAAATAGTATTAAAAATTCACGCCTGGCAGGTGCATATAATCTGTATGAGGTAATTCATCTGGATCATTCTGTGTGTAATCTCTCCCAGGATCAGGAAATCTCAACTGGTGTATAAATTATGAAATTAGCTGGCTGCTTTGGCACACATGTGGAGAGGTGGAGAAGCAGCTGTCGGTGAAGAACAGTCTGCCTGCAGGGGTTTCCATGCGTGATGGAGGCCATGCTAGATGTGCCCCTGATGCCACATCACTTAGTGAGTTCACACACTCTGGCCATTCTCACTTTAAAGAACACACGTATTTTATGCTATAAAAGGATCTCACCCCAAAATGACCAGGTACTGATATAAGATTTACTGTATTTTATTGTATAATTATAGCGCTTTATACCCCAGACGATGCTTGGAAGCCCTCCGATAATCCTGGGCATCCTTTTCAAAGTGCATGGTTCACAGGGTGTTGGTTGCATGTAGGCATATATGAGCGGTGATGGCTTTTGCATGTCACAGTTTGTGGCAATATATATGAACATATAATCAACAAAATAACAACAACATTTTCATTTGAGTATTATTTTAAAATTTGTACTAGCAGGTTAGGCAATTTTATTGTGTCTAGCAGCATTTTCGCATCATTTTGCAGATCCTGACTGAATTAAAAGTTTATGAGGTTTGTCTCGTGAGCATCAGTTCAGACTCCATTTATAGTTGGTGCACAATTAGCTGGATGAGATCTCCCTACGTAAAGTATGGGGAAAAGTAACAACGTTTATTAAACTTGAAAAAATAGTAAATATATTTTTGTGTTAAATATTAACCTAAAATATTTGTACATATTTATTTTAATAAAAACATGCTATCACTAGCACTTCTAACTTATTTTGAATTAAATTAAAATGTGATTGATTTAGATATATTAAATTAAATAAATATTTATCTGAAATGTAAATTAAAAAAAAGGTGCATAGAATTAATTGAAAGTATCTTAACAACATTTTAATAAAATAATATTACATTAATTTTTAAAATACATAACATTTATTAAATGTTTTAAAATTAAGTAAGGAATATGTTTTATTTTTCAATTTCTTAAACTATTAATTTCATTTCAATATATTAACAATAGTTTAAGCAATTTAATTTCATTTAACATTATTTCCTGAGTGGCTTCATTTTAAGTCCCTACCTCCTTTGATTTCTGTGGAGGGTGTTGCAGTACTCGAGGATTGAGGTGCTGCTGGATTTCCTCTAGAGCTGTGTTGAAGTACATTTATTTACTGTTTTAGGTCCTTTTCCGTTATAGTCCCTTTATAAGAGCAGTTTGTGGATAGCAATGGACTTTCTCTTTTGTAGATGTAGATGAGTGTTTAGCCCTACTTAAATCCCTTTTTAACCCTCCCTTAACCCCCTTTTCACTCCTTCCTAAAACTCACCTATTTTGTAGTCTGTATGCCATATCAACCACTCCATCATTGGTTACTCAGTAGGAAGGATCTCCTCCTAAAAAGAAAGAGCGAAGGTGGAGATTTACCCTTGTAGGTTTGTTAATAGCTTTTTGTAGTACTTTAGTAGCACTATTGAAGTACTACTAAACATGCTACAAAATTCAGTTTGTGAATAGGCCCCCTACGTTGTATATCCATGTACCACCCAGGAAACAATATTTTTGCGGAATGTAGTCCTAAGCAGATCACAGTACTATTTGCGCTACCAAAAGGTCATAGTCCTGATAGGGCATTTACTTTCAGTGCAAAAAGTTTCTGCACTGGAAAGTAAATTATCCATCAGGACTTTGTGCTGCTTTGTGTCACTTTGTATGGCTTTGCTGTGATGCAAATTCTTAATACATCTTGTGCTGTTTCACTGCTAGGGCCAATAAATTGCAGATTTGACGCCTACTCTCTAAAAATCAAATACAACATAGTCGTGTGGATCATTTTTGGGGGGAATTTCATCATAAACTGGGCATAAGAAGGAACATTAGGTATGCAGATAAACACCAGGTCTCAATCACTTTGTGAATTTCAATACTTCAAATGCCAAAACCTCAGACTCGCCTCTCCTAGATACATAAACATAAAAAATCCACATAATTTCCTAAATTGTCATGGAATTGTATAGTGTAGGAAAACTTCGTAGAAATTATTATTGTGCAGCAATCCTCCAAGCCTAAATAGCAATTACATTGTGCAAACAGTATTACTAGTAAAAAAAGCCAAACAAAGTCTAACTCTGGTCGAGGTGGCTGAGATTAAAACATATTATTCTGTGATATGTATGTCCACATACAAAACAAAATCTCAGAATGCAGCAGACATCTAAAGTCATTTTAAATATTTTCATTTGCTTCATATGCCTGAATCAGTTCAAGAAATTTGGAATCAGGTGTACTTAAGGTTTTTCTAGTTGCATGTAATCAAAATCCTCCTTCTTCATTCATTAAATATTTCCCTGAATCGCTAAAAGGGCGTTTGAAATGGTTATTGATTTAGTATTTGGAAGGGGTGTATTGTGGGCATACGTTCAAATATCGAATCAGTTACCTCTGTATCAATTGTTTGTGCCTGTAATTCCGGTTGCAAACCATTGGTAAATTGCCTTCTCCCAAGTTGTAGTGCTAATATACAAAGGGGAAAGGGTCCCTCTTGGACCTCCTTCACTTTGGGAAACAGGATGACAGCTTCAGGAGAAGGCAGTGATTCAAGGGACCTCTGTCCATTCTCACCAAAGTTTTACAAAATGAAAAACAAAAAAAAAACAAAAAAAACACTGCATTTAAGGTAATAGGGCTACTTAAAAATGTTTTCAATTTTTGAAAGGTAATCACAAGGATGAGAGGGGGCTGCTGTCCCTTGCAGGCTACCATGTTTCTGATTGTTGTCAATCGCAAGGAGCTTCAAATTGTGACCTGCCTAATTATTATTCATTAGGCAGGTTTTTCTGTGACTCCCATACAATTCCTTATTTTACGAACCAATCTAGTTTTAGTACCAAGACCACTTTGCAAAATTAGATAGTGGTTGCAAAACATCAGGTCACAATTTATCCCCACTTTTTGCAATCTGTACCTTGGTAGACCCAGACCAAAATCAATTACAAATAAACAGAATTATGTATTTTTAGAATTATTCCTCTGAAATGTTAATATTTTGTACCCATCGTATACATCCATTCGCCAAACCGTGTGCAGAAATGTCTACTGGATGGATTTTATCATAGTACCCATAAATACATTTCCCCACTTTATAAAATGGGTATCAATTTCTGTTACAAGTGCTTTCTAAAAATGTGACAGACCCCTGCATTCAGAAAGTGCATACACGTGTTGCAAATGTAGGTATGCATTTTCACAAGAAAATAATTTAATGTACTGTATTCTAATGTGGTGAATGTGTACAATCTCTTTCCCCCCTAGCGGTCTACTTACGTGGCTTCTTTTTTCTCAATAATAACAATCCCACAGTGCACAGTATAAGGCTTTCACACTCAACTCGTTGCATGCAGTCACACCACTGACATTCCTCAAACTTGGCAGGTGGTCCATTCACTGCCAGCAGCTCATCTAAAACCTATTAGTGGGCATCATCTGCAGAGCCCCAATCAGGTAAATAACCCTAGGTATCGGCTAAGCTGTGAATAAGATGCTTGGGAGTCTTTCCTTCAGTATAAGGGCATCAGATCAGACCTTCCTATAGGGGCCTACACCTAAACTTTTCTCCAGCTTTTCTTCAACCTCATCCCTCATAGAAACCAACCATCAGCACTCCTTACTGTCTTCCTGAACATAATATGCCCTCCGACTACATTCAAAAGCATTACATTTCCCATTTTGCATAACTCATGATTGCATTTACACCTCTCATGTTAAGTAACGTCATCAGCCAATGATGAAAACCTATGAGAATAGCTCTACATCAATGACAGGCAACTACAACAAGCATTTATGCAAGGCCTCAGGAGGAGGACAAGGACTTACAAGAAGAGCACATTCATAAAAGGGCTACACTTCATGATTACAATGACCAGGAGTCTTTGCAGAGATTTAGGGCCACCAAGGATATAATTAAGAATTGTGTGACTTGTTCTCTTCCACAAGATATGGGAGTACAGTTGTTCAAAAAGAGAAACAAAGAAACGAAAAAACAAAAATTGTTGTTGAATAATTATTTTTGTACGGGACAGTAAAATCAGTCAAGATCATATGTGTGTGCATGTTTTTTGTTAGACAGGGAAACCTTGCTTTATGTTTTCTCAGAGGGAACTACGGCAATGCCCTTTTTTGTCATTTACCAAGGTTCCCAGGAATACAGAGTTGCTCCACAAGCCAGTACAAGATCGTTCTGCTTCACAGCAATCCTCTAAACAACAAGACAAAGGTCAACCGAGATCAAGCTGTTGTACATAGTAAGATTTTACGGGGTGACGAATCTTGGCTTGTGACCACAAAGTCAGGATTATGACCTGACTAATCTGCGGTTGATCTAGTTTTACCAGTGAATAGCCCTGTAGATGGAAGTAACTCCTCAGCAGATCCTCATGTGATTCGTGGAATTGGACAATCTAATTCAGAGCAAAATTTATACTTTTGTTGAGGTAGCCATTGCAGGATGTCAACGCCTGGGTCCCGAAAAACAGAACAGGGGAATTATGCAGGGTTTGAGAAAATTCCCTAATTCCAGAGAGAATGTGGGTGGTAGAATAGGCCATATTGAAAGAGTCTAGCCACAAAAATGTCAAAATGATTATTTCCTGCAGTATCTACAGATTAAAAGCTGGGGGTCATAGATTTACCATTATTTTGAAAAAAAATCATTTAAAAACTTTTTTCGTGATATAGTAAATCTAGAGAGCAGGCCTGGACGTTCAGCCAGAGACCACTGTGCAGAGCCTAGAGGAGTACCCTATACCCCGATCCCCTACGGATGGCCATATAATGTCAGTGCAAGTGATGCAATTGAACCTTTTTAGAAGAAGGAGTCTAGCAGCACCATTGTTTTTGGATGTAGCACTACCTACATACTGCCACATAATCGATATGTGAGCTACTGCAAGGGCAATCCTGTGATGACTTGAAGTAGTGAAGGGTCCGAAGAGGTGATGGAGGTTTAAGAGCTTATTCTTGGTCGCATTTTCAACATTTGTCGTGAATTATAACTTTTGAAAATTACCCTAAGACTTCTCATTACATTTAACAATGCCAGGACAAGCACTCCAACATAAGGTCAATAACACAGACCCACTCAAGAAGCCTAGGAGCAGGATTTCAGTTTTGACCCCATTTGTGCATAACCAGCTTCAAGGCACTTATTAAAACAAAGTAGCCCATCATGGCTTTACCCATGCCATAGTTCGAACAAACCCCTTTTTTTTACTATGGTAGCAACATTGTTAACATATGACTGATATCTAAAGTGGCATTTTATCTCCATCAGTATTGCTTTTTTGCTATTTTATTAATGTTGCTTTTTGCTTTTATACGTTTTGTTCACTCAAGGTGTTAGCCCCCATTATGAGAAAATTATGTTGACCCCCTCTGTATACTAAGCAGTCCAATTCAAGGGTGTTAGGGTGCACATCACACCTAGTGTAGAGAAAACTATGCCATTGACGTAAACATCTAAAAGGAAGCATGGTTTCTGACCAGGGAGTTCAGGACTGGACCAGAGAGGAACATGAAGTGGAAAGCTCTAGGACCTGCAGCAGCAAGTCCACTGGTAACTCGAAGGTCAAGTCGCAGGATACAAAAGGGAGTGAAATGTCCAGTGACCAAGTCTTCTTTCTTAAATGGAACTGCTGTATTGGTTGCCAAGAGGCAGAGGCGGCTCCTCCCTCATAGCGGAGGAGCGTCGGCCCCCTGCTCAGTCAGGCAGTGACAAATTTGTCACTGCCTGACTGAGCCACGGGAGTCTAGGGCACGGCAGGGCCATGGCAGGGCCATGGCAGGGAGGAGGAATGGCAGGCACTTGTAAGTGGGCATGTCAGTTTGGCTGGCCATCTTGGGCCGCACACTTACATTTCTAAAACCAGAAATGTTACACAGCCGGGTTGGAGACATGGCAAAGGCTCCCTGTGCCTGAGCAAGTGTCAAACCAGCCCACTCAGGCCAATCCAGATGCTTCTCTCAAACTTGCTTTAGCACAAGAGCATCGTCTGGATTCGGAGCCTGTGCTTTGTGCCCTGAAGCCTGGAAGAGAAGAGTGTCACAGAGGTGGCTGGAGTGTCAAAAAAGTACGCTTAAAAAATATATATTATTATTTTTACCCCCGTGCCTCTGCTGCACCCCGACAGTCCTCCCCCCTCCGCCCGCCACCCTTGATTGGCGGAAGTCCCCGTCCCCTCCCCCCTGCTAAGAGGCAGCAGTCAGTGAAGCACCAAGAGTAAAGGTGTGAGCTGAAGCAATAAATGAGTCGGGCTGATAAATGCCTCACTTGATAGGACATAATGATTACAATGCAAAAACTAAAATAAAAAAAACTGAAATTACAAATTAAGCTGAGCTAAGTAAAGTGCTTTGGGAGTATGTTTAAAAAAATAAAGTAAGCAATAAGATGGTGTTTAGACTTCCATTACTCAGTAGCAGAAAGGTGCATACCTACTGCATTTATTCCTTTGCATTAAGATGAATTTCGGCCTGTAGTAGGAACTATACAGCAGGTTTTTATTCAGCAGCATAAGGCACTGCAGGCCCACTGAAGTGACCGTGGGAAGCGCTATTGCTGTTTTGTTGACTTTTCAACCATATTGTAAATAGATAATTTGGCAAAATTAGCCCACTTAGAATAGACAAGAATATGAGGGCAGTATTCCTACATAGGGGATCTGGGTATGTAGAGCAATGGTACAATAGTCTAAGTAAGGAAGCTACTTCTGCAAACGCAACTTTTTGTCATGTATGAAAGTATACTGCTTTAAAATATATGCTAAAATACATTCCTTTTTACCTAAAAGTTGTTATTCCAAGGACTATCCTTTTTCCTTCTGTAACTAATGAAAAGCAGTCTATGAGCATTTTTGTGTTTGCCTGGTAAACATGTCAAAACGCAATCCAAATAATTTATGAAGGTGTCAATTTAATTTTATGGAGCCACTGTCATTCTATTACTACTCTGCTTATAGACCCAGTTGTTAACCCAGTGCTTAGAATATTGCACTATGGGACACAGGCAAATGCGCTGATTCACACACAGGACCAGCCCTATACCAGTAATTGTATAACTAATTGCCTTAAGCAGGTACTGGTATGAAGTGTCTGCAATGATGACAGCATGTGCATTAAAGCTAGCCATCCAAGTTGAAGTCAGAAAGGTTAGGTGGATAAGTGGATTAAGGCCATGTTGGAAAGTAGGGCATTAGGTGGTTCGGCAATACAAACATTCAAGAACCTGGTCCTGCTCACCAAGAATGGGGTCTTGAAATGTGCCCACATTACTCTAAAGATCCAAGCCTGGTATCAGAACTGACTATATTAAGATAGATCTTTTTTTTTTAACTAACTACTCAACTTGTGGTTGGGAAAGTGCAGTTGGGTTATGTAAATGGCACATGGGTCGGTGCGCACAATAGAGTGAACATTGACCCCATGCCTCATAGCCCTGCATCTGAAAACCAGGTCTTGAAATGAGTACTAAAAGAAGCAAGTGCAAGGATTACTTCAGAGGCCAAAGGATATAATTTCAAGGTGGAAATTACAATGCTCTATGTCATTCTATGTTTCTTTCCCAAAACTGCTGTCATAGGAACATTAAGAATGTCAAAACCACTAGTTGCTACTAGTGGGGGAAGTGAAGAACATTTGCAATCCCAAGTTGAAGATCTCTCTGTGTACTGTCTTCTGTGAATGAAATGATGGAAATAATGACGTGGTCCAATTCTTAAAATTGTTGTTATGCATTTAACTTGACCTGATAGGGGCTTGGTGTTTTTGCCTTAATGTCTTTCTGAGCTGCTGGGTCAAACGGATTGCTTTTAAAATGTGGAAATTGGCTCTTTGACAACTTTTAAGTTCTGTGAGTTTTGAGGCTTTTCCCCTTTATCCTACAACAGTCTGTATTAACAAAAATATAGGCTACAAATGATCTTAAGTAAAACGCAAAAATAATAGCTGATTTAAATTATTTTGATTTGGTTTGATTTCAAAAATAAAAATTACAAAGTTGCTCGATCCCTTGGTTGTTCGAGACAGCAGTAAATTCAGAATGGGCGAGAGCAAAGTCTATGCACCAACCAAGCGGCTCAAACAAGTCTGAACTAGCACTGCTAAAAGCTTTCTCTTTGCTACATCAGAATTTATTGCTTGGAAACTAAATATTTGTTCAAAGGTCCTGCTTGAGGTGTTTGAGTGTACGAACTAGATAAAGCGCTGGGATAAAATAACTATTTCATTTCGAGCTGTAAGTGCAAGTAATTCAGCTGCTTTCTAAAATCCTTTAACAAATAGAATCGACTTCAAATGATGTTGGCAATAGAGTACATCAGTTTAATTGCCCTTTTATTGCCGGGGTACATTTTGAACAAAATATAAAGTGAATGCTAGAATACGTTTTCTGCAGAATGTTCTTTCAGAAAAAGGAACTTTTGTTTTCTCACGCTGGGCACAATCTTCCATAAAAGTATATTACAGTAGAAGTGAAATTGAATGAAACGTTGCCCAGGCTTGAGCGTTTCTTAGGGAGGTGAACTCAGTGTACTCTCTATAACCGTGCCAAGCTACCAAAGTCAAAGTTTACAAGTCTCCCCCAGAGTTCCCGAGCTCCTCCTACTTGCCTTGATCAGATGTGACCTCATGCCTTCCGGCATCACGTACATATGTCACAACACTGCAAACATTGAAATAGAATCAGTAACCTCTAAACCACTTCCCTACAATAACTTGCCATGACACCAGCGTTCTCCTACAAATACAACTCACTCTAGCAATTTTAATTACTGAAGACTATGCTAGTATTATCCCAGCACACTTTTTAGAGTCGGTGTTTTTCAGACTTCCACAACATTCATTCACTTACCAGCACTTACCAACCTGAGTGGCTTTTTTCTCAGCGTACACATTATGAAACAATCTATGAGTGGGGGCGGAATTCAGGGGTGGGGGATGCTTGCTGCACAACACACCTGGGCTACGAAAATTGATATGTCAGTAGGTCCCAGCCAATGCACCGTTGTCTTTGGTCATTCCGTGCCACATCATTTCATATTTCATATTATTCTCATTGGCATTTGTGAAAGAGTGAATATGAATGACTCGTCAATGGAAGAAAACATTCAGTGAAAATTAAGAGTAAGACGAGCCAGTAATGCACAGGGTGTAAGTGCTGAGGGTCTCCCAATAATACTGTAGGTGGCTCTTCAGATGACCTTATTCATCTCAGGGCTTCATCAGCTATTAAAAGTCCTTCATAAGGGATTTTAAAAAAATATATTTTTATTGTGCTTTTATACAACATGTTAACAAAACATTTCACAGAGGTTGTTAGCACATTAGAGATTATCACAAAGGTAAGTACATGGCACCTGAGGTCTAATACAGTGTTGAGTTGTGAGTTTAAGGAGTGTAGTTTCTCAGCTGGGTTTATAAAATTACCTATAATTGTGCATAGTCACCTTTGTATCGTGAGTGTTGCAGCCGTCTTAGGGTGGTGTCAGAGCATCCCATGTCTATACCATAGTAGTCTACCCACGGGTCCATATCTTGAAGAATTTCCGTGGACATCCTAGGGCTTTGTATGTTATTTTTTTCGGCACCCATGTAAAGGGCCATTGAATGCTTCTGGGGCACCCCGGTGTTTGGCCACATCCCTCTTGGCCATTACGTGACCTAAATTGTAGAAAGCAACTTTCACCGAGGGATATCTATATCCGTGGGGATGCCTAACAGTACAAATTTGGCATCTAAAGGTATTTGTTCCTTCATTATTTTATTAAGTTCCTTACAACGCAGACAGAGAGGGGATTCCGCTCTTCCGCATTGGTGCAATCGGGACCTTCCATAGTATGTCCTATGCAGGATTTTAAATTGAATTAGTCTCAGCCTTTGCTTGATGGCCACTTCCCTAAGGTGCATTAGGGCCTCCTCCCAATCATTATCGTCCATCTCACCCACTGTGAGCTCCCACTTGGATTGCAGGTGTTGAGGTAGGTCAGGCGTATTATTAATTAACATCTTGTACATCCAGGAGATTGCTTTCTCTGCAATCTCCCCCTGTAGAAATCTCCCCTCTAGCGGAGAATAGTCTGGGATGGTGCAGGGAACTAATCTCTCGGCGTCCCAAGCATGTTTAAACTGAGTGTATCCATATTGCTGTGTATCCTGCATTTGGTATTCTTGTTTGAGGAAATCATAAGGGATAAATGCCCCACTTTCTATAACATCCCCTATTTTGGATATGCCCAAAAGTCCCAGGCCCGAAAGCCTCTCAATTTTCCTATTTCTTTCAGGTATGCACCTGACCATAGCGGGTCTCAAAGTAATGCGTTTGTGCAAACCCATCTGTCTCTGGGCCTTTCTCCAGGCCTCTATAGCTATCCGGGTCGCCGGCAGCAGGAGTTGTATTCCATGCCTTCCATGTAGTGCAGGCGTGTAAGAAATTGGCGTCTTTCTAGTGCGTATGTTGGGTGGTCCCCCGGCACATATCCCAAGTCATTTATTACAATTAAATGGGACACCCAGTAGTAAGATTGTATATCTCAGAGGACTATTCCTCCATTGTATTGAGTTCACTGGAGCGTTTGCAGGGCCCCCACCCCACAATAGCAACCGGACTTCGCTTTCAATTGTTATAAAGACATCTGCTGGAATAGCATGGTATGTATTTTGAAGAGCATAAAGAAGTTTGGGTAGCGCAATCATTTTGTACATTGCGGCCCTCCCTAGCAAAGTTAGGGGTAAGGGTCTCCATCTTTCCACCAAGTTATGGAGTTCTGTTAAAAATCGGTTTGATCTTCTGGCAAAAACTATCATCTGCATTTTCAGTTACATGCATGCCCAAGTACCTACACCAGTCAAGGTAGTGTGTAGGTGTCACAGGATGTTGTTAGGATCTATAAGGCCTCCCACAGGGTACATATTTGATTTATTCCAGTTGATTTTTTAACCAGCATGAGCCCCATATTGCTGAAAGATTTGGAATATATTTGTAAGTATCCTAGCTGGGTGGGTAACATATAACAAGATGTCGTCAGCATAAAGCGATAATTTCTCCCCTCCAACCCCATCCCCATCCACTCCAAAACCCTTCACGTCAGCATGAGCTCAGATCTGGCATGCCAGGCACCCCAGGGTTGAGGCAAATAATAAGGGGGTCGGGGCACCCCAGGCACGTCCCCGCTCAATACAGACTTCCGCAGACATTGCCTGGTTCACCCGCACCCACGCTGTCAGGTTGTAGAGCAAGTCCACCCAAGCCGTGAATCGGGGTCGAAATCCAAATTTCTTTAGGGCTTGTCTCAGGAAAGGCCAGTAAATCGCATCAAATGCCTTTTTGGCATCAAGGGATAAAAATAAATGGGGGTCTCCATTCTGTTTAGCATTCTCCAACCAATTATAAAGTCTATGGAGACTGAGTCTAGTGGATCTTTTGGGCATAAAGCCTGTTTGAACTTAGTGAATAAGGTCAGTTATAGTCGTCAATAGTCTCGTGGCCAGCACCGTGGCTAGTATTTTTGTTTCCATATTTAAAGGTGAGATTGGGCGGCATGAGCCACGATCTTCTCCAGGTTTCCCTGCTTTATGGATCACTACAATGGTAGCATTTGGGAGGTCCGGTGGAAGGGAGGCCTCCTCCTTGGCCTCTTCGAACATGTTGAGTTGGTGGGGGGCTAGGAGGGCCACATTACTCTTAAAGAATTCTGCTGGCAGTCAGTTAGGGCCGAGGGTATTCCCAGGTTTCTGTTTACCTATAACTACCACTATTTCTGAGAGCGTAATGTCCTTTTCCAGATTCTGTCTGTCTTCCAGAGCAAGTGTCAGGGTCGCTACTGTTGCCAGATATTGTGCTATCTGTTGCTCCTCTGCCAGCGGACGAGCCCAGTAAAAGGCGGTGTAGTACGTTGCAAAAGTGCCAGCTATTGCTTGTGCGGAAGTGTGATTTCCCCGGTAACATCCCTTATACTATGTACCCATTGAGCCTCTACTTCTCTTTTGCCAAGCCATGCTAATAGTATCCCGGCTTTATTGCCTATGTCATAGAGACGGTGTTGCATGGCAAGAATCTTGGATCTCGCCTCTTGGGTTGCCAACGTATGATATTCCTGATGCAGTATCACTATCTGTCATATAGTAATCAAATCTACAGTTTCCCCAGGTCTCTCCTCTAGTTATTTTCTATCCAATGCCTCTATTTTCCTGCGTTTCTTTTTTTCTTTTGTGTGCTATTATATTTTGTGCCCTGTCTCTTAGGACTGTTTTATAGGCTTCCCAAATTGTTATGGCCAAGGACACCCTATTTATGTTTTCTGCAAAGTATTGCTCAGTGTCAACCCAGAGTTGGTGTGACACTGACTGGTCCCTAAGCTCCCAGGCATTCAGCCTCCAACCCATCCTGGAAGTATGAGGGGAAGTTCCCACCTGTATCCACAGTGGTGAATGATCCGACAGACCTCTAGCCAGTTTCTCTACTTTCACTATATTACTCACCTCTCCTGCTGGGGCCAGAATATAGTCCAGTCTAGAAAAGACCCTATGGGCCCCCAAGAAGCACAGGTATTGATGTTTGGAGCACCACCAGTCCGTCAGTCCCAGCATACTCAAAAACCCAGCCAGTGGTGTTTCCCCCCTATGACCTGAGGTTGGGCTTGTGCAATCTAGGTATGGGTCTACTATATCATTAAAGTTGCCTCCGATTATATGTATAGGTGAGGCAGATTCCAAATTATTTTCGTGACCTTGTCCTGCATTTGTCTTTGCAGTCGTGGTGGGGCATAGACGCTTATAAGTGTAATAGCCTGCCGACCCCACAGTCTCTCCACTGCCACATATGTCCCATAGGGGTTCACCCAGGTCCTCTCTATGCGGAAGGGGGTTGACTTTGGGGTTAATATGGCCATTCCTCTGGAGTCTGAGGTATAACCTGTGTGTGCTAGTACCTTATAAGTTCCTCCACCCAGGAAACCACAGTTTGAGCCCTTCAGATGTGTCTACTGCAGGAGGATCACATCCGGCTTTAATCTTTTAAAGTACGTGGCAACCAGTCCCCTAATAATAAAAGTCTCCCTCATTTTGCGTGTCATCTCCTTTCATCTGTGTGGTTAATCTGTGTAAGGGTACTACATATGTCCCCATGCCTGTCTTTGTTTAAGTATGCCTCCACACTAACCATCACTGTAACTAGTCTTTTGCGCCTAATAATGCGGCATTCGATCACCCTCTGGTTTATACTTCTTGTACCATATCCCCAATATCCTGTCCTCTGAGTGGAAAATAGCCCCCCAAACCTCCTTTCACACCCGCCTAGGACTTCTGCGACTGTATCACTCTGGTAACATAACTGTAACTACTCAACAGAAGTGTCTGAGAGGTCTGTAGCCCCCCTCCAATGAAGAAAAGCCTCCTGAACTAAATGAAAAAGAGAGTCCTATAATTCAACGTAGGCAATGGCAGTTGCCAGCGGGGAACTGTCCCTAGTCACTCTTTTTGCAGGCAGTTCTCGCTCGGTGAGCTCGCATTGCCAATATATGGGGTGGCCGGGTCTTGCCCCCTCACGTTGCATGCATTCCCTCGTGTTACTGATGGCCTTTGTCTTTGGTCTTCCGATTTACCGAAGGGGGAGGCTCAGCATTCGGCAAATCTTTTTCAAGTTTGGTGATGGCTGCCACCAGTGGGTGAGGCCCATCAGAGTCTGTCTCGAGTCCTCCAACGGATTCCATGTCTTCCAGTACTTCGCTAGTCTCAGTCATTTTGTGTTTTTTGGAGAACAACTGTGTCCCTCCCTCTGAGTCTGAGGACGTTACGTTTGGCCTGGTCAGTGTCACCTGTTTCCTTGGTTGATGAGATCCCCTTTTTTTCTGGGAAGGCCTGTTCTTGTGATTTTGTGGTTTTTCGAAGAACCTAGCTCTGAGTCCCGAAGTGGGGGAGTTACTGAGTTCCTAGTCTCTGATTGCTTCAGTCGGGGTCTCTCTTCCATCCATTCCCATGCCTCCGCAGGGGTGTGAAAGAAGTATGCCTTGAAATATTACTTTTAATTTGGCTGGAAACAGGAGCATATATTGCAGCTGTAGAGTTCTTATCTTTGTTTTGACTGAATCGAATGTGTGTCGCTGGCGTTCCACTTCTCGCGTATAAGCTGGATAGATGCAGGAGGGAGACCTCTGACCAAACCTCACCCATCTTCCCCTCCAGGATCTCCTGTACCAATTGAATAGCCTGCAGAAGGACCGAAATATCAGGGGTTAGTTGGGCGTCTTGTTCTGTTTTACCCATGGCGGTAACTGGCGTCAGCTTCGTGTATCAAGTTTCCCTTGGCAAGAGGCTTTGGGCTCCTTGGACGTTGTCATGACTCACCCTCTCCAGATTCACAGCTTCAACTCTGAAGAACAGGGACGTGCTCCAGCAGGACCCATGAGGTACTCCACTGCCTTCATTCTCTGCTCCTTGTCTCAACACTCATTGTGGTATCTTCACCATGGCCCAGTGACCGCCAATCCAGGTGTCCTGCTCCCGACAGGGTACGTCCAGTTGGAATAAGATAACCAGCATGGCGGGGGCTGTGGTGTCGCATGAGGCCTCTCCCTTTACCGCCGCCACCTCCACCACCCCACCACCCATGAGTGTTCAACAGCTGGTGAGCTCCGCGCCATTCCCTTGTGTGTGACAGTTACAGTGGGGGGAAGGTGGTAGTGGAGAAAACATCAGGGCCATCTCTCAGAGTTAAAACTTTAGGTGCTGAGCATCCTGAGGGGTGTGGATGGCTAGTTCCTTCACGGCCTCAAAGCTTTTCAGGGCCCCTACATTCTGACCCCCAGTCCGGTCCTGCAATGATGCACCCCCCTCAGCAGCACGGGGACGGGGTAGAAAGGAAATGGTGGTAGAGGAGAGAGATCTCTCCAATCGCATTATCCAGGAGCTCGTGGTGCAGGCCCAAGTCTCCACTCTGTAAGCCCCTCCAAGGACAGGTCCTCCAGGGTCCCCTTGCTCTCTCTCTGCCAACTCCGGCACCTCTCCCCTCCCGCTCAGACTCTTCCGGGCCCAGGGTTGTAATGGTTCTTCTCCCCTCTGCTCACCTTCGCCTCGTCGATCTGCAGGGTGCACTCGAGGCCGCCTCTCTGCCCGGGCAGCAAGGCCCCAGTTCTCCAGGTGTCCCGTTTTCCTGCTCTTCCCTGTACCACGGCACCCAGGCCTCAATGAAGACAACCCAGAGCCCAGGAAAAAAAAAGGGTGGGAGGGGGACTTGAGAAGGGGCCCTCTCTTCTCCGATCTCCAGTGCGTGTTCGACGCTCGTCCGAGCACCACGTTCTTTCAGGCCCAATTCTGCTCCAGGCCCACATCTCGTTCAGTGTTGCCAGATTTTGAAAGCCTTCTAAAGCCCAAAGCTGTTGAACGACCAGCCCAAAGTAAGCCCAAATGAACCAGTCCCAGCCCAAAAAGTAGCCCAAACTTTTAATACTGAAATAATGCAATCGTAGGCTGAAGCAAACATTTGAAAGCATTAATCAAATTTCTATTGTAAGCAAATATGTGACGCTGCAAAAGAAATTGCAATCATTGTCCCTAGTTCACTGATAATCATGTGCAAAGCAATAACAAAATACTATCTAGAATTGCCAATGGTTATTTTAGGAGACCTCTACTTTAAGTGTCTAAGTCGTACTTATTTTGGGGTACAACACTAGTGAATTCAATGGAGATACAAAGTGGTGGTGACTGCGCTGGGGCAAGTAATTTGTTTCAGGGCAGACAGTTGACTCTTTGGATTTGTCATGGTTTGAAATGGAGAATGAGCTAAAGGATGGCTACTCCCTCGTATTCAATGTTAAGTAAGAGGTATGCTCTAGCTTCCAAGCTGGTTTTATAATAAAGCAAGAACAACTTACTGATAACAGCAAAAAGTAATACATCTTAATGGACTACCCCTCATACTTACTCAACTTTTCATATCGAACTCAAGTTTGTGGAAAGCAGACCCAATCCTGTTTTCCCTTTGCATTTTATAGTTCAAGTCCTGTTAATCCCAATATAATGTCAGTCCCAACATGCAAAGATAACATTGCTACATTAGCACCATCATTAACCTATGATAATCAACAGCCCCACCAAATGGATTCAAAGCACAACCTGTGTTCTTTTCACTTCCTTTCAGATGCACACAGTAGATAAAGGTGAAATGCAAGTGGGCATCTAGCATTCCCAGTGTGTATCTGTAGTCTGTTCTACTTTCTGGACTTTTCCTTAAATGCATTTCACTCATTTCCTGCCTCCTTCAGACGTACTCAGGCACTACCCCTACACTTGTAATAGCAGGCTACCTCTACGCTGGACATCAACAGGGCCCTGCAGAAAAATACATCCCTGTGTGAGGTGAAAAAGGCTGTTTGTGTGAGACGATAGACACCCTTCTGCAAATTCCTACCAGAGGCCAGAATACAGTGACCCAAACTCTGTGAACTTAAATTATTGGTAAAGGCTAGTATTTTGTGTCAAATGCAAGCAATGGCTACGCTGAGCAGACCATGACAACAAGTGATGTAAATAATTTAGGCAGTAAGATCACGAACAGAACCATGCAGTGAGACTGAGCACTGACCATGTACCCTCATTTCACTTAGCTCAGCCAATGAGACCACATTTGTGCTTGCACTGCCTGCAACTGGGGTGAAATAAATGAATAAATCTGCTGAGCACACAGCTCAAAGTGCATTAAAAATAAGTATGGGAACAGTGATGCTGCATGCAATAGGGCGGGGTTAAACGTGTGGCTAAAAAAACCAAAATATTCTCTTTCAGGTAGCTACATACATAATAACTCATGCCTTAAACGAAAAAATAAAAAAGTTAAGTTAATCACTGTACATAATGAAATAATGAAACCTTTATTAGTTAATGCACTGAAAGGTCTGTGTGTAACCAAAAAGCCACAGAATGAAATCTTCGTTGGTGCGATGGAGAATTGTGTGTTGTGCAAATGTAAGTCATTAGGTTAAACTTGCATTACAGGCAGTATAAGATAGACTGCTACCAAACGTGCAAAAAGGTTTCAGATAAAATGGTTTAAGTAATACCCAAACTGAATGATTTATTTTTATTTAACTGCCTTGCAAAGCACGCACTGCACAACTCAGCTGGTAACCCCCTTGCATTACGAGTGGAAAACAATAACTCTTTTTTATCACCTTCATGTGATTACATCCAGTGCTTAATTTGGGCTTGTTGTTTCCGGTGCAGAGCACCGGCACTTATTTTTGAGGGACGGCACTCTTTTTTTTCTGCCTCAAGCATTTACTGCGAGCAAAAGACACATATGGGAAAGATGGAGGAAGGCAAAAATGAAAAAAAGCGTCAGAAAGGGAGAGAGCAGAAAGCTGAAGAAGTGAGGTGAAATGGCAGGGACTGGCTTAAAATGGACTAAAGAGGACCAAGATGGCTTCAGGATTACGCTGCCCTAGTATTCCGTGTTTTCACATTTAATTGCAGCAGCCGCATGTTTGAGAGGAGAGCTTTGGACACCGGCACGTTTTTATTTACAAATTAAGCACTGGCTATGCCACCCTGGATTCCACTCACTCAATCCTGCCATGCTTTAGATCCAATGCACTCTCAATCCACAATTAGCCCCTGAATATTAAAAATAAGGAATACATCTACTCACAAGTCACAAAGGCACAAATTGAAGCACACTTACCTTTTCTTCCGCAGCTGCGCACCAACCGGCTCCACGTCGGTGTAGGGAGGGGCCGTAGGTAGCACCTACACAACAGGAAAGGGCCAGTGGGGTATCTCTCCTCTCCCGGGCCCCAATCTCTCACTCTGGGGCTGGCGTTAATTCGGGGTCCAAGCGCACAACAGAAGAGACTTTTCCAGGGGGGCCCACCACCACACGTGTGCAGGTTGAGGCTCGCGGCAGGGCCCAAGAGAAGAGAAAGTGAGGAGGGCCCACCCACACACACCAGACACCACCACGTGCACAGCCAGTCAGTGACAGTGCGCACTTGCACGAGCCCACACAGCCAGCATTTTAAATAATGCTGCGGGGCAGGGCAATAATTTTTGGCAGGGCCGTCAATTGGTAGCGCTTTCGCACTACTAGATTGACGGCCCTCTGCCCCAACAACAATTTCCACCACACGACGACGACAACTCACCATCACCAACTCGACTCTCATCGGAGAGTGACGCACGGGATGTAAGTCGTCGTGACCCCACGCACCGCAACAACTTCACTGCGCTGCCTGGCTGACAGGCCGCCACTGTCTGTGCCGCGCTGCCGCACAGGCAGGCTCAGTGTCAGTCATCATCAGCGCGGGGCGGGCGGCAGCGCGCTGCACAGGCACACTGAGTCTGTGTCGTCACAGACTCGGAGTAGTGACGGAGTTGTCCTCACTAAAGTGCAAGTTCATGCATCATGGACCATGATGGCATGAACTTGCACTGACTGTGAGTGACGAGTCAGACTTTTGTCTAGTGGAAGCTTGGACTCATGATAAGGTAGCATACAGCGTTAATGTGCCTGCGGCAAAGAATGTGTACTAGGCAGGTTAAACGTGCATGTAATGTAAAAATGTCAAAACAATTCTGGTGATCAATGTTCTTTCTGGAGAGAGAACGTACTTTTGTCTAGAGGAAGCTTGGAGTCATTTTAAGGTACTGCAGAGGGTTAATGTGCCTGCTGCAAAGAAAGCGTACTACTCAGATCCCAAAGTGCATTTAATGTAAAAATATTTAAAAAAATCTGTCGATTAATGTTCTTTCTGGAGAGAGAACAGTTTTGTATTTCCGTCTCCGGGTCAAATCTTGACTATGAAGTGACTCGAGGTATCTGCTTTGTGTCCTGGTGACTCTTTGTTTTGTCCATGCTCCCCACCTTCAGCTTCTGACTCCACCTCATTTCCCACACTGGACACAGTGACACCCACTTACAGCTTGTCCGGGCATGACGGGCGATGGTGCTCTCAACACACCTCAGGACCTGGAAAGAAAATGCTTTCCGATGTGCCTGGAAGCGCTAGCGCTAATAAAAAAGAAATACATAAACATTTACCATGTATTATCCAAGAAGGTAATCTGGTAATCTGCAGATCACACAAATAAAAGCCAAAAGCAAAAATGAATTGATTCTTATTAGGTAACAGTGTAAGCAATGTGACCAGCGCTCCAATACTGCTGATCAAGTTTGCGCTCTGAGCGCTGTTAGTGCCATGGCAGCCATGGAGTGCAGACAATTGTATCGCCAATCGTGCAATAATCCATTTAACAAGGTCAGTCTGCAAGGCAGTAACAAAACCGCCCCAAGCGGGGACAAATGTAGAGCATTTACCAAAGATATCAAGTGATTTTTGAAAGGCAAGCCCACGAACGAATGAAAGTGATGGGAGTGAGGTGGGTGTGGTTAAAAGCCCACAATACTTACAACAACTCGACCCAAAAAGAAGAGAGAGCGAAATAAAACAACTGCCTAGGATCACACAATTTGGGGAAGGGGGGAAGCCTGGTTTGATCCAGGTTTTCTGGTTTCACACTATGGAGTTCAGTCACTAGCTGTTCTGTGCTGGCATCAATGCAGCCCTTGGTCACAACACAGACCAAACCTTTCGGCTCCTGGGAAAACATTTGCAAGTACCTATGCCTTAGAGAAACACCTGATAGACAAAGAATGGAGCAATGCATTACAGTACATCTGACTCAAATACCCACAACTTAACTATCTTCACACCTTCCCCCACACAAACTTAAAATGCATAACAGGGCTCACACACATAGGAGAATTACCCTGGTGCATGTTGCGCTTGGGCCGTAAGCCCATGAACCTAAAAGCTGATACTAGTTTCATAGACCTGGGCTCTTCGTAGATAACAGTGTAATAATGGGGAACTGAAAATCACCCGAGGGACCCCACACAGGAAGTAGAGGGCGAGCAGGGGATTGTGCAAGTACAAGCAAGCATACGATTGGGCAAACCTACTAGACACTCTCAGTGGGAGGACAAAGGATGCTGAGACCCAGTACCCCTGAGGTAAATGGTGCATCAGGATAGTCACAGACTCCGAATACATATTTGAATAATGAGACACACCAAACACGAAGAAAACTTAAGTAGCAGCATAAGGGGAAATTGAGCACATAGTGCAATCCCTAAATGAAGGCTGGATGACATGATTTACTGTTATAGGTTTGCTTAACAGTGGTCATCAAACTCCCGGATACTGTGATATGCACAAAAATGCCTTGGACACGACTGTATCATGAGCGGGCTGAGCTCACCTGACTAATACATAAGAATCAAAGACAAATGTGTCCATCTTTATGATAGTGTAAAGAAAACTGACTGTGGTAGCGGTATAACCTGCGATGTGAGGCGGAAGCGCCGCCCGAGGTAAAAAAAATCCGCACAACATAGAAACACAAGCCCAAAAAATAGCCACCGGCCAGTTGACTATTTTCTCGCACAAATGGGAAAAACGTCGCCCATTTGTGCGGGAAATAGCCCAATCTGGCAACACTGATCTCGTTCAGGCTCTGCATGGCGGATGAGGCCACTCCCACCAGGCCTCCGGGTCCCTCCTCGCCAGGGACGTGGCTCGGACAGTGCAGGCCCGGCAGGGCCAAAGCAGTAGCGTCGTCATCCGGGTCTCATACAGAGGGTTTCTCCACCTGTAGCTTTCAATATTTACCACAGGTGTTTAGCGGTGGTGGTCCCGGTTACATTTTGGGGAATGCACAGGATTTAAAAGGATTACTCTAGGGTTTTGTTACGGAGCTTGTTAAGGAGCGTCTGCCCTTGCCACCATCTAGACCACGCCCCCAGATAGTTCTTGATTAGCAATGTTCTGCTGTACACAAACAGGCATACAGCCTTCGAGTAGTAGATTACACACCATTTATTAAAAGTTTCTGCAGAGGGCTTATTACACTCCTGCAACCTTGTATAGGTTGGGTCTCTGGGAAGGTACTAATGCATGTGAAATAGACAATAAACTCTGTGTATTCAAAATAGGAATATTTCATTAAGCTTCTTCAGCAGTTGCTTTTGTGCATGAGAGTATCGTCCTCTGACCCTGGACGTAAACCAAAACATATGGAACAGCACTGCCACTGAGCAGTGTCCCCTCCTTGCACTCCTGAGACTTGTAAACTTGACTTTGACTTAAGTTCCATAAATGAAATAGCTTCGAGGTTTAGCTACATTTCATAATATAAATTTCCCAGACTAAAGAGAACCATCCTCACTTTATTATTCCACTGACGCCCATCACAAAATCTCATCAGAATTAAGAAACATTCAGGAAGGCACTCACCAACATGTACTTTGTCATCTCCATGGCCAGTTAATAAGAGCATTCCCTTGGCAAGTCTATGATACATTTCTTGTGTATCTCAGACACAATTCTTCAGCCGCACCCAGTGCCCACTTGTGAAAGAAAAAACAGAACCCTATAAAGGAGAAACTCCCTACTTATCCCTCCTACACAGTTCTTTCAAATCAGGGCGGACTGGAAGTCAATGGTGGCCTGTCCGCGGGTGCATTAACAAATGTAAAAGTAAGGAGAGAATAGAGGGAATAGAAAGATGGAATACACAATTGACACCAAAAATGCTGTGATATCTGTTCTGGCACTGACAATAGCCAACAGAGCCAGGTGCAAAACTCAGAGTGCAGTGCCTAGCCCAAACAAAGATGAAACTCTACCTTACATACTACTCTATCTAACCCCAAAGCATGCGCTTCCAAGGTTCCCTGTCATGAATATGTAGTAGGACTCTGAAGATGGAAAAAGCCATGGCCAGCATCTCCATCTCGCCTCATGTATCAACAACTTTTCTTTTGGTTATTTAATGGATATTTCACTGAGAAAGGGCAGAGCTACTGCAATGCAAGGTATATGCATAGAAGAGGCATGGGCAGGAGAGGAGGTGACATGGATAGGGGAGGTTTCAAAGCCAAGCTGGACTCTGCATCGGCTTTCCAGTAAGGAGTCTAAAGGACACGTGACAGTGATTTTGTAAGACGTGGCGTATATTGGAACAGCACTGGACTCATTAGTTTATATATGTGGCTGCCCTCGTCTATTTACTGCCTGCACTGGGACGGCTCTTTGCTACCTGCCTGAAACTGTCTCCAAGGTCCACTACACTTCATAACTGCCACAACTGCATCAGATCTATCATTGTTATCATCCCCAGGCTCAAACTGGTCCTTCTTATTTTCATTTCTGGTGATACCGCATCATTGGAAATTTCTGGCTAGTCACTAGTGTGCGGAACATCACTCTGTTTGTGCAAATGACAGTGGCTTATTCTAGGGCAAATACGTAATACTAGTCCTCAAAGACCTCCTGTGTCCATTCCTGATCTCTGAGCTGTTAAAAATGCTGTCACAAGCCCAGATGCTTACCTGCTACTATCTTCTCAACCCGTCCCCAAATAGAGCTGTGTGTGGACCACTGGCACATGTCTGAGAGACTAAGCAAAGTTAAAGGGTGAAGATCAGGCGTGGCTGCTCTGCCAGGGCGGAGGAGCTTTGCCCCCAACAAGAAGCAGCAGCTGCAAACCTTTTACCACACAACGATAATAAACTGTTTATTATAATTTTGTAGTAAAAGGGGCGGGGCCACGGGCTGTGACGTCTCGGGCTGGTCAAACACATGTGCACTGTGCTGTCTCCAGCCCAGCAACACAGTGCCGGGCTGGAGATAGCAGGCACAGGCCCCCAGTCTGCCTCAGAGCAGCCTGGCTGGGTGCTCCAACCAATCCGAACGCTGCTGTCATGTTGCCAGCAGCGTTCAGATTGGCTGCAGGGCAGGCTCGCCGCCTGTGGCTGCTGCTGCAGCAGAGGAGCGGCGCAGTGGTAGCAGCAATATAGGTAAGTGTATTTTTTTTTTAATTAATCCCCCCGCCACTGCACTGCCCTGACCCTACAAAGCGCCAGGGGCTGCTCCTGGTGAAGATGGCATTTACTCTGGGCTCCCTGCTCTCCAGAGGACTGACATAGCTCAAATGAAGACTTTGATTAATACAGACTACTAGTAAATAAGAACATGCATATGACAATGGCTGGTTCTAGAACTCAGAGTGATGCTGTCTAGTCAGCTGCACAAATGATAAAGGCTTTTACCAGCTGAAATGGCAATAAATGTTAGATGGTTGTGGCACTGGCTTTTCTGCTGCTTCTGATGATTTAGTGAGTTGCGGCTTCAGCTGGGATCAAGAGGGAGGATACACGAGGCCCAGCAGGTGAGTGTTGCCATCGAAAAGTGTCTTGTATTGCAGCTCACAGTCACACTACTGTGTTTTGGGTTGGGTTTGACTTGTGATTAGGGATTCACACATATAACAAACTCTAGCTTCTCTCCTTCTAGCATAGACACTCCAGCTCAGCCTGCCCATCTGCATGCGATCTAGGCCTATGTATAATGTCTAAACTTAATACAGGAGGTCTACTAAATGGAACTTCAGCCTCTTGTTTTGCTGCTCTTTGCTGCTCTTTGCCTAACTGGGAAAACACTTTGATCCCAGAAACTCCAGGAAATAATGTGATTAACAGCATAATATTTTCAAGGTCATATAATGTCATTTTTTGTATTTATGTCTCCTTAATTATATAATACACTGCATTCAAGTGGTGAAAAAGGCTGTTTGTCATCTTCTTTTAGGGCTTACGCCATGTGCCCCCATATTTCCTTATTGAAATAAATTGGTCCATCTCCCTAGCAGGGAAAAATGGCTTTAGAAGCACTATGCATAGCTCATCATCCAATAAATGGCTGTGGACCCGGCTTAGTTGCATTTAAGCTGATGAACTATAACTTGTCTTGTGGACTGAGACAAGAAAAGCTCACACATCACCAAGTACTAAGAATAAAAAAAATCATAATATTTGGACAGAACCATCCTTAAACTAAAAGTATGTAACACTCATCTTGGTGAATGAGGTAAATGAGATGAAAGAACATTTCCTTTCCAGGAAAAAATCTAAACACTTGGCTAGCTTATAATGCTATTTGAGAGTTAGAAACATCTAACTCCCAGAACATAACTCTCAAAACTGGACACTCAGAAGTGGTAAACGACAAGAAAGGTCCCTGAGTGCATCTCTGCAAAGTTATAGGACGTTCTACCACTGTTTCAGAATTCTACCATTTCACTCGCTCTAAGGTCTAAACCTATTTTGATAGGTTAAAAAACGTTCTTTCTCACTAGATTTGCTGTTTAAGGAGATTTCAGCTGCAACAAACCCGCTTCAAGCCAATGCTATGATCCTTCACATGTTGAGATGCTACAGTAAGGTTTTTTCACAGTGTGTCCTATCTAATGCAAATTCAAAGCACACCCACTACTAATCACAACTGAAACCATGGAATTATTGAAAGAGTGTTGTTTGGTGCTAATGGCCATTACCTCCTTAGTAAAGGTACTTTTTAGACTACTTCAAATGCTGTGAATGACATTAAACAATCATTTAAAGGGGCAAAGATTGTGATACAAAAATCACTCAAGCATGTGAATATTCACTAGATAAGAAGCCTACCATGAAATCCCCAAAAGTCACTTTTTGTTATGAGCTCTTACATGCCATCCAAAGGCTTTGTGAATGCACCACTGATGACAATATCAACTGCATCCTCAATTTTATCACTGGTGCACCCCATTACAGCATTGTTTTTAAATCTCCCTTAACCTGCCCACTCCGGCCATAGGTAGATCCCCCCAAATTATAATTCAGCCCCATAGGCGCTGGCACACTTATAATGCTAGAGAATGGATCAGCACCTTGGAGAGTTTGAAATCCGCTTTGATGGGGAATAAGGCCTGTTCCGTTGAGATATTCAATGACTGGATCACCAAAAGCCTAAAGTTTCTCCTTCCCTCTACATCAACGTCGGGAGGTCATCTGAAAAAAGACGCTCCATGGTTCTCCACCTATTTACGTCTACTAAAGAGGGGTTGTAGACGTCTGGAAAGAAGATGGAGAAAAACCTATGATATCTCACTGAAAGAAGATTATAGGAAAGCCATTAGACAGTTTTATACTGAAATTAAATCCGCTTAAAGTACCTACTATGCTTCCAAAACAGAGCAGAGCTCCAACTCTTCGAAATAGATTTTTTATTTATTAAGAGAAATTGTCTACTCTCATTCTCATAATGAGTTGGTTGAAGCCTCTCATAAACACAGCAACAACCTGGCATCATTCTTTCAGAAAAAAATCTTAGACATCTACTCTACCTTACCAATAGGTATTCACTGTCCCTAAGTTCTTGGAGAGGAGGGTCCAAATGTCTCAGCGGTGCAATCACAGCTTCCGTCTCTCTCTGGAAATAGTCTTCACATTACTTGATACCCTTTAATATGGCTCCACCCTGCCCCCCCAATTCTAGAATTAGGGTCATCTGTTATAGTTCCAGTTCTGACCGATATGTTGAACTTGTCGCTGTCCAGTAACATCATTCCTCTCCAGCGGAAACATGTGATAGTGAAACCTCTGCTCAAGAAACCCAACTTGGATGTGTCCGTGCTTATTAATTACAAGCCCACCTCCTTGTTGCCAGCCTCTTCCAAGATACTGGAAAAACATGTGAATTTTCAATTTTCCAATTTTCTTGAAGATAACAATCTTCTTCATCCTTCGCAGATGGGCTTTAGACCTCTACATAGCACGGAATCAGCTTTGATTGGAGTCACTGAGGAAGTCAGGAAGTGCCGTGATCAGGGATTGGCGACAGCGATTATTCTTCTGGATCTCAGTGCCGCATTGACACTGTCCATCACAACATATTACTTCTAAGAATGAGGGAGATTGGAGTAACAGGCAATGCCCTTAGCTGGTTTTCCTCTTTTCTAGAGGCAAGATCATTTCAGGTACTAGATTGATTTTTTTTCTCCAACTGCTTTAAGGGCAGCTTTGGAGTGCCACAGGGCTCTTCACTTAGCCCTACATTATTTAACATCTATATGTCTCCAATAGCAAGGATAGTGGAGCCTTATGGCCTTTCTTTAGTGTCATGTGCTGACGACACCCAGCTGGTTGTCTCATTCATGACTAAGCAGAATTCTTCTGTGTTGTCACTTTCCCCCTGCCTACGGGCAGTGTCGGAATGAATGTCTGAATGTAAACTTAAGCTGAAAGGGAGATAAGACAGAGGTTATGATCTTAGGCCATTGTTCTCTGCCAGATCTTATTTCCCCTGTGCTTCATTCGCTAGGGAACTTGCCCCCTCCAATGGACATATCAAGAGCCTAGGTGTTTGGCTTGATCCTTGGTTGACCATGGACCAGCAGGCTAAGAAAATTTCCTCCACTTGCTTTGGTACATTCAGACTCCTAAGAAAGGTGTTTAAAATATTAAGGTAAAAATTGTACCTTGGTGCTCCAAAATATGTGAAAAAGAAGCTACAAGTGGTACAGAACATCGTTGCCTGCCTTCTCTATGATATACCCAGGCATGAATTGGCCAAATCGGCTCTCTCTTCCCTGCACTGGCTCCCAGTGGGACAACGAATAAAGTTTAAAACGTTGTGTTGTATCCACAGAGCACTATACAACAAAGCCCCCCTGTTTCTGCGGTCTCTTGCCTCTTTCCACAAGCCCTCTAGACAGCTCAGGTCCTCTTTGGCGGCTTTAGCCTCAATTCCCCTAATAAACAAATCTAAATGGGGCGGAAGGTCTATAGCGTATCTTGGTGCCAAGTTGTGGAACTCTCTGCCCCTTGGTTGATGACAAAACCAACATGAACTTTCCTTTTGTCGCTCACTCAAAACCTGGCTGTTTTAATTTTCTCCCTCTGTCTGTATCCTGAAGACTTCCACTTAGCGCTGAGAGGCCTTCGGGTAGCCATGTTCTTTATAGGTCCTCATAACATAACATCTTTATCTGTATGTTCAGGATATTCAGATGTAATTGGAATGATATGTGTGTCATACTCTTTTACACACAAATTAGCAACGCTTTTCACTCATTTAATTCAACAACATTCGGCAAATGAGACTGCAATGCTCTCAGCACATGCCAAGAGCAATAGCTATTAAAAATAGTCTTAAAAGAGGAACAATTTGAAAACACAAATTCGAAGTACTGTGTGCTTCGGATATACAGAATAGTGTGCATGGAGACACTGCTTTTGCAGCAAGTCTTAAGGAGATCAAATGAAGCTCCCTCAACCACACACACACACCTTCCGGCCATATTAAGACATGAAAAGTGATGGGCGGAACGAGAAAGCCATATCTCTACGCAGTGCTGACTTGGTAAGACCCATTAAGTATGTGAAGCTGCATTGTGAGGGGTGGATGCTGCAGGCAAAGCAGAGCCTGTCTGCCCCTCGTCAACTTATGAATACGAGTGGGACCCAAATGGTGGTCATTGACACCCGCGGGAGCCAGCAGGTGTCACCCATTGGTTTCCATTAATGAGCTCGAACTTTTCCACCCAGCGGAAGGTCACATACTGCCAGGCAAATGAAGCCCCATCGTTTTGCATAAGAAATAGAGGAGTTCCTAGAAAATAACTGGGAAAGATATACAGAGAGTGTATACATCTTAAAAATGAATGGCGAGACTACAGAAAGAGCAGACTTTGTAGGATGCAAGGATTAGAGGATACTTGCGACTGAGACATCTGTACAAACGCCATCTGCAAGAGGATAGGTGTCTAGTCTGGACGCTTGTAAAGATCCCATTCCTTAACTCAGTACAATCAGTAGCTCACAATTTTTTTTTACTTCACAAAACCTTGTCTGTGATGGCATGAGCACTGCACTGGAGTAGTTTAGGCGCCATGGCTGCCTTATGTGCCAAATGCGTGGTACTTTTGAGGAATTGCATTCAACGTTTATCTTATATCGGAAGTCCAACAAAATTTTGGGGATACTTTGGTGCTATTTAGATAAGAGGGCCTAGAGCTACAGGCTGGAACCTGGTACAGAATCGAGGATGTTACTCTGAGCAGATATTTGCTATTGTCGGATACCTGTATATTTATTAGCTTTTCAAGAGGTTACATGTTGTTTTTTAACTTGTAGATATTATTCTTCAATAAATGCAACCTCATTTAAATGTGAATTCTTATTTCCTTTTTACAGTCACTGCTGCAATGTTTCTTTTAATTTCCCTTTCCTTTTATTTCTCCCAAAAATACTGTTCCGTAGCAACATTTTACTGGTCAAGTGTTAGTAACCCGAGCTTTATTTGCTGAATACCCCTGACTACTGCTTTATCTAATAATTTCCCAACATTAATCCATACTTTACAAGGGTTCGGCTTTGGAAACAAACGAGGAAACGGCCCGGCTCGGATGACAAGAAGGCGGTTGACACTGAGCAACATCAAACACGGGCTAAAAGTATGGAGATCTGCGTAACCAGACCTCATTGGGAACAACCCAGCAGCACTTTCATCTGTAAACGAGCTGATCTGTGCATAAGCCACATCACACCAGACTTACTTTCGTTTCACTATAAAAATCAACCATCCACCCGGGTGCTAAAGCTGTTTCAGATATTGCATTCTGCCGTTGTTTCACAAAACAGAATTTCTCTCTCTCCATAGATAGATAGATAGATAGATAGAAATTACCCAGTGGTAACCACTAGGTAGTTGTAGTTAGGACCATACTTGGCGTGGAAATTGATTTTTTGGTTTACTTATAACTTTGTTGCTGATAGAGAATTCTTTGCAAAACTTTCCAAAAACAAAGTCTCGTCTGCCTTAGCTCCTTCCTGGAAAGTTTCAGGGTGATCCATCAAGCAAGGATAGAGAAAAAAAACACATTTTCTCCATGCAATTTTTTAATAGGAAAATTAGACACAGCCAAAAGGGCTGAAAGGAATTACACCAAATTTGACAGAAAGCTAGATTGTAGACCAGAAAGCATGCTTTTTGCAATTTGGTGTGAATCCGTCCAGTAGTTTTTTAGAAAATGATGCTCAATATTTAGACATTTCATGCCCCAGATGATTCATAGATTCTATCAGATCACAAGATAAGATCTGATTGGAAGCCACCACATCAACAAACATATGGCAGCAGCCATTTCAGAACTCATGGATTCAGCCCCCTGTCCTGAATAAAAAAGAAAAAAACATACAGTTTGGTGAGGTAGTAATATCATGCCCCCTTGGGCCTGCTGGAGCTAATGTGTTTTTTAAATCAGTGCCACGGAGAAACCATAAGATCCGTGGTTCCGATAAAAAAAGCATTTGCAATGCAATGGGTCTTGCATTTGCTCGGAGCTATTAGCATTGTAAATATAAATATAGTATAATAAGTATAAATTGAAAATGAAAAGTAAAACAGTTGACATAGGCGAGACGATTCAAAGCACGACGGCCGCCATGAACATGAGCGCAAAGGAGAAACACAATCAGAAAAAGAAATCCGCTAGCAGTCAAACGTACGGGCAATCGTTCAATTATACTTGTGATAGGGGCAGTCTGCAAGGTGGCAACGAAATCACCCCACGGAAGGACGAACGCAAACCATTTACCAATGGTGAGAAAGGATTTTTGAAAGGCAAGCCCACTAACGAGTGAACTTAATGGCCGTGCAGTGGGCGTGATTAAAAGCCCACAATACTTACAACAGGTCAAAGTGTATGCACGCTCAACCTAAAAAAGGTGGGCTCCTGCACTGCCTGTTTTAAAACTTAGCCCCAAGTGGTTGGTTAGGGCCCGGAGAATCCACGGTTTCATTTTCATAGAGGAGGGTGGCATGTGGATTCCTACCAGAGCCTTAATTTGGTCTTGGGCACCCCAAGCCCCAGAGCTGATATACTTTATTAGGGGAGAGGGGCATGCAGCCCCATTCCTTAGTCTCTTATGGGCCCTCGGGACTCTATCTCCCAGGCTAGTACTTAATTATTAGGGGAGGTGTGTGCCCCCCGAACTAACGATCGGCTCCGGGAACCACATTTCTCAGGGTCTGAGCAAGCTGCAGTGTCCTGTGGAGCCCATCCCCTGTGACACTGTAGTTAGTATATTACTAAGGGGGCAATAGTGCCTCTAATTATGGTTAGGATAGAGTTTTATCATAACTTTGAATCTGCATGGAATTTTCCAAGACAGGTCACCCCTTTACTGTCCAATACCTTCCCCAATTTGGTTTATAGTGGAGTGGGATTATTAAATGTCACCTCTTCAGTGTCCAACATCTTCCCCAATTTGGTTTAGATTGGAGTGGGAAAAGTAAATGTCACCCCTTTAGTGTCCAACACTTCCTCAAGTTGGTTTAGTTTGGAGTGGGAATAGTAAATGTCACTCCTTTAGTGTCCAACACTTTCCCCAAGTTTGTTTATATTGGAGTGACAATAGTAAATGTCACCCCTTTTGTGTCCGACACCTTCCCCAATTGGTTTAGATTGGAGTGGGAATAGTAAATGTCACCTCTTTAGTGTCCAAGACCTTCCCCAATTTGGTTTAGATTGGAGTGGGAACAGTAAATGTCACCTCTTTAGTGTCCGACATCCTCCTCACTTTAGTTTACATTGGTGTTGGAATAGTAAAAAAAGACTCATTTTGTGTCCAAAACCTTCCCCAAGTTTGTTTATATTGGAGGGGGAATAGTAAATGTCAACCCTTTAGTGTCCAACACCTTCCCCAAGTTTGTTTAAATTTGGGTGGGGAGTAAATGTTACCCCTTTAGTGTTCCACATCTTCTCCAAGTTGGTTTAGATTGGAGTGGGAAGAGTAAATGTCACCTCTTTAGTGTCCAACACCCTCCCAAACTGGTTTAGAATGGAGTGGGAATACTAAATGTTATTCCTTTAGTGTGCAACACATTTGGAAATAGTAAATTACATTCCTTTGGTGTCCAACATCTTCCTCAAGTTTATTTACAGTGGAGTGGGAATAGTAAATGTCACTCCTTTAGTGTCCAACACCTTCCCCAAGTTGGTTTAGTTTGGAGTGGGGGTAGTAAATATCACCCCTTTAGTGTCCAACACCTTCCTCAAGTTGGTTTAGATTGGAGTGGGAATAATAAATGTCATCCCTTTGCTGTCCAACACCTTCCCCAATTTGGTTTATATTGTAGTGGGATCAGTAAATGTTATCTCTTTAGTGTCCAAACGCCTTCCCCAATTTGATTTAGATTGGAGATGGAATAGTAAATGGTACTCCTTTAGTGTCCAACACCTTCCCCAATTTGGTTTAGATTGGAGCGGGAATAGTAAATGTCACCACTTTAGTGTGCCACACCTTCCCCAAGTTGGTTTAAATTGGAGTGGGAAGAATAAATATCACGCCTTTAGTGTACAACACCCTCCCAAATTGGTGTAGATTGGAGTGGGAATAGTAAATGTAATTCCTTTAGTGTGCTACACCTTCCCTAAATTGGTTTAGATTAGAGTGGGAATCGTAAATTACACTCCTTTAGTGTCCAACATCTTCCTCAAGTTTATTTAGATTGGTGTGGGAATAGTAAATGGCACTCCTTTAGTGTCCAACACCTTCCCCAATTTGGTTTAGATTGGAATGGGAATAGTAAATGTCACCACTTTAGTGTCCAATATCTTTCTCAAGTTGGTTTACATTGGAGTGGGAATAGTAAATATGACTCATTTAGTGTCCAACACCTTCCCCAAGTTTGTTTATATTGGAGGGGGAATAGTAAATGTCAACCCATTAGTGTCCAACACCTTCCCCAAGTTTGTTTACATTTGGGTGGGGAGTAAATGTTACCCCTTTAGTGTTCCACATCTTCTCCAAGTTGGTTTAGATTGGAGTGGGAAGAGTAAATGTCACCTCTTTAGTGTCCAACACCCTCCCAAACTGGTTTAGAATGAAGTGGGAATAGTAAATGTTATTCCTTTAGTGTGCAACACATTTGGAAATAGTAAATTACATTCCTTTAGTGTCCAACATCTTCCTCAAGTTTATTTAGAGTGGAGGGGGAATAGTAAATGTCACTCCTTTAGTGTCCAACACCTTCCCCAAGTTGGTTTAGTTTGGAGTGGGGGTAGTAAATATCACCCCTTTAGTGTCCAACACCTTCCTCAAGTTGGTTTAGATTGGAGTGGGAATAATAAATGTCATCCCTTTGCTGTCCATCACCTTCCCCAATTTGGTTTATATTGTAGTGGGATCAGTAAATGTTATCTCTTTAGTGTTCAAACGCCTTCCCCAATTTGATTAAGATTGGAGATGGAATAGTAAATGGTACTCCTTTAGTGTCCAACACCTTCCCCAATTTGGTTTAGATTGGAGCGGGAATAGTAAATGTCACCAATTTAGTGTGCCACACCTTCCCCAAATTGGTTTAAATTGGAGTGGGAAGAATAAATATCATGCCTTTAGTGTACAACACCCTCCCAAATTGGTGTAGACTGGAGTGGGAATAGTAAATGTAATTCCTTTAGTGTGCTACACCTTCCCTAAATTGGTTTAGATTAGAGTGGGAATCGTAAATTACACTCCTTTAGTGTCCAACATCTTCCTCAAGTTTATTTAGATTGGTGTGGGAATAGTAAATGGCACTCCTTTAGTGTCCAACACCTTCCCCAATTTGGTTTAGATTGGAATGGGAATAGTAAATGTCACCACTTTAGTGTCCAATATATTTCTCAAGTTGGTTTACATTGGAGTGGGAATAGTAAATATGACTCATTTAGTGTCCAACACCTTCCCCAAGTTTGTTTATATTGGAGGGGGAATAGTAAATGTCAACCCTTTAGTGTCCAACACCTTCCCCAAGTTTGTTTACATTTGGGTGGGGAGTAAATGTTACCCCTTTAGTGTTCCACATCTTCTCCAAATTGGTTTAGATTGGAGTGGGAAGAGTAAATGTCACCTCTTTAGTGTCCAACACCCTCCCAAACTGGGTTAGAATGGAGTGGGAATAGTAAATGTTATTCCTTTAGTGTGCAACACATTTGGAAATAGTAAATTACATTCCTTTAGTGTCCAACATCTTCCTCAAGTTTATTTAGAGTGGAGTGGGAATAGTAAATGTCACTCCTTTAGTGTCCAACACCTTCCCCAAGTTGGTTTAGTTTGGAGTGGGGGTAGTAAATATCACCCCTTTAGTGTCCAACACCTTCCTCAAGTTGGTTTAGATTGGAGTGGGAATAATAAATGTCATCCCTTTGCTGTCCAACACCTTCCCCAATTTGGTTTATATTGTAGTGGGATCAGTAAATGCTATCTCTTTAGTGTTCAAACGCCTTCCCCAATTTGATTTAGATTGGAGATGGAATAGTAAATGGTACTCCTTTAGTGTACAACACCTTCCCCAATTTGGTTTAGATTGGAGCGGGAATAGTAAATGTCACCACTTTAGTGTGCCACACCTTCCCCAAGTTGGTTTAAATTGGAGTGGGAAGAATAAATATCATGCCTTTAGTGTACAACACCTTCCCAAATTGGTGTAGATTGGAGTGGGAATAGTAAATGTAATTCCTTTAGTGTGCTACACCTTCCCTAAATTGGTTTAGATTAGAGTGGGAATCGTAAATTACACTCCTTTAGTGTCCAACATCTTCCTCAAGTTTATTTAGATTCGTGTGGGAATAGTAAATGGCACTCCTTTAGTGTCCAACACCTTCCCCAATTTGGTTTAGATTGGAATGGGAATAGTAAATGTCACCACTTTAGTGTCCAATATCTTTCTCAAGTTGGTTTACATTGGAGTGGGAATAGTAAATATGACTCATTTAGTGTCCAACACCTTCCCCAAGTTTGTTAATATTGGAGTGGAAATAGTAAACGTCAACCCTTTAGTGTCCTACATCTTCACCAAATTGGTTAAGACTGGAGTGGGAATAATAAATGTCTCTCCTTCAGTGTCCAAAACTTTCCCCAAATTTGTTGACATTTGGGAGGTAACAGTAAATGTTGCCCCTTTAGTGTGCAACTGTTTCCCAATTTTGTTTAGATTTGAATGGGAATAGTAAATATCACCTCTTTAGTGTCCAACACCTTCCCCAAGTTGGTTTAGTTTGGAGTGGGGATAGTAAATGTCACTCCTTTACTGTTCAACACATTCCCCGATTTGGTTTATATTGGAGTGGGATCAGTAAATGTTACCTCTTTAGTGTCCAACGCCTTCCCCAATTTGGTTTAGATTGGAGTGGGAATAGTAAACGTCACCACTTTAGCATCCAACACTTCCTCAGGTTGGTTTATATTGGAGTGGCAATAGTAAATATCACCGCTTTAGTGTCCGATACCTTCGCCAATTTGTTTTAGAGCGGAGAGAGGATAGTAAATGTCACCACTTTAGTGTCCAACACCTTCCTCAAGTTGGTTTATATGGTAGTGTGATTAGTAAATATGACGCAGTTAATGTCCAACACCTTCACCAAGTTTGTTTTTATTGGAGTGGGAATAGTAAATGTCAACCCTTAAGTGTCCAACACCTTCCCCAAGTTGGTTTGGATTAGGGTGAGAATGGTAAATGCCTCTCCTTTCGTGTCCAACACCTTCTCTAAGTTTGTTTAAATTAGGATGGGAACAGTAAATGTCACCCCTTTAGTGTTCCACACCTTCTCCAAGTTGGTTTAGATTGGAGTGGGAAGAATAAACATCACACCTTTAGTGTCCAACACTCTCCCAAATTGGTGTAGATTGGAATGGGACTAGTAAATGTCATTCCGTTAGTGTGCTGACGCTAGGCTGGTTACAGGCATTATTTTTGCAGCTAACCAGCCTACCGTCATTTTCGGTTACACAACCTTCTTTTCCTATACCGCCACCCCTACTGGGCTAGTGTCTTTTTTTTTTTACACTAGCCCAAGCTTAGCGCCGGCATGTGCCATTCCTTAAATATGGCACCTGGCTGGCACTGCAGAATGGCGCAAGCCGGTGCTAAACTTTTTGATGCATAACTGCACTAGAGCAGTTTTGCGTCAAAAAGTATAAACCTGGGCCTTAGTGTCCTACATCTTCCCCAAGTTGGTTTAGACTGGAGTGGGAAAGGTAAATGTCTCTCCTTCAGTGCCCAAAACTTTCCCCAAATTTGTTTACATTTGGGTGGTAACAATAAATGTCACCCCTTTAGAGTGCAACTGTTTCCCAATTTTGTTTGGAGTGGGAATAGTAAATGTCACCTCTTTAGTGTCCAAAACCTTTCTAAATTTAGGGCCTGATTATGACTTAAGTGTTCCCGAGGACTGCTATCCCAGCAGTGGCAGTGGGACCGCCATCAAGTTGGTGTTGGGACCACCGTATTAAGATTCATGCAGTTCCACAGACGAAAGACCGCTGCAGTCCCACCGGCAACACAGACGACCACACAAGGGAGATAGGCCAATGAGGCTGTCGGAGGACGGACCGCTAGTGTCTCCGCCGGACATTTTATTATGTTGCTTTCCACCGTGACTGTGGCGGTCCAACGACCCCATGTCTTAGCTGGCGGAAAGAGAGGCGGATAAGCCAGGAACTCGTCCTGTCCCTGCTGCTGCTGATCGATGGAGCCCAAAATCAATGCCGCCGTAGACGCAACTGACGGTAAGACCACACTCCTACCCGTTTTCCCAATTCAACAGCAAATCGATGCACCACCATCGAACTGGTATGGGGGCTGTGCACCATGGACCAAGTAAAAATGTTTGTGCCCCGTGTTGGAGTTGAACACAACATATGATCCAATCACAGACCCAGGATGTCCTCTTTGGGCAGGTCACCTACACTGTACCGCCGCACTCCACAAAACCAAACATGTCTGCACATTCCAGTTTCAGGGACAGTGAAGTGTACACAACAGTGTGTCACACAACAGCAACACCACATCAATATCACACCTACTAATTGAACTGACACTATCACATTGCTCACATGCCATGGCCTGTCGTGATATTGAAGACACATATGTATGAATGTGTCATTTAACCCAAACACACCTTCCATGCAATATCCCTGTAATGGACCCACACATATCACTCACATTGCAAGAGAATGTAAGGTAAATAGAATACACAATATTTTGTGAGAAAAAATATCCAAAGCTCACAGTGTAAATACTACCTGCAGAATAGGGATGGCGGCATCAGGGGGACCCCAGGAAGGATGCTGTCCTGGGACACATTTCACTTTGCACATGCCCCAAAAACACTATTGCACATAAACTGGACCTTCATGTATCTCAGGGACAACTAATAGTATAACCAAGTGGCATGCCTATGTGCCAAATGTGTAAGTGCAAGTCAAGAAAGCAAATACAACAGCAACAGCATGGATCACACATATAGATGAAGTAGCTGGAAGGTACACACATGGAAATGGACACATGAACAGTCAAATGTATAGGAAGGTAGCACAATTGAACACCCTCCATGTATGGACAAACAAAACTCTAGCTTGCACACATGATACAAATGTCTAATCTACATCAGGGGGACAAATGCAACCCAATAGATGTTGACATTGGCCAAGCTAAGATGCAATACTTACCATATCAAACAACACACATCACAATGACACCCCAATTGAATTACCACCAGCATATCCATCCATTGAACATCTCCCCTCGTCCTGGTTGACACCAGCACTGCTCCCAAAGTCAGATCATGCCAACCACAGCAAATGGACCACGTCAATCAAACAATACTGTAGGCATACATCACAAATTACTCAGGAACAGCAAAAAGGTAGAAAAGTAATGGCAGGACAAATGTGTTGCTAAAAAAACAGCTTGGGTTTATTAAAGAACTCCAAATATGAACAAAGGCCACTCCACGAATAATAGTTCATGCACACTGCTATGTACCACAGCATGACCCTCTGATCACTGCCATAGGAAACTCCACAGAAAAGGGCATCAAATGGGCATGCCAGGCACCTCAATGATGACCCTTGGGTGGAGAGGGGTCGGATTTAGGATGAATGGGTTTGTTTTTGGGAGTGGTGGGGTTAACTTTGGGAGAGGTGGGCTTCTTCTTGGGCGTGGGGAGGTGTGTCTGGTTTCAGGGTGGGCAGAAACAGCTGTGAAGGGGGACTTGCATGTGGAAGGTATGGGTCAGTATGTGGGTGGGGTCCTTTTGGTTTTGGGAGTGGGGTTCTCAGGAATAAGGGCAAGGTCAAAAAGAAAACTTTCTTTGGGAAAATGGGTGGGGTCTGCAAAAGGGATTAGGGGTTGGGAGGTTGAGGAAGTGCTTGTGTCGGCTGTGGGTGTTGTTGGTGCTGGTGTGTGTGTATCTGAGGTATGCTTGGGTTTTGGTGGTGTCTGTTGTGTGTGTGAGTATGGGTGTTTGCGAATCTTGGGGGGCTGTGAGGTGGAGGTGATGGCTAAGGTGGGAGTGGTGACTGTGTCTGTGGGAATTGGGGTGGTTTCTGGGGGTATGGTGTGTGGTGGCTGTGTCTGTGGGTGTTGGGGTGGTGTCTGGGGGTAAGGTGCATGTCGTGGGTGTTGGGGTGGTGTCTGAGGGTATGGTGTGTGGGTCTGGGGGTGTTGGGTTGGCATTTGGGGGTATGTTGAGGGTGGTGTATGAGTCTGTGGGGGTGGGGTGGTGTCTGGGGGAATGGTGGGTGTGTATGAGTGACTGTTGAGTACTTGTGTGCTGGTGTGTCTTGTGGTGTTTGTGCTTATGTGTGCTGCTTCTGTCTGTTGAGGCAGGTGCGTGCAGATGTGTATGGGACAGGTATGGGAAGAGGGAAATTGGATGGGGAAGAGGTAAATATTGGGGGTAGAATTGTGCGGGGTAGAAGGCTGTCCTGAGTGAGGAGGCCAGAGCCTGAAAAGATCTCCCTAGGCCAGACATGGCACTATGAATGACTTCCAGGTACCACCTGCTGAAGCTGGCTGCCCTGCACCTGGATGGCATTCAGAATGATAGTCTTACCAACAGAGATACTCCTTGGGAGGTCAATAGCCTCCTCACTCAGAGCAGATGGGGTAGTGGGGATAGAGGGAGAGTTGCCCGGCTCGACGGAGACACCCCCCCTCTCGGGTGAGCGGGCACGGCCAACTGGGTCGAGAGAAACACGGAGGGTGGAGATGGAACTAGGGTTGGTGGACAAGGATAGAACAGGTACAGGTCCCGATGGGTCCGCTACCACTGCAGAGTGGCCACTGGAGGAAGAATTCAAAGATGATGATGTTAATCCTTTGTCCTTGTGGCACTCCCCTCACCCTTTGGGCCACTGAGTCTCTCCATGTGTGATGTGCCGTGACTGAAGGTACCGTGGTCAGCGGCTTCCCCACTGGTTTCTGCTCTGCCTCCTCTGCTTGCCTGTGTTAATGCTGAAATTACAAAGCCAAATGGGGTCACTACGTGCGCCTGATCACACTTGAACAACAGCTTTCATTACCAAACATTACCATAATGCACAGTAGCCTTCAGCCACAAGCTTCAGCAATGTGGCTCCAACATTTGCTACACCAAACGCATGCATGCCACATGAACTGTGAACAGCTGCACACAGGAAAATCAGAATCACAGCCAACTTCAATTGCATGGGTGAAGTTGTGCAATCGCAATACCCATGGAGCAAGTAGGAGACCTTGATACCTTGAATGTTTTGGCTTATGTAGTATCCCTCAGTAACCTATTGTCACAAATTAGTATGGCAATGCCAAGTTCAGTCTCACAGATCACAAACAAGGTAATGCATGCAGCTAATCTTCATATACCCAATACCACATCATGATGAAATGAGGGCCAAATAATCCAGCCATGTTGCAGCAAGAAGCACAATAGCCGGAAGTAGGAGACATGGAAACACCCAAGTCACACTGTAAACAATCCCCAATAGTAACTTCACCATTTGTCTATTGTCTAAATAGACTCATGAAAGTTGTACTAATTTTGCTCTGATAGAATACACATATTTGCACAGAAAGATACACTGGAGACAATTTGGACAAAATGTCTGGGAGATTTGTCTACAAATATCCACACCACAATGAATCAGCCAGCCGCAGGGAAATCACCTGTCTTGATTTGTACTTCTGTGAATACCCTACTCAGACTACATAAGTACAAGCCAATAGTCTATTGAATGTTGTAGAGGCTCAGGGATTCTCCAGTACCTGTAGAAGGCCCTAACATGTTGTTCAATGAGAAGGCACATCACTGTCTCTTTTTGTCATGTAAACAGTTTCCCTTGGATGAACGAGTGTACAAAACCACATGATTACCACATTCCTGCAAGTCACTCCCTTATGCGTGTGAACAGCTAGGTAATGAACCTTCACCATTTAACATTTGCTAAGCACTTTGGCAAATAATTCTATGTCAATGGCATGGAAATGCACATTGTGAGCAAAAACGGTAGTCCTACCTGTCATGTCCTTTGTTGCTTCTGCAATGGTACATGCCGAATTACATGGAGCGACGGGTGAGGGTATGTGTGAACCACCAATCAATGGTGACACACTCCTGTCTGTGGCACCACATGAACTGCAGTCCCACCACATATGTCCAATTCCAAACATATGTTGGCACGCACACATATGTGAAGGAATCAGACATCACCCCATGAAGACAGGTAGACAATGCGTGAAACGGCAGTGAGAATGATATGGCAAAAGTGAAAGGTACGTGCTAACATGTAGGCACAAGGAATGAGGGCAAGCGTGATCACTATTGCCAAAATCATGTCACTGGACATTCACTACTTACCAAGGGAAAGTATCTTCTGTGACTGAACCCAAAGGGCAATGTATGCTCTGTCACTTGTTTGAAAGCCACCTTCACAGGAGAGACAGTAGTGAGGCACCAGCACTCGTGACACACGGAAGACAAGTGGCCTGTGGGGGGCAGATGCCAATATACTCTCTTGAGCAGACACATGGCTGCTTACAATGATCTATTACCTCATGTTGTTTGTTGTTGGGGCTGACACACTGAAGACAAGTGGACTGTTGGAACAAATGACACCCACAAAAACAAACAACATGACCTGATTGATCACTGTACTCAGCCACGTGGTCTGACCTAAGACACAACAGAGTACAGTCCACTCCCAATATGCGCTCCAGGGCCATATTTGCCATGCCCTGTGGAGGAATATCCCTTACATCCCAGAAGAGGGGGAGCATTAGGCGCCACCGGGTGAGAATCCTGAAATGCAAATGAAGATGATAGTGGTGAAGGGGAAGGAGCTGACTTGTGACATGATCTCATTGACAGCTTCTTCTCATGAGTGTAAGTACGTCATGAGAAGTCATGACTTTGACCGTACAATTAACTGTAGTTTTGATAATGTGTGGAGTATATTTTTGGAAATAGGGAGCTGATGCTCAGACAAAATCTGCCAAAGTTTGTTTGATGAGGAAGCTTTTGACACATTCACATTTTGATAATGTTGCTTTGTTTGCATCAGATTTTTCAGATGGAATTTGTTCACCAGACATTTGCTATGTGACTTCTGTCATATGTATGGTTTCATAACCTTGTTTTGATCTTTGTTCAGGTACCTTCACCATGAGATCTTCATTTGGGCATTTCAGAGTTGTGACACTGGCAGGTATATTGTGTTGTTGGGACATACAAAGTGGACATGGATTGTTCCTGGGAAAGTATTTCACAGACTTTGGGTGTAGGAGACCTGTGTCAAGACAGCTTGCACAATGATAGGATGAAAGTGCAGAATACTCTGTTGGACTTGTTTTGTTGTTGTATACTGGCCATGATCCATCATGTGTGTCATCATGTGGTCAGTTAAAATGTTGTTGTAGGCCAAATTCATGTCAGCTCCCCTTCACATTGGATAAACACTCTTTTTGTCTGAACTGTTTGTAGATTTTAATGTGTTTTATCATTGTAGGCCACAGTGCCTATGGCAAATAACTGACATTTGTTGGTGTCATACCACCAGATGCAGTAGCACTGGATTGTAATGACCCTGGGATCAGGAACTGTTGTAGTGCCATCTGTCTGGGTGATGCATTCTATGAAGTGGGCTTCTCTTAAAATGCTAGGGGGTATGGCTCCAGCTGTTGAGAGTAACCATATCCACTTTTACCTATTTAACAGGACAATGTCTGCTATGTTAATTCCTACAATCTTCTGGGGGTCTGTACCAGCATATTTGGTGGCCTACACAGTCTGACATGGTCATGTCTGAATTTCTATATTATTGATATCTTTAAAACCTATGTGCTGAACAATGTAATATAATCTCTTCTGAAACAAGACACTTGTGTGTATGTGTTGGTGTGTAATGGTTGTAATCCTGAGCTGGACACTGTACTTGCAACATATCCCTGTTTGCACAAATAGCTTATATCTTCATCATATGGTCTTACATAGCTGCATAATTAAATGTGAAATTTAAGACAGCAGACAGTGAGTTTGTGACAGGTGAATTTATTACAATGCTAATACAGAAAATACATTTGAGACTGAAAGAAGCAAAAATGTAAAGTGAAGGGGTCAGTCATGGTGAATGAAATCATTGGCGTAGATGCCACAGCATTGGAAGTCCAAAGTCCAGAGAACTCCTCCCATTGGAACTAGAATGTGGTTCAGGATCAGTCCACTGAGTATATGTGTAACACACAAAGGAGGACATTAGGAAGAGGTTTCTTGCAGGCAGCGGTGGGTGTCTTGCCATCCACACCTCCTGGATTCTTGCATAGACCCCCCCCCTTGCAGGGAGGAGGATCAGCTGCTTCAGAGGCAGGGGTGTCTGAGGGTGGTTGTGTGTCTAGCAGGGCCTACCTTCTTATGGCTGCTGCAATTGTAATTGGGCTTGAGGTAGTTGGCCCACAAGAAGGTGTGGATGGTTGTGGAAAAGCCATGCTCAAGATAGTGTGGATGTCCTTCAGCATCCCTGTTAGGGTGTCTAAGTTGGAATTGTGGTCATGCAATTTTTGGATCCTGTCCCTCTGCAGCTGCTTCATTTCCCGAAGTTCTATTAACACCTGGTCTATCACACCTTGGGACTCCTGATAGACCCCCCAAGACATGGCTGATGGTATCCTGGTCGACAGCAGCCCAGTTGTCTCATTCCGCTGGCCCACAGCATCCCTTCCATGTACCCTACCCCTATGAGCCTATGCTCTTGGCACCGGTGCCCTCTCCAACTGGGTCCTGGACCCCCTGTGTCAGAAGTGTTGAGTTGCACCTCAGGATCCAAGAATGGGGGGCACAAGATGGTTGAAACTGTACTAGGTACACAGGTTGGGGGGGCGCGTTGTTGTCTGTGATGTTGACGAAACAAGGCTGGGAGGTTGTTGTTGTGGACATAGTGAGACTCACTGTTGCCGTCTGATCAGGTTGCCCAGATGTGCCAGGACCGTCCTCCACATCCACAAGTCCAGGAGTGCAGGAGTGCTGTCTTCACTGAGGGATTGATCCGGGGGTGGAGCAGGAGTCTGGTCGGTGGACAAGGTCTGCTCAGGGGCTGTGCCATCTCAGCGTTGAGAAAGAGAGTACATCGTTATTGGTTGAAGTGTGACATCTAACTCCAAAGGTTTTTTGTTACAGTAAGTAGAGACATTGGACATTCTTAAGTGGCAGGTTAGCCTATTGTGCCTTGTTACCATGGTATTGGAGAGCTTGAAATGACATGTGTGAAGCTTGCCTAAACTGTTAGGCGCTGATTTAAGAGCCCCTAGCGCCTCCTTGCGCCACATTAGCGTCATTTTATTTACGCTAATGTGATCCAACAAGGCCAAAATCGCAACGCCAAATTTACACTTTGTAACCCTTTGCACTACAATGTAGGCAAAGGGGGCGTCCCCTGTTAGGGGGCCTGAAAACATGGCACAAAGAAATCGAAGAGATTTTTTTGCATCACATTTTTTCGGCACTCTTAACGCCTGCTTAGGGCAGGCGTTAACAGGAGGTGCACCATTGCTTTCAATGGGCCTCAATGGGCTTTGCAGGATAAGCATCAACATTTTTTACTCTAGTCCTGCAAAGCTCAAAACCAGCGAAAAAAGACTTTGACGCTAGTTCCTCTAACTACCGCCATGGTGCGGGGCACACATGGTGGCATCAGAGGGGCCCTAAGAGGCGCAAGGAAAGTGGCGCTGCACTAGGTGCAGCACCACTTTCCTTAAATCAGGCCCTTAGAGTCAAGCAGCTCATTAGGTCTGCTGATCAGTTGCACTATGGATGAAGGAATGAAAATGACATCTTACCAACAGTGAAGCCAACACAGTGGAGAGGCAAGATGTGCATTTGACCGTTCGGAGACCTAGTTGAGCGTGATATAAGCAAATGCAAAACTTTGTTTTATCTGTATCTGCAGTCATCATGTGTGCAGTGCTGTGTCAGTGTGTTTGCTGCTGCTACCAATCTGCTGAATCAGCTATGGCCTTAGCAATACTTGGTGTACAAACTTGGTAAGGTATTGTCACAGTGCCCTTTCCTCTGGATCTGCATGCTGCTGACCAAAAGGCCCACCTCCCGGCGTCACCAACTCAGAAAGCTATAAGAGCGCAGAGTATTGATGAAGCCAGGCGGGGGAAGGGAATTAGGGTAAGGAACTGCAGGGAGGGAGATCAAATATGCATATGCTCTTTCATAACAGTATAAACTCACCAATAGACTCTGGAACAAAGGCGTCTCCGTGATATCGGATTGAGACCCTTTGTGACCTGGGCGTAGCCCCTTCTTTGAATGATGGAACAAGAACAAACTGCAATCTCTGTACCTAAAGATGGCAAGAGCTTTGGACTATGATCATACTCTGAATATTAACCATGTAACAATTATACTTTCATAACATAAACATTTGATCTCAGCCTAGAAATGCACAAAGATTTAAATATGTATCTCACATATTGTACTTCCCAAAAAACAATGAAACTACAGCTTGCTTTTCTCAAGCGCTTTCACATTTGCAACTGAGGCCTGAAAGGTTTTACTAATTGAACTTGAAGCGCTTTGATTGTCATGCATGAAGAGATTTACTCATTATGCCAGGGGCACTTCTACTTGTTTTTCCTGAAGCGTGTTGCTCGTTGTGTCAAGAGGCGCTTTACTCGTTTTGTCTGAAGAGCTTTGATCGTCGTGCAAAGGGCGCTTTACTTGTGTGGCCTGAAGCGCTTTGATTGTTGTGCAAAGGGTGCTTTCGTCGTGTGGCCTGAAGTGCTTTGATTGTCGTGCCAAGGGCGCTTTCCTCATGTGGCCTGAAGCGCTTTGATTGTGGTGCCAAGGGCCCTTTACTCGTGTGGCCTGAAGCGCTTTGATTGTCATGCCGAAGGGCGCTTTCCTCGTGTGGCCTGAAGCGCTTTGATTGTCGTGCCAAGGGCGCTTTAATCATGTGGCCTGAAGCGCTTTGATTGTCGTGCCAAGGGTGCTTTCCTCATGTGGCCTGAAGCGCTTTGATTATCATGCCAAGGGCGCTTCACACGTTTTGCCTGAAGCGCTTTGCTCGTTGTGCTAAAGGGCGCTTTACTTTTGGGAGTAAACAACCCCCTTCAAGATTTGACTCACCAAGACCTTACCGATATGAGTACGACCTACTCGTTTTTGAATTCACCACGGAAACAAGGATACTCTGACATGCTGCCACTCTGCCATTCAGGAAATCCGCTTTCTTCAGAGGAACTCCCCACGAGGTCCGACTGCACCGAAGTCTTCAAAATAGTGAGCAATGTACTTGGGTGTGGCTGGGCTTTACAGGCCTGCCACACCCCAAGATGGCAGCTGCCTCTAAAAACTTGGGAGTTTTAGTCCATTCATAGAATGGCATTGATAAGTGTATCTTGTCCACCAATGTCCTGACCCTGCAGCTACATGAGCTTTACCACAGGGCAGGTGACGCTGATGACCACTTCTGGAGCAAGCAGGGATGACAAGCGGCAAGGACGTGAAGCAGAGGTCAGGGCGGGTCCTGGACCGCGCACAGCCCTATTCCTGATATTACACCCCTCTCCCAAGCGCGGTCCAGGACCCGGCTTATCAGGGTGGAGGAGATGAAAGCGTTGCACCAAACGTGGTGCATGGACATGCCGTGCAGGTTCCCATGAGTTGTTTTGTGGTCTGTATCCCTTCCAGGACACTAAATACCAAAGGGAAGGCCCACGATATCGGGAGTCTAAAATAGCTCGCACCTCACACTCCCAATGACCTTGGTCTAGTAGAGGAGCAGGTTGTGCGACACTTGAGGGAGAAGCAGGTTTAAGAAGTGAAGTGTGAAACACTGGATGGATTTTCAAGGACGATGGCAATTTTAGTTTATATGTTACAGGGTTCACTTGTCATAGAACTTCATAGGGCCCTATGAATTTTGGATGAAACATGTTTTTATTTTTTAATACAACATTTTTCGTGGATAACCAAACTCTCTCTTTGCCTGTATACTGAGGGCCAGACTGGTGTTTTTTGTCATACTGCATTTTATATTTTGTCTTTGCCTGGTGTAGATTTGCTTGTAGTTGTGAATGTATTCTTTTCATGTGTGTTAACATATCCATGACTGCTGGAGTGGTTTGCGTAGAAGCAGGTAGCATAACTGGCAAAATTTGCGGATGATGCCCATATAAACCATAGAAAGGAGTTGAGTTTATTGAAGAGTGGTGAGAGTTGTTATAAGCCAGTTCTGCAAGCCACAGGAGATCCAGCCAGGTTTTTTGAGACTATGTTGCATAACATCGTAAATATTGTTTTAGAGTTTGGTTCAGTCTCTCTGTTTGACCATCCGCTTGTGGATGACAACTAGTGGATAAGGTTGAATCAATTCGTAAAGCCTTGCACCATTGCTGCCAAAAATGTGCAGAAAATTGTGTTCCTCTATCAGAGAGGATGACTCTTGAAAGTCCATGAAGGCGAACAATGTTTTCTAATCTCATACTTTGCATGATTGCAACATTTGCTTTAAGTCATGAACAAATGTAGGCCATCAAAAATACCTTTTCCTTAATTCTAGTGTTTTTTGAGGACCTGGATGACCTGCCAGAGGATGAGTATGCAAACAATGAAAAGCTGTCTCTCTTAACTCTTCAGTAGGCAGAAACACTTGAGATTCGTGTAGAGGTAGGCCTTGTTGAATGGACCTTATGGTGTCTTGTTGGAACCACTCTTGCCACTTGGTGATATGAAAATGATTACCAATGAGATCAAATAATTTTTTTGGCCACTATTAAACACAACACTTTTGAAGGCGTTATAATAGGCTTGGGTTTTTGTTCAATATGTGTGATTGAAGAATCTTGCCTAGGCAATGCATCGGCCTTGCGGTTATCTACTCCTGGTCTAAAAGTCACTATGAAATCAAATTCTGCAAAAAATAACATCCATCTCAGTTGCCTGGGAGTTAGTAGTCTGGCAGAGCTCATAAATTGTAAATTTCTATGGTCAGAGTATACAGTTATGGTGTGTTTTGCTCCCACAGATAATGTCTCCATTCTTTGAAAGCATTGCGGATTGCTAGTAATTCTTTTTCCGCAATGGTGTAATTCTGTTCCACTCCATTCAGTTTTTGTGACACATATGCTATGGGATACAATTGTCCAGTTTCTAGGTGACGTTGGGAAAGGATGGCCCCAACAGCGACATCGGATGCATCGGCTTCCACAATTAATGGTTCCTCCACATTGGGATGAGCTAGAATAGGAGCTGAAGTAAAAGCCTTTTTTAACTCTTGAAATGCCTTCTCTGTCTCTTGGGACCAATTGAAGACTGCCTTTTTCCTTAGCAATTTGGTGATTGGTGCAACCTTTTGGGAGAAGTGATGGATGAAGCGTCGGTAAAAATTCGCAAAGCCCACAAAACATTGGATGTCACGTACTGATTTAGGTGTGGGCCATTCTGCTACAGCCTGAATTTTCTCTCAGTCATTTGCATGCCGTCAGGTGTTAAAATGACTCCCAAAAATTCTACTTCTTTAGTATGAAATTCGCATTTACTTAATTTGCAAAACAAATTATGATTTGGTAGAGTTTGTAACACCTTTGTTACATGTTCTTCATGAATTTCTTCAGAGTTTGAATAGATCAATATATCGTCAATATAACCAATGACAAAGATGTCTAGGTATTCTCTCAGAACATCGTTTAGGAAATTTTGAAAAGCTGCTGGGGCATTACATAGACCAAACGGCATCACTAGATACTCAAAGAGACAATAACGAGTTTTAAAAGCCGTTTTCCACTCATCTCCCTCTCGAATTCGAACTAGGTGATAAGCACCTCGTAAATCAAGTTTGGTGTAAATAACTGCTGATTTTACCTGATCTAACAAGACTGGTATGAGGGGTAGTGGGTATTTATTTTTAACAGTAATCTTGTTTATCGCTCTAAAGTCAATACAAGGTCTCAATTCGCCATTGGCTTTGGGTACGAAAAACAGCGGAGAAGCCGCTGGAGATCGTGATGGCCTAATTAGCTCGTTGGCTAAGCACTGATCGAGGTATTCTCGTAGGACTTGGTTTTCTTTCTCTGATAATGCATAGATTCTACAATTTGGTATATTGGCGCTGGGTACAAGATCGATATGGCAGTCGTACAACCTGTGAGGTGGTGATGAGCTCGCTTTCTTTTCACAGAAAACGTCAGTATATTCTGAATACTGTTGTGGCAGATCAATTTCCTTCTCTGCTGCAGTAGCAATGGAGTGTTGAGGATTCCCTTCTTTGTCTCTTCTTGGTTGAAGACACTTGTTTAAACAAGAGGAAGGAGAAAAATGCAAAACCTGGTTGCACCAGTCTATGCATGGATTGTGTAACATTAACCACGGCATTCCTAAAATAAAACCATATTAGGGTGGTTGGATTATATCGAAGCGAATTATCTCACAATGGTTCAGATTCCCATCATCTTTGCAAATCATTTGCATTCGTGAGGTTTGCATAGTAACGGGGCCTCCTGCCAATTCACTACCATCGACTGCATAAACAACGTCAGGAACCTTTTTCTTGACACTGGGTATTTGCAAGTCTAGTGCAGTTTGTTGGTCCACAAAATTTCCTGTTGCCCCTGAATCAATTAGAACTTGTACAGTATAACATTTTCCCTGTACAGTTAGTTGTGCTAGAATTCGGAAATGTTTGACATAACGATTTGTACAAGAACACACTGAAGGGATTGTCAATTTGCCCAAGAGGTCCCCTTTGTTTTTTCTTGGGCACTTTAGTTTTCCTGTGTATTTTCCAAAGCAACCGCTATCTTTTTCTTTGCCACAAGTGTTGGACCAAGTTTACCTTTGGGTTTCACTTGGCATTCCTTTACGAAACTACCCTTTTTTCCACAGTACAGACATTGTCCATTTCTTCGTATGCCTTTCTCCTCTTTGGTCAAAGGTGGACAAATAGTTCCGATATCCATTGGTTCTATATTAGGGTCTGAGGACAACTGAGGGTGTCTAAACCTTTCCATTCGCCAGTTGGGCCTTTCCCATTTTTTCCTTACTCCTTTTCTTTCTGTGAGTCTATGATCTAGCCGCAGGGTTAGATTAATTAAATCAGTACAAGTTTTCGGTTGCGGTTCAATTTGGGACAAAACGTCTTTCTGTTTCTCTTTTAGTCCTTGAAAAAACACTGCTGACCTTTTTTCCTCTGGCCAACCGGTTTCCACTAGTAACCGGTTGAAGTGTGACAATTACATTATCAAGTCTTTGTTTCCCTGGCGTAACTCTAGTAACTCTTTGTCTGCAGACATGGTAATAGAGCGCCTGTCAAATACCTATCTAATCGGACTAATGGCACTTCCCAAGTAGCTACATCACTATGCAGATAGGATATAAGGAATGCAATTCTAGATTGTGGATCCAGAAAGGCACTGGGACAGCACGTAAAGTGTAGTAGCACCAGTGTGAGAAAAACTTTAACCTTATTGGGATCTCCAGAAAACCTTTGTGGTGCAGCAAGAGGAATTTGTGTCGGCACGTTCACGGCTATGTTAGTAGGTGTGGAATGCGTAGGACAAGACTCAGGTTCTGACCCATCCACCTTACTCTGTAGCTGAGTTACTTTGTTAACTAAATCGGCTGTAACATTTTTTGAGTCTGTTAAATTCCTTTGCATTTGAGTGACTACTTGCATAAGGGTGTCTAAGGTGGCCATTTGGCGCAGCTCACGAACAGACCAAGAGGAAAGTATAAACTCGTGAGCTCACTATTCTGTCACAGTGCCCTTTCCTCAGGATCTGCACGCTGCTGACCAAAATGCCCACCTCCCGGCGTCACCAACTCAGAAAGCTATCAGAGCGCAGAGTATTGATGAAGCCAGGCAGGGGGAAGGGAATTAGGGTAGGGGAACTGCAGGGAGAAAGATCTGAAAAGAAAATGGTTAGGACAAATATGCATATACTCTTTCATAACAGTATAAACTCACCAATAGACTCTGGAACAAAGGCGTCTCCGTGATATCGGATTGAGACCCTTTGTGAACTGGGCGTAGCCCCTTCTTTGAATGATGGAACAAGAACAAACTGCAATCTCTGTACCTAAAGATGGCAAGAGCTTTGGACTATGATCATACTCTGAATATTAACCATGTAACAATTATACTTTCATAACATAAACTTTTGATCTCAGCCTAGAAATGCACAAAGATTTAAATATGTATCTCACATATTGTACTTCCCAAAAAACAATGAAACTACAGCTTGCTTTTCTCAAGCGCTTTCACATTTGCAACTGAGGCCTGAAAAGTTTTACTAATTGAACTTGAAGCACTTTGATCTTCATGCATGAAGCGCTTTACTCATTATGCCAGGGACGCTTCTACTTGTTTTGCCTAAAGCGCTTTGCTCATTGTGTCAAGGGGCGCTTTACTCGTTTTGTCTGAAGCACTTTGATCGTCGTGCCAAGGGCGCTTTAATCGTGTGGGCTGAAGCGCTTTGATTCCCATGCCAAGGGCGCTTTACTCGTGTGGCCTGAAGCGCTTTGATTGTCGTGCCAAGGGAGCTTTCCTCGTGTGGCCTGAAGTGCTTTGACTGTCGTGCCAAGGGCGCTTTACTCGTGTGGCCTGAAACGCTTTGATTGTCGTGCCAAGGGCGCTTTACTCGTGTGGCCTGAAGCGCTGTGATTGTCATGCCAAGGGCGCTTTCCTCGTGTGGCCTGAAGTGCTTTGATTGTCGTGCCAAGGGCACTTTAGTCGTGTGGCCTGAAGCGCTTTGTTCGTTGTGCCAAGGGTGCTTTCCTCGTGTGGCCTGAAGCGCTTTGATTATCGTGCCAAGGTCGCTTTACTCATTTAGCCTGAAGCGCTTTGCTCGTTGTGCTAAGGGGCACTTTACTTTTGGGAGTAAACAACCCCCTTCAAGATTTGACTCATCAAGACCATACCGATACGAGTACGACCTACTCGTTTTTTAATTCACCATGGGATCAAGGATACTCTGACATGCTGCCACTCTGCCATTTTCCGGAAATCCGCTTTCTTCAGAGGAACTCCCCACGAGGTCCGACTGCACCGAAGTCTTCAAAATAGTGAGCAATGTGCTTGGGTGTGGCTGGGCTTTATAGGCCTGCCACACCCCAAGATGGCCGCTGCCTCTAAAAACTTAGGAGTTGTAGTCCATTCATAGAATGTCATTTATAAGTGCATCTTGTCCGCCAATGTCCTGACCCTGCAGCTACATGAGCTTTACCACAGGGCAGGCAACGCTGATGACCACTTCTGGAGCAAGGGGGGATGGGAAGCAGAGCGCATGACGCTCCGCAAAGACGTGAAGCAGAGGTCAGGGCGGGTCCTGGACCACGCACAGCCCTATTACTGGCAGGTATCATTCATGTCCTCAATAGTTTAATCTTGGGATACCAGGTCAAGATGGAGCTAGGTAGACAGACATGTCTCTGAGTTGAGCATGATCTGTATATTGCTCACTCCACGGTGAATAAACGTCATTTGGGAGATAACAAACAGATATATTTGGGCAAGTGAACACTGGACTGGTGGTTTAGGAATTGGGCCTATTGGGCTTTGCAGTCAGGTCACTCCCTCTACTTAACATCTAGGCAAATGGTATAATTCCAGGTGAGTAAACTTCATTTGAGAGTTAACACACAGGTGTTTTCAGGCAAGTGAACACTGGGCAGGTGGTTGGAGTTACAGTAACAGGGCCTATTGGGCTTTGGAGTCAGGTCACTCCCTTGGACGCCCCAACAGTTGACAAATGGTATACTTCCAGGTGGGTGAAGAGCATTTGAGAGTTAACAAACAGGTGTCTTTGGGCAAGTTAACACTGGCCTGTTGGTTGGACTTACAGAAACAGGGCCTATTGGGTTTTGCAGTCAGTCACTCCCTCTACTTCTCACACTAGACAAATGGTATAGTCCCAGATGGGTAAACTTCATTTGAGAGTTAACAAACAGGTGTATTTGGTCAAGTGTACACTGGGCTTGTGGTTGGAGTTACAGAAACAGGGCCTATTGGGTGTTGCAGTCAGGTCACTCCCTATACTTCACATACTAGACAAATGTTGGGTATTGCATATCTGTTGCCAGACTGCATTTAGGTTGGATCATACATTTACATGTTGAGATGTACCATGAGTCCTGGGATGACTTTTGATATTGAAACACTTGCAGGCACCACTCCAACTTATGGCATGTGATGGGCCTTGGTAGCTGTGATGTTAGGTCCAATAATACACACTGACAGTCTTACATCTCAGATACTCTGGGTATTGAATGTTGGAAAAGTCAATGAACAACACAGTGACAAAAGCTGAGCTGTGAGCATGCAGTTTTGTGACAGTTTGTGTGTTGTAACTTACCAGACACTGCTCCCCCAGCTATTCCGGTCAAGCACTCAGGATACAGGATGACCAACAACTTCTCCTCCCAGGGAAATAGTTGTAATGGGGTACTGCTGACCTCCATCTCTTGCCTGAAGGCCAGGGAACACACCTTGCCCCTCAGGTCATTCCACCTCTTCCTAATGTCCTCCGTTGTGTGCAGGGTAATACCTACCACATTCACAGTTGACAATCCTTTGCCACAGTTCCATTTTCCTACTGAGAGAAGTGTGCTGGACTTGGGCTCCATACAATGATTTCATCCACCATGACTCTCAACTCATCCTCTGAGAAATGGGGGTTTTTGGGATGTGACATCATGGGGAATTAAAGTGGGTGATAAGGAGTTACATACAAAAGAAAAGTGATGTGGGGAGTAAATGGAGAAAAGTGTGAGTAACGGGTTTAAGGGATAGTGAAAAAAGGGAGTTATCTCTCTGGACAAAATCAAATCTTGGTTGCAGTGGAGATGCAAAGGATCATGGTCTATGAAGGGGTGTGTTTTATACTGTGATTTGCAGGTGTGTCCACTAGACCCATGGTTGACAGCTGTGTTGTTTTTTAATTCTTCCAACGGGCACTTGTCTGTTGCTTTGTTGAACACGTACTGCGGCGGTCGACCGCTGTTGACTAACCGTCGCAAGGAGACCACCACGTCAACTGTATGTTTGTAATAGGCTTGGCGGTTCATCCCAGCGATGACCATGCCGGATTATGGATCGCCTAGATAGCAGACCGCTGCATTGCTGGCGGTCAGCACTTTAGCTTGGCGAGCAGCGGTTGTGGCTGTATACAAAGCAATACAGCTGTCTGGGAACAGATGCTTTTTTAGACTGCCACCTTAAAGGTCTGGCAGTCTGACCGCCAAACTACTAATCGGGCACTTAGTGTCCAAGATTTTCCCCAAACATAATATAAAGTGAAATAAATAAAGTATTTGTTTTTTTTATTTTTTTTAAAAGCAGGAGTACATCAGTCAGTCAGTCAGTCAAATAGCTTTATTCGGCAATTGCCATAAAAGTGCAAACCAAGACACATTTACCGATCTATAAATAATATCAGATGTTATACTTATTTGTATAATAATGTACCAAACCATGCTCAGAAAGATAAAAGTGTCCATGTACATATGGAGGGTGGACCGTAACGCCGGTTGAGGGCATCAGCAGTAACATCCAACAACACCTCCAAACAAAACACTCACTCAGGATACCAGTGATGAAAACAAAGGCTTAGGCCTGAAACTTAACTGCAAGTATACACAGCAACTTTTAAAAATGGTTTTATATATGTTTATTGAATATTGTTATATTTGTTTGAGTTAGAGCAATGTACTAGCAATTAACCGTTCTGAAAGATGATGCTCATAAGTCTATGTGTGTATGTTTTTCTTTTGCCTTGGGGTGTTTTCTATGTTGATGACATTTTCTGTAAATACATCGAGGTGTTTGTGTGACTCCTATGTGAGCAAGGCTGTCGATACGGCCGAACCGGGTTATGCAGGAATAAACCTTTGTTTTCATCACTGGTATCGTAAATGAGCGTTTTAATTGGTAGTGTCATTGGATATTTGCATACTGTACATTCTCAAATGTTATTTTTCATTGATTTTAATTTTTAAACATCTGTAACTTTTTTTTACATTATTTCAGCAATATATTTATTAGCATATAATAAATCATTGTATATATTTTATACTATTATTTAATTTATACTTTCCTATTTTTACAAAAATGTTTACATTGTTTGACATGTTTAACCTTTTAAATAATTTTTTGACATTTTCTTCTATTTATTAATCATTTTTACCTTATTTCCCATTGATTTCTATAGTGAGATAGTCTATTTCTTTAGCTTCGTTTTGGAGACATTTGTTACCGCTAGTTTCTATTTTGTAGTCTGTTGGACTAATTTTGGGTCTATTTTCCAGGAATCAAGTCAAGAATAGGAGCTGTTGTTTATCAGAACAGTTAAGCCATTTTTAAAAGATTTTTTAAGGGTTTTGGGGGTAGGTGGAATTTAGGATGCATGTTTAAAACTTGGGTATAGTGTTGACGTTTAAGGGTTTTTGGTGCATTAAGATGTGTTTTTGGTTGTCTTGTGCACTATTTTGTTGTGTCACATTTTTATATTAATGTATGAATCTGGTATCTTAAATGTATGTGATGCTACTTATGTTTTGATGATTAAATGCTATTTATGTGTATATTTGGTATTGCGATGTATTTTGCAGCTGGGTGTTTAACAGTTCTTTTACAGGTTTTTGTGTATCAACAATTTCTATGCAAATTTCGAGTTAATGTTTTTTTTGTAAAGGAAATCAGTTTTGGTTTATTCAGGCTTCCTAGAGCGTTTTTTTATCACTTCTTCAGGATTTGTTATGGAACCTACAGACTTTAGATTGCTTTGAGAGATTTTGATTGGATTGTTTACTTTGTTGCATTTTTTGGGGGTCTTTTGGATTCATTTTATTCATCTTTATGAGGATTACTGTTTTTTGTTACGTGGATGTTATGTGGAGATGGAGAGAGATCTGCAGCCACAAAACATTTAAGGACTGATTACGAGTCTGGTGGTCTCAAGACTGCCAGACTCAGTGCAGTCGGACTGCTGCGGCTGTGAAGGTCTGACCGCCACATTACGACCCTGGCGGTTGGACCACCAGGGGACTGCTGTCTTCACCAGGATCTCTGATCCCGACAGGCTTTCGGTGGTTTTGGTTCTGATCAGCCAGGGCTGCTGATTACAACCTTGTTCTCTGCCAGCCTTTTCATGGCAGTTCAACGACCATGAAAAGGCTGGTGGAGAACAAAGGCAACGGTCCCTCTCCCCAGCACCGTCGAAATGCGCAGACAGTGCGCATTCCGAGGGTGCTAGGGAGACCCCCTGTGCGACGTCATTGGACTCGGCTCTATGTGGAGCCGAGTCTTTTGCTGCCGCACGTTTTCCATTTGGCTTACTGGCGGAAGCTCAGTGGAAAACTTGCAATGGGGCTCGAGGGGAGACCGCAATCACCGCTGCAATCTCCTCGTCGGAACTTTGCTGGATAGATGTTTCTGTAGGCCAAACTTGTAATGACCCCTAAGTTTTATTGCGGGTGGGAAATGTGAAATATTGTTTAAGTTGTATTTATGTTAATATTATGTGAAAATGTTTGCATTATGTGTTGTATTTAATTGACTGTGATAGATTTATTTTGTTTTTAAGTTGGTTGGTTGGTTGATTATTGTTACATTTTTGTAAAAATAATTATTAAGTATATTTTTATTATATCAGTGTTTATTAACTTTGTGATTTTATAAAATTGTTTTACTGATAAAATATTTATATTATTATTTAAAAAAAAGATTGGGTTTGTTGGCTTACAGTTTGTTGTAGCTTTTGAGGCTCTTGGTAGGATGGTATGTATTTTAGCTATTTTTTCAAAGTAGTTTACTCTTTTGTTATTTATGAAGTGTTTGACTTTAACTTGTAGAACGTCATACATTGCTTTAGTTTGTTTGCCTATTGTAGGGCTAATTTGGCTAACAGATTGGTTAGCCTTGGTAGTTTTGCTCTTTTTGTAATACGTTGATAAATTTGTATAATGTGTGTTGAGTTCTGCGTAGTGAGGATTGGAAGACATTGGCCCTCATTCTGACCTTGGCGGGCGGCGGAGGCCGCCCGCCAAAGTCCCGCCGTCAGGTTACCGTTCCGCGGTCGAAAGACCGCGGCGGTAATTCTGACTTTCCCGCTGGGCTGGCGGGCGGTCGCCTTCAGACCGCCCGCCAGCCCAGCGGGAAAGAGGCTTCCACGATGAAGCCGGCTCGGAATCGAGCCGGCGGAGTGGAAGCTGTGCGACAGGTGCAGTTGCACCCGTCGCGTATTTCACTGTCTGCACAGCAGACAGTGAAATACATGTAGGGGCCCTCTTACGGGGGCCCCTGCAATGCCCATGCCAGTGGCATGGGCACTGCAGGGGCCCCCAGGGGCCCCGCGACCCCCCCTACCGCCATCCGGATCCCGGCGGTCGGACCGCCGGGATCTGGATGGCGGTAGGGGGGGTCGGAATCCCCGCGGCAGTGCAGCAAGCTGCGCCGCCGTGGAGGATTCAATGGGGCGGCGGTACACTGGCGGGAGCCCGCCAGTGGTGCCGGTCCGACCGCGGCTTTACCGCCGCGGTCGGAATCCCCATTGGAGCACCGCCGGCCTGTCGGCGGTGCTCCCGCGGTCCTCCGCCCTGGCGGTCTTTGACCGCCAGGGTCAGAATGAGGGCCATTGTGCCATCCTTCCACTGAGTTGTTTGTTTTGGTTTCCGGTGAAAGGGTGCTGTCATAGACATTCCACCATGGTATCTGGAATTTGGCTTGGCATCTGTGTCCTGACCAATGCAGTCTGATAACCCAAGTGTCTTTGAAAAAGTCCATTAGGGGTCTAATTTTGTCTTCATTTTGTTGGTAGAAATGGCTTTTTATTAGTAAGTTATAGTAGTTGACTACCTCTGTGACAGGGATGTAGGCTGATGCTTTATTTTTTTGATTTTGAAAGTGAAGTAGCTGTTAGTGGAATATTCCACAATTAGGACCTCATTACGAGTTTGGAGGTCTTAGGACTGCCAAATTATGACCATGGCGGTATTCCCAATAGAGTACAGCCAAAGCACCGCCAGCACCCTCACTGTGGTCAGAGCAAAGGAAGGCACCTGCAGGCCGACGGATACCCTGTTTCATCCGGACAGATTACGAGACAGCACACCGCCAAGGTTTCCGCAGCAGTCCCACCACCACGGAAAACCAGGTGGAAACGAACTGCATAAAAGGAGACCCACCTTTAGGAAGCCATACCCGTCCGGAGCCGCATCTAACCAGAACTGGACGTCATTCGGATGCTCCTGCTCACACAAAGACTATGGAATCGTCTACGACAACAGCAACCGTAAGTACACACACTTACCTGTAACTATTGTCTACTGTTAATGTTTGTACACTCACACAAATTACCATCGGGAAGGGAGTGCGAGGGTGACAACCACACGCTACTACACACTGACACACACACTCTCACATATAGCCACACAAACAACCGCACAGACACAGTACACAAACTACAGCCAACACACACGTCAAAAACACACACTTATGCACGGAAACACAGCACAGGCCTGGTCACACACAATAACACAAAACACTACAACATGCCACAACAACATCACAACCACACCATCATCAATACGTTGGCAAGCACTCACAATATACACTATCCAGGGACACATCACACATACAACACAACCAACAACCAAAAGGAAAGGAACAAACACAATCACACAACCATACAACTTACCAATCGACATACACCTCACACACAGCACATCGTATCTATCATACCATGCACTAAACACATATATGCACACAGTCAAAACACACTAAGTCACACAACACAGCAACAAACACGTCAACACAATCACCACTCAAAAGCATGACAACAAAATGTTTTGAACAGACACAAACCCTATCACTGTGGGACAAAAGCACTGCACACACCCTCACATACTGCCCAAGCAATAGAGGTAGCACAAGCATCTCACACACACAAATACTGACACACGAACAATGTCACACAGGAACAACTCCACACTCCAAACTAGGAAAAGAAATGCATGACGAAGATGTAACGACTAAACCAACAACAGGTTGGTATTAAATATATTTAAAAAATCAGAAATGGGAAACTCAAAGGCCATAGGCCAGTCCAGATCCAAAGGTCTGCATGCACACAGTGCACATACGTGTGCCCCGAACTTGACTCCTGACTGCAATGTAACCTGCACAGGTAGGGGCATCAAGATGACAGGCAAGCACCTCAGGGATAATCAGGGGTGGGTGCCTGGAGTGGGGGTTTGGGCTTAGGTTTTGGAGGAGGGCCTTTGAGATGTGGCTTGGGGTGGGGTGGTTTAGGTTTAGGCTTAGGAGAGGGTTGGCTTTTTTTAGGAGGGGTAGGATTCTTGGCAGGGGGATGGGCATGGGTACTTGCAGGGGGACAGGGGAGGCCTTGGAGGTGTAAGGGACGGACCTATGGAGGGAAACAGAACATTTAGGGGTCTCATGGGGGAAGAGGAGTAAAGAAAAGGGCAAACTCTGAAAGGATGGTTTTTTTGACACACGAGGAGGGTTATAGCAAAAGGGTTTGGGTGTGGAGGGATAGGTAGTGGTTGAATGAGGTGTTGGTGTGGAAGTCTTGGGTGCATGTTTGTGGGAGGTATTCTTGTGGGTGTTGGGTGTCTGTTGGATGGGTGAGTGAGGGTGTTTGTCTTGGGATGAGGAGGGATGGAGGTGCTGGGGAATGGAGTGGTGGATGGGTGAATGTTGGAGTGGTGACTGCAGGTATGGTGGATGTGCTGCATGTAGGAGTGTCAGTGGTTGTGGTGTCTGCGGGTGTGGTGACTAGGATGGATGTATGAGGGTCTGCTGTGGTGCTGTCTGTGGGTAGGATATGTGTAGTGGCTGGATCTGTGAATGTTGGTGTGGTGCTGCAGGTGTGCCAGGTGTACTGTCTGTGATGCTGGGTATGGAGGGGGTGCCAGGGCAGGCTGTGACTGTTGCTGTGTGTGCATCTGAATGTTGCTTGTATGCATGCTGATGGTGTGTCTTGTGGTGCTTATGTCTGTCTGAGCTACCCTTGAATGTTGAGGTGGATGCATGCCGGTCTGTTTGTGTGGTTTGGCTGGGTCTGGGAAGAGGGGTTTGAGATTGGGAAGAGTAAGGTGGAGGGGGACGGTAGACAGAGGGTGACTGGCTGCAATCAGTGTGGAGGCCAGAGCCTGAAAGGATCTCTGTAGACCAGCCAGTGCACCGTGAATGCCCTTCAGGAATGCATTACTCTGTTGGATTTGAGTTGCCAGTCCATGGGTGGCATTCACGATGTTCGACTGACCCACAAAGATGGACTCAGGAGGTCAACTGCCTCCTCACTGAGGACAGAATGGCTAACAGGGGCTGGGGCAGAGGTGCCTGCGGCAAAGGAGACGCCCACCCTCTTGGGTGAGCGGGCAGAGCTAACTGGGTTGGGAGCTACAGGAAGGGCAGAGGTAGAAAGTGGGGTGGCAGACAGAGATGGTGCTGGGGTGGTCCCAGATGGGTCTGCCATTGCCAGGGAGTATCCACTTGAGGAGAATTCTGAAGATGATGACATGGATCATGTCTCCCCAGTGGCACTCCTGTTGTATAGCTATTTTGGCCATGTTTTTATACACGTTATTTTAGCAACTAGGCTTCCCGTTTGTGCACTTTAGCTCAGTTACATTTTATTCAGCTTCATTTTATTATTTTAGCAAAGGCCACATTTGTGGTGCTGTTTTATTTTCTTTATCTAGTTGTTCTTTCACCTAGGAAAGCATTGCGTTTTCTAGCAAGACATTCTTTTCACTTTCTGCTTTCCTCAAGGCTGAAGCCGGCAAAGTGGTACGTTGTGTCTCCAACATTCACAGAAACATATACATCCTTACATGAGGACATTTTCTCAGAATATCAGCTGTTTTATTACAAAAGCACTTCTCTGTCCAATACACATTAGAGGGAGATTCCAGCCAGATGACCACGACCGCATGATGTCTTCGCTACAGCTGCTTGCTTAGACTACCGGATCCCTGGCCTACATGGGGATGGTGTCTTTCTAGACAACAGGCTTCCTTGCTCAGGTATGGGGGATAATGTCTTTCCAGGGGGAAAATCTGAAGGGCGGATTAGGGCTTATTATGCTGTACTCTAACATATTTTAGGTAGGAACCACATACATTACTCCTAGTGACAGTATAGTGGGACTTTTGCTATGTTTCACTCTTCTTGTCACCATTTTGCTTCTAGTGTGTTTTATTATCCTAGCTATTGAAATTCATGCCATTTTATCTAAGATGCGGCTAATTCAATAAGCCATATTGAGCCATTCTCTGCCTCTGTTTGTTTTGCATATGTGATACTAATGTCACTGAGAGAATCTGATCAACCATGATTCCCCTGAGGAGTCATTTCTGTCATGCGCCCAGTTGCCACAATCGTCCCTGCTCTTGAGCAGAGGTGAGGTGCAGCTAGTTCAACGGAAAACCGGATTAGGCTGACAGTTGTTACATGGTGTGGGATTGGACTCTGTTCCCCCCAATTCAGGTGATTCTGCCGCCAGAATCCAGTAGCCTCATTAGGATAATGAGAGACTAAGGCCCTCATTCTGACCTTGGCGGGCGGCGGAGGCCGCCCGCCAAAGTCCCGCCGTCAGCTTACCGTTCCGCGGTCGAAAGACCGCGGCGGTAATTCTGACTTTCCCGCTGGGCTGGCGGGCGGTCGCCTTCAGGCCGCCCGCCAGCCCAGCGGGAAAGAGGCTTCCACGATGAAGCCGGCTCGGAATCGAGCCGGCGGAGTGGAAGCTGTGCGACGGGTGCAGTTGCACCCGTCGCGTATTTCACTGTCTGCGCAGCAGACAGTGAAATACATTTAGGGGCCCTCTTACGGGGGCCCCTGCAATGCCCATGCCAGTGGCATGGGCACTGCAGGGGCCCCCAGGGGCCCCGCGACCCCCCCTACCGCCATCCGGATCCCGGCGGTCGGACCGCCGGGATCTGGATGGCGGTAGGGGGGGTCGGAATCCCCTCGGCGGCGCAGCAAGCTGCGCCGCAGTGGAGGATTCAATGGGGCGGCGGTACACTGGCGGGAGCCCGCCAGTGGTGCCGGTCCGACCGCGGCTTTACCGCCGCGGTCGGAATCCCCATTGGAGCACCGCCGGCCTGTCGGCGGTGCTCCCGCGGTCCTCCGCCCTGGCGGTCTTTGACCGCCAGGGTCAGAATGACCGCCTAAGTGACACTTCCCTCACCCTCCAGGACACTGGGTCCCTCGGAGTTAGTGGGATCATGACTTGAAGTCCCTTGGCCAGCAGCTTCCCTACTCGGCTGTGCCCTGTCTCCTTCGCCTGCCGATGCTGATGCTGGAAAACAGAAAGAGAGGTAGGGTCATGATATTCTTTTCAAACACTAACATCATACTGTACACATCAATCACATTACAGCCACTTATACTACACCCCCAGGTAGCACCAGGGTAGTGCCAACATCATGTCACAACTGGATACATTCTACACCCAAACATTACAACAATGTCACACATCAGCTAAGCCACTTACCCACACTTACTATACCATCGTATCAGTAGATCTATCACAATAAACATTCCATGAAAACCTGACTTGCCAACATGAATCTGAGCCCCTATCCACAGCGACATAGTCAACTAACAACCAAGCAATGGGAAATAGTAGTAACATTAATTTCAACATATCACATACACAAAATCCACACATATCTACAATATTAGCTGATGTAATGTACCAGGAAAGGAACCTCATCATACGCCAAACACAAGACAGCATGTTGCATACAAGACAAAACCAATTCATGTCACTGAGTCCACAATCTTCACAATTGAAATTTGCTAACATGCAAAACCTATATTTGCCTTTTCATAAACTGGAGTATGAAAGAGTCTAAACCCGTCACCAACACATGTCCCAAAAGTCATGTAGGAAAGGATGATATATATTTTGTGATATATATTTAGTCATTCTCCACCTGTAATCAAAGTCATGTACACTTGTAGGGGCTACCTTTGCCCTCATGATTTACCCACGGACAACCCCAGGTACCATACCATTACCTTGAATATAATATACACCTGTCATATGCATGAAGGCCACATACAATACAACTAATCATGATGAGTGGCAACATCAATAGCCCATCATACAAGTGGCAAGATCACTATCCACACTTCATACATAAGCAATCTTACATCTGTATATGAACATCACAATGCTTCAACACACTTCTGAGCTTAACATGATAGAGACATACACCTTGAGGCAAGCCAAATGACTGGATATGCATACCATTCCAACAACTTGTGAAGGTGAACTACCACACATGCAACACAATTAAGTAGGACAAACAATAGCATTCCATAGAAGAAGACTTCAAAACATATCCACAATAGCAAAAGTAAGTATTTTTAATTTGCATCACAATGTTGATATATGGCTGAATCTACCTATCTACACATGATGTTGGCAAAAACCAGTGTAGATTGTTACTATTACTAAGATGTTGTGGCCTATTTAGCATGCTTACAACACAATGGAATAGGAAATTGCTGTATACCCACTTACCATCCAAAGAACATGTACATCGTACTAACATTCTGAACTCTCCTATCAATGATATGGGTTGTACTAGGAGTCTAGTTATACTTTCATGGTTTAGTACATGCAGGATGTACATTCTGATGAAACATCACAGGTGCCAATGTTTCTTCCTCATTTACCAATGGGGACACCTCTTAACAGGTCTGATTAGGTGTAGCAAGTGTGGCATGTGAAATGTCAGATTGAGACCACAGCCTCACAACAATTTGACACTCATTGAAAACCTCAGGAATAGCAGGCATGTTCTCAACTTGCCGGACTCTATGTTGCACATAGAGATAGATCAAGGGGCATTTGAATGGACGGAGGGCAAAGACCAGGACAACTTACCATCAGGATATCAGGAGTATGGATCTGTAGGTGGCAAGGAACAACCAGCAAGGTAATAAGTGCAGTATAGTGGTACACATATGACACAGTCACATGTGCATCATCAAATTATACTGCACAGAAGGGACGACATTATTATTATATGTCCATATACACAATACTGTGTGCACACCTATGTACCAATGTTGAGGACTCTAAATCTAGGTGTTCCTAGGAGACATTTAACCTTTTACACTTACCACATTGTCACAGCTTAGAGTCTTTCACACCATACACTGTCCTTGTAGAGGAATGTAAATGAGTGCAGTCATTAATCACCCCCTTGTGGCTGCTGTGCTGCCCTCAAACACCCATCCAACACAGGGTAGGCCACCGCCAATATGAGGGCCATTAGGGGGGTCAAGATCCAAAGGGCACCCCTTCCTCCTTGGGAAGACATCTCCAGCTTGGCCACAGCAGTCTTATGGGCACAGCATCTCAGGTCCTCCCACCGCTTTCTACAGTGGGTGCTCTGCTGGCTGTGGACCCCCGGGTTTGCACTTTCTTGGCAATGGCATGCCAGATCCCCTTTTTCTGACGGGCCTTAACCTGCATGGATGACACAGACAGGAGGAGAAAATCATGTACACATGCTCCATCCCAAAACAAGTACGGTGAAAATTCAAGTCAGTGCAAGTAGCCAAACATACCATCCCTCACACTTCAAACACTTTTTCAAGTCAGCCTCTGCAGTCAGGCCATGTGTGAAGTGGAGTCAGGCATAACGAGTACCAGGTTTTGGCTGGAAACATAAGACCAGATCACAAGAATGTCCTTAAAATGGTACATCTCTACAACTATTTGTCACACCAACATTGATGTTCATGCTGTAATCTACATATGTGAATCAGGGTATATACATCACACAGTACCTACTATGTATCAGGTGTAACAGTCTTTCTATGCACATCCGCACATGTCCATCTACACACACATGCTAGATCAATCCTCAATTCCTGCACATTTCATTTACATAGTCATACACTCTACCTTTCACCCACTGGTATTCTATTGGACTCACCTGCTCCTCTGGTGCACCATATAGCTGTCCCTACAGGAGTATGACCTCCTCTGCAAGCTTATCCAGCTCTTCCAGAGAGAGAAGGCAGGGGCCCCATTACCTGCAGGACTTGGCATGATTGCTCTTAAAGGCAGTACACAGCAGCTCAGGTCGTGGAGGTCTTGCTGGCAGCAGTGTCAGGAGTCAAGTGAGGGATTGTGCAGAAGATGGCAGTCATGTTCGCCACATACAGGACCGTCACCGCCGGCGGGCATCACCATTGGCCCAAGTCCCCCAAAGGCAGCAATGTGTTCCAATGGCAATGCCCACTGTGGTTGTAACCGCCTACCGCTATGACAACATCTGCCGGCTGAGTCAGGCCACTTCCTGATGCCCCGTTCAGTAGGTCAGGCAGCTGCCACTTTAGAGCTCATATATGTATGATGGACTTATGAAAGTTGCGTCATTTACTGAAAACTTAAAGCTATTACAATGTGTGCGGTGCTGGCTTACTGTTTAGAAGTATCAATGTGCATGTCACTAGTAGAGGAAGTGAAATGAGGTATTTTTGGTTATGTATCTGAAACAGTGCTGTACGATACAAGCCATACAATGACAATCTGAAGATGGTGTAGGTGCATCAAATATGTGTAACATGTCAACTAGGTTGATGTAACTTTCACTGTCAGTGACAATTATCTACAATTAGAGAACATGTGAGGGTTTAAGGGATTTGAATCCGGTACACTTTCATATTTTGCCTCGCTATGTGCTGAATACCGCATATTCACTGTTTCATGTGACATGATTTAGATATATGTGTGACGTTGTTGTAATCATATTTATGATGTATAAATTGAGCCATTCACGTACATTATGGTGTTGTCCCACATGGTTATCCTAGTCTGAGGAGATCAAAACAACCTCCCGTGTACCGTCCACAAGCATACCTGTACACCATGGAGGCACGACATGTAATTCAAATATATTGACAGGATAGGCATACAATTACGGATCTGTGTCTTCAGTTGGAGCCAGATCTGATGCCTGCCATTCGCAATCCCAATAGCATACCTCCCATCATTCAAGTCATGTCAGTGCTGCACTTCCTGGCCACTGAGTCCTTTCAGAATATAGTGGCCCTAACTGCAGGGATGTCTTAGCCCATGTTCAGTCTGGTTTTGAAGGCTGTACTATCTGCATTGTTGAAACACATGGACAGCTACATTAGATTTCCCCAATGTGAGGATTTAGCCCATGTGAAGGCAGATTTCTATGCCTTGGGACACATTTCACATGTGGTTGGAGCCATAGATGGCACCCATTTAGCCTTGATTCCCCCAAGTGCTAATGAACAGGTATATAGTAACAGGATAAAGTTCCACTCCATAAACAACCAAGTGGTCTGTTTGGCTGACCTATACATTTCACAAGTTTGTGCAAGGTATCCAGGATCAGTCCATGATCACTTCATCATGTGGAACATCAATATCCTACTGCTGATGACACTACTATACACAGAGAGGGCCTGGCTGGTTGGTAAGTCATATATGTCATGTGTGTCTGTATCTTTTTTTTCCAGCTACCATAAATGTGGATGTCCAAGATAAAAGTTTGGATCGGTGGAACTATACCTTACAGGGGACTCTGGCTACCCAAACCGTCCCTGGTTATTGACACCAGTGAGGTACCCAACCATGCCAGGGGAAGTCCGCTTCAATGAGGCCCACGGAAGGACAAGGTGTGTCGTGGAGCGGACTTTTGGGCTCCTGAAGGCAAGATTTCACAGCATAGACAAATCTAAAGGAGCCCTCCTCTACTCACCCTACAATGTAAGTCAAATAATTGTTGCCTGCGGCATGCTCCACAACCTTGCCCTGAGACGTCAGATACCATTCATACTAGATGAGGGGAAGCCAGCTGATCCTGTGGGTGGAAATGCAGATTTGCCAAGTAAGGATGAGCATCATGAAGATGATGCTGGAAACATTAGGGCAGATGTCATCAATCAGTACTTCAGCTGGCTCAATGTGTGTGATGTAATGTTACAATAGAGATTCCATGGGGTATTGTTGAGGTTCTGCATGCCATGTAATGTTCTTCACTGTGATCTTAAGTGGATCCAAAGTCCATGACTCAGATATGCATGCAGATTGTTACTTGGAGTTGTGTACAGAACTGTTATGTATCCAGTCTATTGTTTAGAAAATGCACAATCAAAGTCACATTTGTAGTTATGAATAGACAATGTGATGTATGTGTTCCATTCTGGTCTATACCTTATCTTTGTCAATCACAGATTGGGTGTTTGGCTCATGCTCATTTGGCAATCTCAGACAGTGTCACAGGCAGATTGGATTTGCAGAATGACATGAGAAGTGGACATGGATTAAACCAGGTACTGTTTAGAATGAGATTTGTGGTGTGTGAGTGCTATGACCAGACTGTCAGGACAGTGGTTTAGAAGTATCCTTTTTCACAAAAAAGACCTGTTTGGAATTGGAGGTGGCTCAAATGGTGCCATGTGTGTGTACATTTGTGTCTAACATATGGACCTGTCACTGCTTCATGGCTTCCTGTGGTTGTCCTCCCTTGTGCATGGGTAACTGCATACAAAATTCACCCGGATGACTATCCTTTGCCACACCTCCATTTTCCTGGCTATTGATGTTTGCTGGACCTATGATCCGAACAGATATTGCTCTACCCTGACAATTTCGTCCACCATGGCCCTCAACTCATTATCAGTGAAACATGTATGTTTTGTGGGGACATGGTAGTGGTGGTAAAGACAGTGAGGTAGTGAAAAGAGTTTGAAAAATGTTAGTGATGAGATGTGGGTGCTGTGATGTGAGTGATTATCAGTTGTGTATTGTGTGGGTTGGAAAATTGTGTGTTGTGTATGTTGTGCAAGTGTGGAATGAGTGCTGAGTGAAATGTGTAGGGGTGCCTATTGTTTGTTTAGCTAGTTCTAAATTTTTGGGCTACTCTCTGGTTGTGATTGGCGTTCTGGTTGCAAAGGATTGTGGGTTGTGTCAGGTGTGTTTTACAGTGCAGTATGTAGGTGTGTTGGGTGTGTGAATGTGTGTCAGCTGTGGGGAATTCAAACTATCTAATATGGTGTAGTGTTCTGACTGATGTGAGTTCATACCACCGCGGTTCGCATGGCCAATGGTTTTCCGCTATGGAAAAACCGCTCTCGTAATTTGTGGATCGTAATTAGATCGGATGATTTTTGTCGGGCTGGCGGTGCTGGTGATCAAACTGCCTTTTTTCCGTCCACCAATGTCCTGGCGCTTTCGAGAATTTGGATGTTCATTGGCGGTTTGAGCTGTGTGTCTCTTAATACGGCGGTTGGATGACCAACAACATGGCGGTCTTTTGGCGGCAGCAACTGCGGCTATCTTACCGTCAGACCGCCAAAGTCATATTAAGGCCCTTAGTGTAGATTTTTGGAGGTGTCGCCATATACTTTGATTAAAGTGATAGTAACAGCCTTGTATGGCTGTGTGGGGGTATATATTTAGAATTGTTTGAATCATGGTTTGGTCAAAGTCTATGATTATTTTTAAGGGGTAATAGTTATTTGTTGTTTTATTTAGTTTAGTTCAGAGTAAGTGCTGCTTTGTTTATTAAGGAGTAAAGCATATAGGAAACAGATACTGTTGTGTTGCTATTCACCATGTATGGTGCACATCTGAGTGACTGGCGTGGGACACATTTTGAAGGTCCCATCCATCATCCAGTTCTGACACTGACTACGGCCCTCATTATGAGTCTGGAGGTAGAAGGACCGCCAAACTCGCAATGGCAGTTGGACCGCCCCACTCCAGGTGGTTCGACCGCCACATTATGACCCTGGTGGCTGGACCATCAGGGGACCGCCGTGCTTGCCAAGAACATGGTTCCTGATGGGCTGACGGCAGTCTGAGTCATGGTCAGCCATGGCAGTGTTGAGTTCAGCACCACCGTGCTGAGCACGAGTCCCTTTCAACCAGCCTTTCCATTGCGGGTCAACTGACATAGAAAGGCTGTCAGAAAGGCTGTGTTGAGGGCCACGGGGGCCCTGCCCAAGACCATGTTGTGGGCAGTGCAGGGACCCCCATGCGCAGCACCCTTGGAATGCACACATTCCGAGGGTGCTGTTCAGTGGTGTGGCGGTCCGATTGCGATCCCTTAAGGGAGCCGAGGCCAATACCGTAGCGCCAATGGGAACATCAAAACACAATGCTCCTGCTGGTCAGTCCGTTGGGAACACCGTAATATGACTGGGAGGAGGCAGCCGGTATGGCGACTGCCTCCTGCCTGCGGCTTTGGTGGTCGGAGTATTTTGGCTCTTTTGTTACACAGGTGACAGTGCATATGCCCTAAGACCATGGATACTCAGCCCATACCTAACACCTGGCAACCAGAATGAGAGGCGAGACTACATAGGACATCGGCGGACCAGAGCTGTCATTGAGAGGACCTTCAGCTTGTTGAAGTCACGTTTGCGATGCCTGCACAAAAGTGGAGGGGCACTCCAGTATGCCCTCGAAATTGCATGCAAGATCGTTGCAACTTGTGCCATCCTCCACAACTTTGCCACCAGACGTGGGCTATATCTCACCCTCGACGACACAGATTCGGAGGATGAGGACCAAGAGCTACCACACCAACAGCCTGGGGATGGTAGCATCGCAATGGAGGGCAGACAGAGAAGGGACCACATCACAACCCACCACTTTGGCAGGTACGTGGCAACCGTGACAATACTCACAAATGTAAGACACACATAGCCAGGCTGTGTAGTACACCAAATAATCCCTTTAATTTCAGGAATGTAATGAATACGTTTTTGTCAACTCAACTGCACGAAAAAAGCAAAATGTAATGTCTGACACATTAAGTTCAGGTGCTTCAGTCAAAACACAGATTAGGTAGCTCACAACCTCCTGCGACTACGACCACCCTGGCCCAATCCTGGTTGGTCCCCTGATCCTTGCCGGGCACTGCTACTCCGCAGGATGCGTGCATCTGAAGCAGATACACTGCTGACGCTGGAGATGTCCTTGCTATCCTGAGGGGTATCGCCAATGTCCCATGCTGCCTGGGTGGTATTTATTAGGTCCACTGCATGGCTGATGCGCCCTAGTCCCCTTGCCACATCACCAGCAAAATGGCCAAGTTCTACCTGCAGTTTTACGGTGCACCTTGACAGGCAGGTAGTTGTGGTTGCAAGGCGCCCAATTGATTGACTCAGTCGGTCCGAATGGGCAGCAGTGTTGCACTCTCTGCGCCTTGCATGGGCCCTATCTGCCAACATTTCCCTGACCAAGTCGTTGATGGAGCTTGTGAGGTTTGCCATGTTGTTGTTCATGGCAGTGAATTGGTTGTCCACATTGGCAAAACCCTGGGAGAGGGTCTGTTGCAGTCTGTGCAGGTTACTATTCATAACCCGCATGTGTTTATTTTGCAGCCGGTGACTTCGCAGTAAGGATGCCTCCAGTCCTAGAAATTGTTCACCGGTGACATCCTCCTCACTGGCTGACTATGTTGGACGTTGCCGTCTCCGCCCAGACCCAACTGACCTATGTGGCAGACTCCCACTCATCAGTGGCCCCAGTGTCATGTTGCCTGCCTCTAGATCAAGATCTGTCAGGTCGGTAGTGTCTTGTGCATGTTGGACGAGTGGTGTAGCATATCTGTAGGATGCATGCTTTTGTGTACTGTGGTTGTGTACATGGTGCATTGAGTGGTGTAAATAAGTGATTTTCGGTACTTACTTTTGGATGTTCCCAGAGCAGAACTGTCCAAGTCTCCAATTCTTATTACAGCCTCGGGCTCCAGAGTGGTCTCCACCATGGTCTCTATGGCTGCAGGGGGTGGTACTGTTGATGGTCCTCCTCCAGTTCCGTGCATCTCCCTCATCCGCTCTGCCACCCTTTCCTTGGTCCTGGACTGGAGGTCGTACTACCTTTAGCGGACCTCATCAATGGTGCGATGGCTGACTCCGATCGCATTTATCTTAGTAAGGATGTCCTGCCAGATTTTCTTCTTTTGGGTGTCAGGGACACTCATTAATGCCTTGCCAAACAAGACATCATGGTGCAGGCAGCACTCCTCAGTTAGGACCTCCAGCTCCTTTTCAGAAAACTTCAGTTTCCTCTTCCTCCCAGCAGTGGGTGTCGCCTTGTCCTGAGCTGACATGGCTGTAGTTGCTCCTCTCAGCTGGGTGTGCCTCTGCTGTTTGTGCTGGGTAGGCTCCTCCCTGTTCCATGGGGGTACTTCCTGATTCTGATGTCATCACTCAGAACCAGGAAGTGTGTTTTCACCTATTTTTTTGGCACCTGCATGCAATTTGCAACTCCGGACCACACCCTTGTGCTATTTGCGAGCTCGTAAATAGCGAATTCGCAAATTGTGAGTTCGCAAATTGCGGTGCGACTCCGCACCGAATCGCAATTTGGTTTTGCGAATTTTGCCCGCATCCCGTTTTGCGAGCCGGAAATAGCGATTCGTGAGGAGTCGCTATTTCCGACTCGCAATTCTTTTGCTTCCTGCATCTGGCCCTAGATCTTTAAAAATGTTGCTTGTTGGTTCCTGGGAGCTAGTAATTCCCCCTCTTATATCTTGTAAGATTTCTCTAACGTCTATTTCTGTTACATTTGGGGATGATTGTGCTCTTTATCATTAATTAGAACATTATCTTTTATACTTACCCTTACATAGCATGCATTAGAATAATATTTGCATTTGCAGTTTATAGTTTCTGTTGATGGACTTTCTTGGCTGTAGGATTAGCCCATGTGATTTAATAATTGCTTTCCTTTCTGTGAAGTGATACATTTGGCAGGTTCTGTTGTATCTGTAAGTAGTTAAATAGTATAAATCTACTATTATTTATACTATATTGACTGTATATACTATATATTTTATAATATATATTGTAGTGTAACTTTTGCATCTTTGATATTAATATGTTTAAAAATGCAATATTTTTATTTTGTTTACTTACTTATGTGTTTTGTTGAGATTTTTTGCATGGTTTTTCAGCTTTTCCTTTGCACTTGTTTTATCATGGAGAAGCTGGTTGTATTTCTGTTGAAAGAGGAAAAAAAGTTACATTAATTAAACATGTTATTTTGTTGCTAGTTTGTCAGGGTGCAGGGAGTTAGGTTTATTTCTGGTCGCTGCTTGGGTGAGTTTATAATTTAATATTTAAGTATACTTACTTTATTATATATTCCTGGTGCTTTGTTATAGTTGAACTTTTCTGTCAGTTTGTGGTTTGGAAGATGTTTTGTTTTTAGGTAATCTATTTTGAAAGATAAAAGTTATTGAGTGTGTTACTATTTAGTTGTTAATTTATATTTTTTTAGTTTAGTAACAGTTAATTGTTAGTTTATTAACTTGATTATGTAGTTGTATTATGTATATTTCTTTTTTAATTGTTTGTCCTGAAAATCTGGCAGAGCTTCCTCCTCTTGCAGAGCTTGTCGTTTTTGGAGTACTAAGTTGTTTTAATTAGTGTGCCTTTTATATTGTTTGTTTAATTGTTTGTGTGACTTTATTGGTTAAAGTTGTTTATAGTGTTATTTTATTAGAAGGTTTAGTATACTTTGAATTTATTTTTATAGGTTGGGTCCTTGTTTGGTAAATGCTAAACTATGCTATGGGCGCGAGTTGTGTGTCGTAGACTGTTTTGGTAGGATTCCAGACTGATCTGGCAGCACTAAGCTGGACTCAAGAGGCTGTAATTTGGTTGCAATTATTGTAGAGACTATCTTAATGTCTGTGTTAATAAGAGATAGGGGTTGGCAGGACTCACAGTACTATTGTGCCTTATCAGGTGTTAATAAGGCTATGATTAGAGTTCCCTGAGGGAAGGTGATATCATGCGCTTATGGTACACTTCTTTGTACAGTGCTTGGAGGTGTGGTGCAAGGACAGAGGCAAATTCTTTATAACATACACTTCTTAGACCTTCATAGCCTGGAACTTTACCACTGGGAAACACAGCTATAGCCTCCTTAATTTCATCCATGATAGGTTGGGATAAATATTCGCATAGGCCAGCAGATAGTCACGCCATGGTGATATCATCCAAGTAGTATGTTATGGCACCTAAAGAAGTAGTACCCCATGCATTGTAGAAGTGCATGTAAAAATCAGTGAAGCTTGACAAAATAGTGTGTTTCATAGTGTTCTGCGCCATCAGGAGATATGGTTTTAACAATTTGAGCACGCAGAGTGCCCTCAGTTTAGCCAGCCAAAGAGCGTCCTGGGTCCCCGCTTCCCCATATGCTCTTGCCACAAATTGTCTACACATGACATATTTCTTTGACAGCTTTGTCATTGAAATTAGTGATCTGGTTGTTTATGGCAGCTAGAGTGCAGATTTATAATTGTGCTCCAACAAATGCACTGTATGTTTTATGGTCTGCGTTTGCGCTTGTAATGACTTCGGTATGCCAGCTTGCATGCTCATACAGACCCTCCTAATAGTAACCTTAAAGGCTTCCCAGCGAGTGCTTATGCTACCTACGGAGCCCATACTGTCTGAATAGTATGCATTGATAGCGGATCTCTGTTGCTCCCGGAACACTGGACGTAGAAAGGCTGTTGGCCGAAATCACCAGATGAATGGTGCAGGGGAATGTGTTGGGATATGTGGCGTGAAGCACACTGGGACATGGCCCAATGGGGTCTTAGGCATGTGTGTGATATTGCGTACCCAGGCATAGACATCATGGGTTTCCAATCAGTTGTCTAGGCAGGAGCAAGAGCTGTACACAGAAGATGTGAATGTGCCCTCACACTGGGTGAGCTGGCAGTCTCCAAAGATCCAAAATCCTCTGCTCCTCCATTCCAGTCCCGAGATTTTATTGAAGACAAGGAGGCTAGCATTAGTCATAACCTTTTTCCTACCACTTCCGGGCAGCCACCTTAAGAGCTTCCAGAATTAGAATCAACACAAACCAGAGTAAAAAAGAACTCTCAGTCCCTTAAGTACAGCTTGTCCTCTTTCTTCTCCCTGTTTTGTTTGTCTTCTTGCTGCCTATATCCTCCATTCCATTCGACTGCCATCCTTAACCTCGCCTACATAGCTGAAAAATAAAAATTATCATATTTCTGTTCTTTGTTTTTTTTCAAAATTAAATACTTAACTATGGTACACGAAAACCAAATAACATTCAAAGTAATTTCTATGTAAAAAATGAAACTATGTAGAATCCATACTTATACATAAGTGGGTGGGTGAGATAATGCTAGCCTCCTTGTCTTTAATAAAATCTTGATTCTTTGTTCAGTACACCTATAAGAATCGCAATTTTATGTCAATACAGGAGGCTAGAACTATGCATGTACAAAGCTCCTTAAAGCACATTTTGATACATGCTCAACCTCTTTGTCTTAAAATCTCCTAAACGTTTCAGCATTTGACCAATCTGCAGCTTTCAAAATGTCTTCCAAACCACCTTCCATCATACACACCTTACTCGCCATTGTACCCCTGGTAGCACAGTTGCCTTAATTAGAAATCTATTAATGAGTGTTATGTATTTTTTATAATGAGTTTATGTAGAAAATGAATAACGCAGAAAAATAAGACACGCGTTTGAAAATGTGACCTCGGAGAATGGCCATCAGTGTTCACGAAATGTACTAATTGATGATTAATACTTATGAAATATTGAAATGTATTAGACTAATTATGTCATATTAACCCCTTCTGTGCCGCGGACGTAATGGTTATGTCCCGCGGCACAGTGCTCATGTGCCGAGGACGTAACCATTACGTCCTGGGCACTGAGCTCAGAGGGAGCACTAGCGCTCCCTCTGTGGGTTTCCTTCCCACCCCCCCAAGGCAGGGTTGGAAGGGGAAGCCCTTTCCCTTCCACCCCCGACCTCCCCTGACCCCCCCAGTGACGTCTGATGACATCAGCGCGCATTTGCACGTTGACCTCATCAGAGGCCACTTCCCCATCGAGCTGGAGGCTCAGCTTTCAGCGCGATTGGAAGAGAAATGCAAAGCATTCTCTTCCAATAATGTGATGGGAGCCTGCGAGGCTTCAAAGGGAAGGAAAGGAATTTCCTTCCCTTTGAAGTCTCTCAGAGCATTTCTTAAGCCGGATCGTAAAGCGATCCGGCTTTTGAAATGTCCACTAGACACCAGGGATTTATTTAGGAAGCTAAATTGGCATAAGGGGTGCGACACCTTGGGCAAGCGTCGCTCCCCAGGGGGGCAATTTTTTTCAAGGCCTATCGGCCTATTGTTGTTAGGCCGATCTGGTGGGTGCCAGGAATCACTTTTTTCTGTTTGTTTTTTTGTTTTGTTTCTTTAGAGTTGGGGAGCGACCTCTTAGGCAAGGGTCGCTCCCTAGGGGGCAAATTATATTTAGGCCATTTCTGCCCCCCCGGGGGCAGAGCGGCCTATTGTTATTAGGCCAATCTGCCCCCAGGGGGGGCAGAAACCACTAGGCACCAGGGATCTTTTTATTTTTCGTTTTTTGGGTGTTTTTTTTTTTTTTCTAGAGTTGGGGAGCGACCCCTTAGGCAAGGGTCGCTCCCTAGGGGGTAAATTATATTTAGGCCATTTCTGTCCCCCTTGGGGGCAGATCGGACAATTTTTGTTAGGTCAGTCTACCCCCAAGGGGGGTAGAAACCACTAGGCACCGGGGATCTTTTTTTTTGCACCAATTTCACGCAAGGGGAGCGACCCCTTAGACAAGGGTCGCTCCCGGGGGGGGGATTTATTTTATGTCATTTCTGCCCCCCACGGGTGCAGATCGGCCTATTGTTATTAGGGCGATCTGCCCCAAGGTGGGGCAGAAACCACTGGGCACCAGGGATCATTTTCTTGTGGGCTTTTTTTTTTTTTTTTTTTTTTTTTAGAGTTGGGGAGTGACCCCTTAGGCAAGGGTCACTCCCTATGGAGCAAATTATATTTAGGCCATTTATGCCCCCCTTTGGGGCAGATCGGCTGATTTTTGTTAGGCCGATCTGCCCCAAGGGGGGGCAGAAACCACTAGGCACCGGGGATCTTTTTTTTTGCACCAATTTCACACAAGGGGAGCGACCCATTAGACAAGGGTTGCACTCCGGGGGGGACGGGATTTATTTTAGGCCATTTCTGCCCCCCGGGGCAGATCAGCCTATTGTTATTAGGCCGATCGGGCCCCGGGGGGCAGAAACCTCTAGGTGCCAGGGATCATTTTTTGGGTTTTTTATTTTGTTTTTTTAGAGGTGGGGAGCGACCCCTTAGGCAAGGGTCGCTCCCCTGGGGGGGCAAATTTATTTTTGGCCATTTCTGCTCCCCTTGGGGGCAGATCGGCGTATTTCTATTAGACTGATCTGCCCCCAGGGGTGAGAAACCACTTAAGCACCAGGGATTGGTGTGTGTGTTTTCTTTAGGGCGGCAGCCCCTTGGGTAAGTCCGCTCCCCATGGGGGCACATTACTGTTGGCCATATCTGACCCCCTTCGGGGCAGACAAGCCTATATTTGGAAGGCCCCTCTGCCCCCGGGGGGGGGGCAGAAAGCCCACCAGAGACCAGGGAAGTTTTTTTTCCAAAATAAGAGGGTGGGGGTATAGCCATACCCCCACCCCAAATAAATGGGACCAAAGTTGTTCTGCCCACCAGTGGGCAGATGGGGCAATTACCCCTGATCCACACCCCAGGGGGTAGAAAGTCTACGAGATGCCAGGGAATTAAAAAAAATATATATATTGGGGTGGTGGCTACCAACCAGTATGGGCCTGGTTATGCCCCCACCCCAACTGAAGGGGGTAACAGTCTTTCAGCTCTCTCCCGCACTCTAAAACATCTTATCCCACAGCAAGCAAGAAGAAATTTGATTATTTTGGGTTTTGGTTTTACATTTGGGCCAAGAGAGCTTGGCTAACTCTCAAAATCGTCCCACTTGAAATGGTGAGAGGTGCACTTTATGAACTTTGGGACGATGCCATTGAGAAAAATCCACAAGACCTAGACACATCGGAAAACTAAACATCTGGGTGATTCCAGTGTGGTGTGTTTTACATGCACCCGCACCATTTTCGGACCCACCATGCCCTCCAAACCTCCAACTTTGCTGGAAATCACACATTTTTCCCACGTTTTTTGTGATGGAACCTTTCCGGAATCTGCAGGAATCCACAAAATTCATACCACCCAGCATTGTCTCATCTATACCGATAAAAATTCTGCTGCACTTGTCAGCCTAAAAATGTTTTTGAGCAAACTGCCCTTTTGGACCCTCTTTGATTCCCCCTCAATATCGACATGTTTTTGGCTGTTCCCTTTCACAAGCACTTGGCTCACCTACTCAAATGAGGTATCATTTTCACCAGGAGACTGAGGGGGATGTTGGATGGTATGAAATTTGTCCCAGTGCGGTGATCCCACACAGAAATGTTGGAAAAATGTGATTTTTTAGCTAAATTTAAGGTTTGCTAAGGATTCTGGGTAAGAAAACATTGGGGGATCCACGCAAGTCACACCTCCCTGGACTCCTTCGGGTGTCTAGTTTTCAGAAATGTCTGGGTTTGGTAGGTTTCCCTAGATGGCTGCTGAGCCCAGGACCAAAAACACAGGTGCCCTCCGCAAAAACAGGTAGTTTTGTATTTGATAATTTGGATGTGTCCAGATAGTGTTGTGGGGCATTTCCTTTCGCAGGCAGTAGGCCTACCCACAAAAGTGAGGTACCATTTTTATTGGGAGACTTGGGGGAATGCTGAGTGGGAGGAAATTTGTGGCTCCTCTCTGATTCCAGAACTTTCTGTCACCGAAATGAGAGGAAAAAGTGTTTTTGTTGGCCAAATTTTGAGGTTTGCAAAGGATTCTGGGTAGCAGAGCCCCACATGTCACCCCATCTTGGATTCCCCTAGGTGTCTAGTTTTCAAAACTGTGCAGATTTGCTAGGTTTCCCTAGGTGCCGGCTGAGCTAGAGGCCAAAATCCACAGCTAGGCACTTTGCAAAAAACAGCTGTTTTCTTTGTGAAAATGTGATGTGCCCATGTTGTGTTTTGAGGCAGTTCCTGTCGTGGGCGCTAGGCCTATCCACGCAAGTGAGGTACAATTTTTATCGGGAGACATGGAGGAAGACAGAATAGCAAAACAAGTGTTATTGCCCCTTGTCTTTCTCTACATTTTTTCCTTTCAAATGTAATACAGTGTGTAAAAAAGACGTCTATTTGAGAAATGCCCTGTAATTCACATGCTAGTATGGGCACCCCGAAATTCAGAGATGTGCAAATAAACACTGCTTCTCAACACCTTATCTTGTGGCCATTTTGGAAATACAAAGGTTTTCTTGATACCTATTTTTCACTTTTTATATTTCAACAAATTAGTTGCTGTATACCCGGTTTAGAATGAAAACCCATTGCAAGGTGCAGCTCATTTATTGGCTCTGGGTACCTAGGGTTCTTGATGAACCTACAAGCCCTATATATCCCCCAACCAGAAGAGTCCTGCTGACGTAGCGGTATATTGCTGTAAAAAATCTGACATCGCAGGAAAAAGTTACAGAGTAAAACGTGGAGAAAAATGGCTGTTGTTTTCACCTCAATTTCAATATTGTTTTATTTCATCTGTTATTTTCTGTAGGAAACACTTGTAGGATCTACACAAATTACCCCTTTTTGAATTCAGAATGTTTTCTACTTTTCAGAAATGGTTAGCGTTCTGGGATCCAGCATTGGTTTCCCACCCATTTCTGTCACTAACTGGAAGGAGGCTGAAAGCACAAAAAATAGTAAAAATGGGGTATGTCCCAGTAAAATGTCAAAATTGTGTTGAAAGTTGGGGTTTTCTAATTCAAGTCTGCCTGTTCCTGAAAGCTGGGAAGATGGTGATCTTACCACCACAAACCCTTTGTTGATGCCATTTTCAGGGGAAAAAACACGAGCCTTCTTCTGAAGCCCTTTTTTCCTATTGAAAAAAACGAAATTTTCACTGTATTTTGGCAAATTTCTTGGTCTCCGTCAGGGGAACCCACAAAGTCTGGGTACCTCTAGAATTCCTAGGATGTTGGAGAAAAAGGACGCAAATTTGGCATGGGTAGCTTATGTGAACAAAAAACTATGAGGGCCTAGGCGTGAACTGCCCCAAATAGCCAAAAAAAGGCTCGGCACAGGAGGGGAAAAGGCCTGGCAGCGAAGGGGTTAAGGGTTATGAAGTGTGCTCTAGCATTATTAATTGTAGGCCTTAACTTAGCGAGTGTCTTGGCCTAGTCTTGCCAGGCCTCATGCAGAAGCTGTATTACTTAGCGGTTAATAAAAATGCTGACAGAGTGAATTAAACTGTGAAATGTCCATTGTCTTGTTAAAAGTATTTAACAGAAGCTTTCCGTGAGAACCGACTGCAAGCAAATGATGTTCCTGCTAGTGTAACAACTTATGTGTAATGTGTGTGAGATGTACTTTCCCAGGACGAGAACAATGAAGACACTGGAGCTGAAGATGCAACAATATTGTTACCTGACGAGCCGGATGATGAGGACATCGTAAAGTGAACTAATCAACTCCATGTGAATAGAGACATATTAGAATTCATGGATTTGGTATAGAAATATTATTGGGTAAAGTATAAACGTATGATTAACTGACCAATAGGACATTAGGGGATAGTTTAGGTGACTCTGATATAACAACGTGAAAGAGGAGAACCATTCAGACTAGAGGAAAGACTAGAGATTAGAGAATTCAAGATTTGAGTTGCAGAAGCTATAGAGGAGAGGTTCGAGATTAATTCTGTCATTGGGCTCATACTCTCTGACTAAGAACCTGATGTTTTGCTGATCGACTGATGGCCTGAGGACGAACACTGATTCTGCTTTGCTGACCCATACCGAGGATAGGTAGATATGAAATGTGACTGTTATGCATTTTATGCCTTTTCTTTCTAGGTACCAACTGTGCTGTTTTGACAGATCCATAGTTAGAAGTTTTTCTAAATTTGTGTTCTAAATTATTTTGCATGAAGCCCAACATGCTGATGGTAATCTAACGTTAGTTAAGGGCACTCATAAAGTGACTGACAGTTACAGGGACTAATGATTGATGAGTTACCTTGCTGAATTCCATGTATGTTATAACTTTGTCGTAATTGACTCTATTATTGATTTGCACTGCCACTCTAGAATGTGTTGTGGTTCAAGCTTTGATTAGATTGCGTTTCTTCTGCCGCTTTCTACAACTAGTATTGTTCATATATGTGTTTCATTTGATTTTGAGATTAATCACTGTGACTTTAGTATTGTTAATATAAGGGGAAAGGTCATGGTGTGACAATTACTGACCATTGATTACTGATTTTATTGATTACTAATGATTGTTGATCCTTGTGTATTGATTATTGATTATCTACTGGAGCTATGGAAAGAACTGCTTAATACGAGTCAAAAGGTTCATAGAACTATTTGCGTCCCCTTGTAAGTTTACTTATTAAGGTCTGACGAGCTAACAGTTGTGGTAGCAGACTGATGGTTTGTCTCTTAAAGAGCTTGCCATAAGTGTCTGGTACAGAGTGACCAGTGTTAAAAGTTGTGGTAAAGAGACCAATGATTCATCTCCTTAGGAGCATACCATAGACGTACAGCATACAGTGACAGGTGTTCCCAGGGATGGTAGTGGTTTGAAGCTGGTCCTTTTGAGAGTTCACTATTATTGAGATTTGGATTTTGTTTTTCAAGATGATAATTGGAGAGAAAATGATGTTCCCTTAAACCTGGAAGTGACTTTCCCAGATCCTGGATCCTGCTAGTGGTTGTTGAGGATGTTCCCGGCGTTCTAATGATAGAGTGAGAGAAATAGGTTGCGCTTGCAAAGCTTATGCAAATCACAGGTGAATTGTGAAGGTTTGCGAGGATTTTTAGGGAGTTTGCGTACTCCAAATTAAGTTTTAGTAGGAGTGTGTGGACTCCGCAGTGTGAGAGTAGGGAAGTCATCGCACTTCACATGTGTGTGGCGCTTTGTGCTAAAAAATTGTCTGCGTGGTTGTTGATGTACGGACCCTGCTTGGTGTAAGACTCCGGAGTATATTGAAAAGTGTAGGAGACACTTGGTTTATGTTGTAATTTGTCTGGTTTAGTAGGTTGATTGGGCATGGTCAACAAGTCAGTGTGTGAGTTAAAGTGGGTGAGAGGAAATTTTGACTGAGATTTGGTGAGTCCTATGTGCACTAGGACAGACCCATTGATCAGTTGAGAGTAAAATTTGCGAGTCTAATTTTGCTTGCGAATCTGGGAGACCAAGAAAGAGGAATAGCTGCATGAGCGAAAATAGCCATCAGTGACAATCTGTAAGGTTTCTGAAGCGATTGTGTTACCGTTCATGTAGTAAACCAGCAGGTTTGTTTTGTTTTTTGGTTATTGATTAGTCCTCGCAATATTTTACATTCGTTTTGTGTGGATTGAAGTTTAGGAGGACGAGCTGCAAGACTTTGTTAGCCGCAGTATGTGTGAGTGTGATGTCATTGGAGCCGCACTGGGATAGGTTGGTTAGTGAGAAGGGTCGCGCACGGATTGGCAGCCGTCCGTGAGAGGCAATTGGTTGAGAACGTGGGTGAAAGGAATCTTGGGATTAAAAGTCATTCCCTGATTTGATTTTGAATAAAAAGTAGAAAAGATGAAGTTTTTCAAAGCATTGAGAAGTGCCCTAGGGGGGAGATACTTATATTAAAACAAGCGTAGTGGAGCCTACACCACCAGAGAATACACTGGCTTACATTGTAATGGAAGAGAGAGGTGTCGCTCCATGTCTTTCGTCAAAGCAATGGTGCAAGATGACAGAGAAAAATTTGAATTTAGCATTTCCTGAAAATGAGACGTTCAAATTGAGGATTTTGGAGCAATTGCGGATGACGCTATGTGAATCAAAGCCCCTTCCGAGACCAGCACAGTTTGAGGCATTAGCAGTTTGGGAGCTGGTAGCTAGACAGCAACAGCAATTGAAATTCGAGAGAAGGATGAGAAGGGTAGAAAAGACTTTAGCGGAGGCTAAATGGGATTGGGAGCAGAAAAGATGGAGATCAGATACTTTGCTGGGAGTTAAATTGTTTCCAGCGATTACACAGGAGGATGAGAAAGAAGGATAGAAAGTGACTAGGAGGACTAGTAAAAGTCTGTCAGAGTAAGGGAGCTAGAAAGTCTTCAACAGTAGAGGAGGAATCAGATACTGAAGATCTCGTTCCACAGATATTGAGAGACCGACCACTACCATATACAGTACACAAGAGTGGTCCGAGTACTAGTGCTGATCCGACAGCCCCGGTACAGGTAACGGGGACAGTGAGTCCAGTACAGGTTAATGCTAACCTGACACCAAATGTGTTGCAAAGTAATTCCAATGTGCTGACTACTCCTGTAGTGCAGACACAGATGCAGCCGCCATAGATACAGAGAATTTATCCTGATGTGCCCATTTTAGAAACAACTTCGAATTTAGTGGTGCCTATGGAGCAAGTGGTTCCGAAACCAATACTAGTCTAGACTGAGCCGACTCCAATTTTGTTGCCCCAAGTGCAGCCTCAGGCAATGGCAAGATTTACGCCAATGACAGGGACACAGTCAGACTTGACTCCGGTAATGAATCAGAGTATGGGAGTTACTTTCCCTCAGAGTGTAGGTGCTAGAGCAGCCCCAGATGCAATATCACTGCTGAGTACTGTTGGTCCAGCGGTACCATTATTCGCACAAAAGAAACCAACTGTGAGTGAACAGAGATCAATGGCTCAGAGTCTGATGAGGGGACGACTTAATGAAAAAGTTCAGGTAGTCTCTTCCATGGGTCAGACTCTTGACGGATCAAGATCATTGTTAGATCTTAGTCCACTTGTTGCACTTCCAGATGCCGTGACAGGTCCAAATGAAGGTTAAAGCAGAAGTTGTTGACATCGCAGACTCGGAATGCAGTGGCACAGCAGGTGCCACCGGTCAAGCGAGTAACATTATGTTACAGGGACTGACAGCTCAGCAGTTAACTGAATGGTTAGACAAGCTGAATACCCCACAGAATGCTTCTAAGGGAGAGGAACAATTGAATTGTGTCAAAGTGTGGAAGCGGGTAAAGTCGTTGAGGGAATGATGGGGGTGAATAGGTTAGAATCCTACACAGAGGCAGAGTTGAGATACTTGTGCCCAAGGATTACGAGAGAGGTGAGCAAGGTGCATCAGAAATTGGCAGATTTGGCAGAAAAACGTGGCACAGAAAATGAGAAAACGAAGCATTTGATGAGGAGTTATTAGATTTTGAGGCAAAAGATTTTGAACACATGAGGTCAGCCGGAATGAAGGCACACCTTAAAGAATTACTGCAGAGTGCTCAGGTCTGGGAAGCATTAGACAAATGGGAAAGCAGATGGGTAAAGAAAAGAGGATTGACTGAGAATGTACAGCAGGATAAAGATCCAGTAAAGATTTTACCAATGAGGGAGATTCCAGGGGGAAATTTTGTTCATGTTCCTTGGAGCAGAAGTTACATTCTATCATTTACGAATGATTATCCAAAATTGAGAGAGAAGCCAGTAGGGTGGTATCAGCAGACAGACAGGTTCATGAAACTTGCGAAGTGTTTGTGGGAGGACTTGAACACATTACTGGAGATAGTGGTTCCAGCTGGCTTATGGGTTGAGTGTAGGAGGACTGTAGACTAGCCAACAAGTGAACCCGAGAGAGATAAGAATACAGGTGCACCGTCTCCTGAGGTAATGAAAGATTGTTATAAGGTGACTGAGTTCCTGAAATTGAGGATTTCACCTAAAAATATTGACTGGCAGAGGAATGACAGGACAGTGCAGGATGCAAAGGAGTCGATACATGCGTACTCTAAGAGATTGTTGAAGGCATTCAAGGAATATAGTGATAGAGAAGCAATTGAGCCGAAAGACATGCTACATTTTGTGTTCAGATTTGTGAAAGGATTGAGACCTGGGATTGGTCAGATGATTAAGAGTCATTTGATTTGCTGGCAAGCAAAGCCAATTGATGAGGTGTTGCAGTATGCGAAATACTGTAGTGATGAGATTGAGTTAAAGCAGAAAAAGTTGAAAGAGAAGGCGATGGTGATGCAGATTAAAGCAGCTCAGTCAGGAGTGCAAGGAAATGTTGTGCAGCAGATGCCGCAGCAACAGGGAAATGTAATGTTTAAGCACCAGATGAGTGGTAGAGGTCGTGGAGGCAATATGAATCGTGGTCCAGATTTGAATACTGTAGTGGTTCAGAATGATGTGCAGGGAATTGTAGTGTGGTTAGTTTTACGTATCCTTTGCGCGTTAGCTTCAGGCTTTAGGCCTTTGTGCACTTTGCCCTGGATGTATTTTATTCATTTGCTGGCAGCTTAGAGCCTCTGTGCACTTTGCTCTAAATGCTTTTTATTAGGCTTCGTACTGTTATTTTTCAAATAGCCAGTTCTACGGTTTTGTTTTTTATTCATATCACACTGGTTAGCCTACTTCAGCACTGGAGTTCTCCATAACACATTCACTCTGTGCTTCAGTCAAGGATACAGTCTGGTACATTGCCGATAGACGTGGTAGGAGTTTAGACTTGGCATTCCTGCGTAGGGACATTTTGTGATCACGCTGACATGTTAGTTATAAAATCACTTCCTTGTCCCAATACACGCAAGAGGGAGATTACGACCAGGGAACCACAACTAGACGCTGACTGCCTCGTTGCAGATGCTGAACCAAGATCACAGGTCTTTGCTCAGGTATGAGGGCTGATGTCTCCCCAGTGATACAGAAAGGCAAGTTAGAAGCTTAACATGCTGTGCTCGAAATAGATCAAGCAGAGGGAGAGTAGAAACTAATAGACACAATGATAGCTTTGTTCTTATGTTTTACTCTCCTGGTGACTATTTTAATCCTACTGTGTTGTATGGTTCTGGTTATTGCGGCTCACGCCTTATTATCTAAAATACTGTCGTTTTATTAAAACATTATATAAAACCTATACTGTCTCTGTCATTTGTATATGAGATCATACTGTAAATGAGAGAGTTGGTTTGGATCTGAGTGACCACGACTTCCCTGAGAAGTTCCAAAGATGTCATGCGCTCGGCTGCCCAATCATCTCTTCCCCGTGGGAGAAATGAGGCACTGCTAGTTAGCCGGAGCAAAAAAACGGATTTAGGGTGACAGAGTTCCTTACACGTGGGTCCGACTCAGTCCCCCGCACTGTGATCGATCCTGCTGCCCAGAAATCCAGTAGTCTCATTTAGGATAATGAGAGCCCACGCGACAGAATGAAGAAGCTATTGCTGTGTCACATTTGCGGAGCCGTGGGACATTGGAAGCGGGAGTGTCCGATGATGGTGCAGGAAGGTGTTGTTAAGCAGAGTAATGACATCAATGCATTTCAGATTGTGGGAGGACCGAGACTACGGGGTCCCAATCCAAATTTTCAGAACAATGTGAATCAAGCGCAGAATTTTCAGCCCATGCAACAGGTGCAAATGCCCCGTGCACGTGTCACAATTACAGCCAATGCAGCAGCAGGTTCCCATGGTACCTAGACAGCAAATGCAGGTACCTCAAGCCCCGATGGAGCAGCAACAGATGATGCTTTCTCAACAAGTCACAGGTCAGAGACAAGACAGAAGTAGTAACACAGTGCACCAATTCCCGTTATGCATTGAGGATGGAATAAATGATGAATGGACGAGTGGTAGTTCAGATGAGGAGCTATGTGTGCTTGCGACTTCTTTAGAAGTAGACCAGAGAGGACCCTATGTGAGGGGAAAGGTTATGGGTCACAGAGTTTAATTCTTGGTGGACACAGGAGCTACACGCTCTACAATGCAAAGTGCAGAAGTTCCGAATTTGCCCCTTTCAGGAAGAACAGTTCAGGTTGTGGGAGTAGCAAACTAGTATCTGACAAACCCGATTACATATCCAGTGCAAGTCGAGATTGGACATTTCCAGGGACTGCATAAGTTTGTAGTCTGCGATTCAAGTCCAGTATCCCTACTGGGAAGAGACTTGCTGTGTAAAATAAAGTGTTTGATTACTTTCTCAAATGATGGAATTGAGATTCAGACAAATAGCGATGATGAGGAAGACCAAGCACCAGAAGTAGAGTGTGAAAATACAAATGAGGAATACCCCTTGATTGAGGTTTTCCCGATGTTCACAGTGAAGGAGCTCCATCCTGATTTGCAGGGAACAGTGCAAGAGAACGTTTGGGATTTGACTGGAAAGGAAGTAGGTCTGATTAAAGGGGTGGAGCCAGTTACATTACCATAAAGCCGAATGCAGTTTTCCCTCAGCTTCCACAGTCCAACATACCACAAGATGTCCTGATGAAAGTGGCGCAGATAACTGCAGATTTTGTGAAGCAAGGGGTTCTGAAAAAAGTGTTGAGCAGTCCATGTAACTCACCAATAATGGGTTTGAAGAAGCCCTGTGGCAAGGTACAGATTGTTCAGGATTTGAGAAAAATAAATTAAACTGTGGTCAAGTGTTGTCCCGTAGTGCCCAATCCAGCTGTAATACTATTCCAGATTCCATGTGATGCAGAGTGGTTTACGGTCATTGATTTCTGTGCCTCTTCATGAGGACAGCCAATTTCTCTTTTGTTTCAAATTCCTGGATCAAGTCTATTTCTGATGTAGAATTCCTCAAGGGTACACAGAGTCACCTTCCTTATTCAACCAGATCTTGAAAAATAATTTGGAGTCTTTGGAATTGTCTTTCCAATCGACCTTGGTGCAGTACATTGATGACTTATTGATTGCGTCCAAGACAAGGGACTAGTGTAAGTATGACTCGATCGCCCTGTTGAATCATTTGGGAAAGAATGGCCATAGAGTGTCACCACTAAAATTGCACTACTGACGGAAGGTACTGAAGTATTTGGGTCATCAGACTGAGAAAGGGTGAAGTAAGACATCCAGGGAAAGGATTACAACGATACTGCAGATAAGTCCCCCAGCCACATAAAGAGATGTCAGGATGTTCTTGTGGATGGTGGGCTATTGTCGTCAATGGATCCCAAAGTTTTCAGTCATTTCACGACCATTGCAGAAACTGACTCATAAGGAAGTTACTGATCCCATAGTGCTAGACCAGGATGAAATGAGAGCGTTCACTGAGTTGAATGAGAGTATGTATAGGGCTCCAGCGTTGGGTATGCCTGACTACACAAAGCCTTTCACATTGTTTTGTCATGAGCGTGATGCATGTTCATTGTCTCTCTTGACTCAGGTCCATGGAGACGCTGATCGCCCAGCAGCATATTTTTCAGCTACTTTGGACTCAGTTGCAGCAGCCTTACCAGGTTTTTTTGTGTGCAGTTGCTGCAGTTGGTCAGAGTCTTTCACAGTGTGAAGGCATGGTGATGAGATATCCCCTGACTGTAATGGTCCCTCACTCGATTGAGATTTTACTGACAAGGACGAAAACCCAATACTTGACAGGTGCTAGGTTGACTAGGTACGAAACGAGTATTTTGGGATCACCAAACGTGACACTGAAAATATGTATAGTGCTGAACCCGGCAACCTTGCTTCCTAGTGCAAATGTTGAAATTGAAAAGGAGGAACATGTCGAACATGATTGCCTCGAAGTAACTGAGTTGTGCACAAAACCAAGACCTGACACTAGAGATACCCAATTGGAAGAAAATTACCAAATTTTTTTTGTTGATGGTTCTTGTCTGAGAGACAATACAGGGACACTGAGAGCAGAATATGCCGTGTGCACAATTACAGGTACCTTGGAAGCATCCTGGCTTCGAGGAGTGTATTCTGCCCAGGTAGTGGAACAGGTCACCCTTACTAGAGCGTGCCATGTTTCTGCTCACTTGAGAGTTAATATCTATACGGATAGCCAATATGGATTCAGAATAGTTCATGATATTGGTCAATTATGGTCGCAGAGAGGTTTCCTGACCTCTTCTGGTTCACCAGTGAGAAATGGTGAGTGAATTAAGGAGTTGTTATATGCAATACAATTGCCTGAAAAGATTGCTGTGGTGAAATGCAGTGTACATCTGAAGTCGCAGAACTACGTATCATTGGGAAATTGATATGCGGATCAAGTCGTAAGGTTTTGCACATTGAACAGTATATCGTTCAAAGACAAGTGGTAACTGTTACCTGAAGATGACACAACATGTATGAGTTATGTATTGAAAGTAATTGACACTTTTGAAGAATTAAAATCTTTGCAGAATAATGTTGACAAAGACGAAGAACGTTCATGGAGCAAATTGAAATGTGTCCAAAGACAAGATGAATTGTTGGTTTCTGAGGAGGGTCAGTTGGTTTTGCCAAACAGCCTGTTGTCTCAAATGGCAAGGTACTATCATGGTCAGGCACATATTGGGAGGGATGCCATGGTTTGTCTGTTCAAAATTGATTGGTTCAACTCCAAGTTAAACAAGTTGCTGAAGCAGTTTGCCATCATTGTGTCATTTGTCAGCAGTTAAATGTGAGAAAAGGGACATTGGTTAAATTGAGCCACATTGGAAGAGCAGGAGGTCCATTAAGCATAATGCAATTGGATTTTATTGAGATGCCTGTGTGTGGAGGTTTGCGATATGTGTTGGTGATTGTTTGCATCTTTAGTCACTGGATTGAACAGTACCCCACACAAAGAAATGATAGTCTCACAGTTGCGAAATTTCTGCTCAGAGAACTGCTACCACGTTTCGGGTTTCCAATCTCTTTAGAATCAGATAGGGGAAGTCACTTCAATAACGAAGTAATTAAATCACTGTGTGCAGCATTGAACATTGAGCTGAAGTTGCATTGTAGTTACCTCCCTGAAGCATCAGGACTAGTGGAGCAGATGAATGGTACTTTGGGTGGGGCCGCCAAACTGGTAATGAGGCCATAAATCTTGAAGAATGTCCCTTAACAAATGTATCCCTTCCATTTTAAATGGTAGTATCTTCCAAACTGATTTAAATCTCTCAGGTTTATTACCGGGCGCCATCCCTTGCCCTTTTTTTCTACCAAAAACAAAGTACTCATGTAAGGCCTCATTACGAGTTTGGCGGACCGTGCACCACCATGGTAGTGGTGGCGGTCTGACCGCCATTGGGTTGGCGGTCACACCACTGTGTTACGATGTTGGCTGTCCCATACAGCAAAGACTGCCACAGTCCTGCCGGCACCACCAGGCACCGCCAACTGCCGCGGTGTGGAGGCAGAACAAACAGGCCGACAGAGCCAGTGTTTCCGCCAGGCACATTATGATGTTGCACACCGCCAATGTGACCATGTCGGTCCAACCACCACGTCTCAGCAGGCGGAAACCGAGAGCATAAGGGGAGCAACTCACCCGTATGCATTGTTACATGTTCTGTGCCACCATGGAGCCGATCACATGCATCCTGCTGCTGCTCATCGATGGTGCCAAAAATCCACACCGCCATGGACTCAACCGACGCTACAGGCACCAAGTACACATGCCATTGTGTCCACAGTCACAGTCATACACAAAGAAGGGCACATTCACAGCCATTCACAGCCATTAAATGCCCCCTTTGGGCAGGTCTCTGACACTGCACACCCACATTCCACAAAAACACAAGTCTTCCCATCTCAGGGACAGTGAAGTGTACAGAACATTGTGTCACACAACAGCAACACCACAGCAACATCACGCATAATTCAAATGACACCCACACATTGATCACATGCCATGGACTGTCATCAGATTGAAGACACATATGTATGGATGTGTCATTCAACACAAACACCCCTCCCATTAAGCTGCCCTGCAATGGACCCACACATCAGCCACACTGCAACACAATGGAAGGTCAATGGGATGCACAATAGTTAGAGAGACAAATATCCAAAGCTCACAATACAAACAATACTCGAACAATAGGGATGAGGGCATCAGAAGCATGGAAGGATGCTGCCCTGGGACACATTACAAGTTGCACATGCCCCTAAAACAACATTTGCACTGGAACTTGCCCTTCATGTATCTCAGGGGCAAACAATAGTAGAGCCATGTGACATGCCTATCTGCATAATGCAAGTCACCAAAGCACCTACAACAGCAACAGCAATGGCCATACATCTAGATAAAGTAGCCGCAAGGTACATACATCAAAATGGACACATGCTCAGTCTAATTCAAAAGAAACTAGCACAACTGAACACCCTCCATGTGTGGACAAACAAAACTCGAGCTTCCACACATGAGTCAAATGTACACTCAATATCAGGGGGGACAAGTCTAACACCATACATGCTGACAGTGGACAACACAAGATTAAATATTTAGCATACCAAACATAACACAATGCAATGACACCCCAATTGGATTAACACCCACATATCCATACAGTCAACATCTACCTTTGTCTTGAGTGAAACCAGCATTGCCCACAAAGTCAGACATTGCAAACAACAGCAAATGGATCAGCAATCAGGGTGAAACACACACAACTGTAGGCAAATAACACAAGTTATTCAGGAACAACATAAAGGTAGAGAGGTAATATCAGGACAAATGTGTACCCAAAAAACAGAAACTTGGGTTTATTCAATCCAAAGGGTTCAGAACAAAGGCCATTGGCCAGTCCATGGTGTCCATGCACATTGCTGTGTCCACACTTGACTTCAATCACTGCCAGGGAACCTCCACAGGAAGTATCATCAAGTGGGCAGGCAGGCACCACAGAGATCATTCTTGGGTGGGGTGGGGTTGGATCTGGGATGGGTGACTTTGGGAGGGGGGATCTTTTTGTTTGGAGGGGTGGGCTTCTTCTTGGGGTAAGGATATGGGTGCTTGCAGGGGGCAGGTGTGACAGGGGAGGACTTGGATGAGGAAGGGATGGGTTGGGATGTGGGTGGGGGACTCGGGTTTGGGAGGGGGTTTGGAGGGAACAGGGGAAAAGGCAAGCTCGAAACTCTCTTTGGGAAAACAGGTAGGGTCATCAGAAGGGTTTGTGGATTTGGAGGTTGAGGGAGTGGTCGTCTTGTGTGTGGGTGGAGATGCCATAGGTGTGTGCCTGTGTGAGGTATGCTTCTGTTTGGGTGGAGTCTGTTGCATGTGTGAGTGTGGGCATTTGTCTGTCTTGGGGGGCTGGGAGGAGGAGGTGCTGGTTGAGGTGAGAGTGGTGGATGTGTGTGTGTCTCTGTGTGTTGGGGTGGTGTCTGCGGCTATGGCTGATGTGATGGATGTGACTGTGAGTGTTGTGTTGGTGTCTGGGGGTCTGGGGTCTGAGGTCTGAGGTATGTGGGCCCATGGGATCTGAGCTGCTGTCTGGCTGTATGGTGGGTGTCGTGGAAAGCTCACTGGCTGTTGTGATATTGTCTGTTGGTATGCTGGATGTGGTGTGTGGGTCGGTGGGGGTCTGGTGAATTGGTGGTTAACGTGGTGTTTGTGGGTGAATGTTGAGTGCCTGCATGTCGGTGTGTCTTGTAGTGTTTGTCTCGATGTGTACTGCTTGTGTGTGTTGAGGTGGGTGTGTGCAGATGTGTCTATGTGCTTGGAACAAGTAGGGGAATAGGGGATTTTGACTGGGAAGAGGTAGGTGGAGGAGGGGAGGAATGTGGAGGGTGACTGGCTGCCGTCAATGAGGAGGCCAGAGCCTGAAAAGATCTCTGTAGGTCAGACATGGAATGCCTTCCCGGAAAGCATTGGTCTGCTGACGTTTGCTGGGCAATCCCTGGATGGAATTTACTATGGAAGAGTGCCCCACAGAGATATGCCTCAGGAGGTCCATAGCCTCCTCACTCAGGGCAGCAGGGGTAACAGGGTCTGGGGCTGAGGTGCCTGCGGCAAAGGTGGCGCTCGCCCTCATAGGTGAGCAGGCACAGCCAACTGGGTGAGGAGCAGCAGGGAGGGTGGCGATGGAACTCGGGGTGGTGGACAAAGATGGTACAGGAGCAGGTCCTGATGGGTCCACTACCAGTAGGGAGTGGCCACTGGAGGTAGAATCCGATGATGGTGTTCATCCTGTCTCCTCCATGGCCCTCCCCTCACCCTCTGGGCCGCTGGGTCCCTCCGTGTCAGTGGTGTCATGACTTGAGGTATCGTGGCCAGATGCTTCCCCACTTGGTTGAGTCCTGTTTTCCTCACTTGCCTGGGCTGAAGCTGCAAGTACAAAGAGGAAAAGGGTCACCACATGTTCCTGATCACACTTGAACAACAGCTGTGATTAGCAAAGATCACCATGATGTCAATTAGGCCCCAGCAACAAACTACATCAAAGTGCCTCCTACATGTACCATACCATATGCTTGTATGCCATCTGAACTGTCAGCAGTTGCCTACAGGAAAATCAGGATCTCACACAACTACAACTGCATGCCTGAGGTTCTGCACTCACAGTAACCATTGAACAAGTAGGAGACCACATCACCTTCAATGCTTTGCCTCATGGAGCATACCTCACTTACCAGTTGTCATAAAATAGTAGGCCAATGCCAACTTCATTCCCACAGCTGCCACACAAGGTCATGCAGACATCTATTTGTCACATACACAATAACACAACAATGAGAAATTATACTAAAAAAAACTGACATGTTGCTGACGGCAGTACAGTAACCTAAAGAAGGTGACATGGAAATACTCATGTCACACTGGGAACATATCAACAATTCACACTTCACCATGTATAATTTGCCCTAATGAAGTCATAGAGGTGCTATTAATGTTGATCAGATATGCTACATATTTGGCATGGAAATGTACACTGTAGACAAAATATGCAAATTATCAGGGACATATGTCTCTAAAATCAACAACACAATGAATCAGCAAGCCACAAGGAAGTCACCACTAATGTCTGCCAACCCTTATAATCACATACTCTGATTGCATCAGTAGACACCATTAGTCATTTGTGCGTTGGAAAGGCCCAGAGATTCGTAGCTACTTGGAGAAGGCCCTCAACATGTTGCTCAATGGGAAACTACATCACTGTCTCCATTTTGGTCCTGCAAACCCAGATGTCTTTTGGTGAATGGTTATACCCAACCACATGTTATTCCAACATAACTGCAATTCACTCCATTATGCATGCCAAATGTCAGGTAACAATCCTTCTCCGTTAAACATGTGCAGTGCACTTTTCCACATGATGCCACATCAATGGCAAGGAAATTCACAATGTGTGTAAAAACTCAAGTCCTATCTGTCATGTCCCTCATTGCTAATGCAGTTGTACATGTCAAGTGACATGCTATGACAGGTGAGGGTATGTGTGAGCCAACAATCAATGATGACACGCTCCTGTCTGTGGCGCCACCTGAAATGTAGCCCCATGGGGCATGACTAGAGGAGCCAACATGTATCAGCGGAGCTCCGCTACACTGCCTCGTTATCCTGGGGAAATCTCCTGTATGATAGGCCATCCATCTTCTCCCTTATCGTGCACAGCCAGCTGATAAGCTTGCTGCTATAAAACACCACTTGCACGCTCGGATGTAAACAGGACAGTGCGTGCTGACCTGAGAAGCCGGGGGCCTATGCGGTATGACGCTCCGGTCTACTGCCTGACTGATATTGAGTGCATCAACCGCATCACACTCTTGTGGTGCTGGTAGACTGGGTTACTGGCGCCTGTTATGATTGCAGATAAAGCTGCGCTTCCCATGGGACCACGTAATGGGTATCGCGAGCAGAGCTGCAGCCGGTGAGGCCGGTCGGGACTGCAGGTCAGCCGGGAAACTGCTGGTGCGCTGCGACCCATGGACATCGCTGTAGGCCTATGCGAGACCCAAGGACCAGGTGGAGAGCGTTGGGTGCTTAATACTGTGGCCCGCTGAAGCTGCTGTGGATCGGCGAAGGACCTGCACTTTGCATGGGGTGAGGGCCGGGGGCGCTAGACGTTAACGCGCTCTTGAGCCTCCTCCTCTCCTCTCCTGACGATTGCCTGAGCCACAGGGTAATAATCAGGTCCCCTTTTTGCGCCCTCCCCTTGCCCCACTCAGAATACTGCCAATGGATGCCCCTTTGTAATGCGTATGCTACAGAGAACTACAGCCCCACATTGAGAGTAGCCCCTTGGATTTGCGTTGCTGCTGCTTTGCATGGCCCCCTTGTATGCTGATTTTGGCCTAAAATTTTGCCAAAGGGGGTGTGCCCCTGAATTACTGTGGCCTTGGACTTCTGTGCGTGATACCTGGATCTTGCTATGGTGACAATGCAGGACTGCAGGTCGGGAGAAAGATGCTGTGCTGTGGACTATTGCGCCGTGCCATTCTCAGACACCTGGGCACACCCTCCTCCTTGAAGAATATTGTGATCTGTGTAGTGTGACCTGATATATGACTGGCTATGCCTTTAAGTGGGGGGCGACTGAGTTGGCCGTGTTGTGGTGTGGACACTCCGCTGGATGCCCATCCAGCATTCACCGCTACACCGTTGCCCCTGTGACTGTCTACTGCACCAGAAAATGCGGCAGGTCTGGAAATGGGTCGATAGCATCCTGGGGGCCACCCGGCCGGCTCCCGGTCCCGTACACCACGTCACAGCAACAATCTACTGAGACCCATACAGCAAACTCTTATACGCTGGAGGAAAAACTTGATGCAGTACTGTTGGCGATAGAAAAGACAAGGACATCATTAGAGTCCATAATAGACACGGTTGCCTCTGATTTCAGCCTTCTCCACGCTGACCATAGAAAACCTGTAGATAGGGTCCTGGCAGCTGAGCAAAGTATTGTAACTCTACCACCTAAGACACTTAGGCCCTCATTATGACTTTAGTGGTCAGCTGACTGCCACGCCGGCGATGGTGGTAGTACAGTCGCCAGGCTGGCGGTGAAGACCACCAAATTATGACCACAGCAGTGATCCCCCCATATAGAGTCAATGTACCACCTGAACCACCAGTGCGGTCCGGCCACCGACCAAGGTGGTTGCCATCTTCAGGCTGGCGAAACACCATTCCCCGCCCACCATATTCTGACATAGCAGACCGCCAGGATTTCCGGTGCGGGATCACTGCCATGAAAAGCCTGGTGGAAACGAATCATATCAAAGGAGACACTCACCTCTAGGGACACAGAGGAGTCCACCGCCGCCATGGAACCCAAACTGGAAGCCCTGCCAAAGCTGTACCACTTGATGGCAGTCCAGGAGCTGCAACTCCGATGACGACGGTGAGTACAGCCGCCTAGCACACAAGGGAGGAAGGGAAGAGTGACACACCCACATGCACAACACGCACCATACACACACTGAGATCAATCCGCTGATAAATCCAACAGCAACATAAGCCAGAAGTAAAGAAAGCCAGGACAAATACCTTTGGTCCAACCACTGCATTTGTGTAGGAATAGCGCCCGCAACAAATGAGGCAACCATAAACAAAGGGCCATTGGCCACTCCAATGTCAAATGCAACTCACAGGGCAACGAACAAGGCCCAACTTGACTCCTGACAGCCCAAGTCACTCCAGTGGGTAGGGACATCATGATGCAAGGCAGGTACCTCAGGGGGCAGGGGGGGTTCCTTGGGTTTGGGTTTTGGAGAGAGCGGGCCTTTGCTCTTCTGTTTAGGGGGGGAGGAGTGGGCTTGGAGCGGGGGGTCGGAGTGACATTCTTGTGCCCCTTAGTGGGAGCTTTTGCTGCAGGGGGAGGGACATGGGCAACAGCAGGGGGGCCTAGAGAGGTCTGGGAGCTGGAGGTACTGGGCTGGAGGAGCTGGACTTTTATCTTATGGGCAAGACGGGGTGGGGAGGAGGAGAGAAGAGGTCAAGGTAGGAAAGGAAAATATTCTTAGGTACAATGGGGCGGTCTGTGGGAGCAGGTTTGGGAGTGGAGGAGTGGTTGCAGGAGGAGTAGGTGTGCTGGACTGGGTTGCAGGTGCATGTACAGTGTGCGTGTGTGAGGTGCATGGCTGCTGAGTGTCTGAGTTGGAGTGTTTATGTGTTTTAGGAGGGGGTGGGCAGACAGCCTTGGAGAGGACAAACAGGTCATGTGCATGTATGTTGTGGTGGTGTCTGCAAGTGAGATGGGTGTGCTGCATGTGGTTGTGGTGGTGACTGTGCATGTGGTGAATGAGGTGCTAGTCTGCGTGTCTGCTATTGTGGTGATTGTGGGCAAGGCTGTACAGGTGGCAGGATCTGGGACTGAGGAAGCAATGCTTGCAGGTGTGAGTCCTGATGTGACTGAGAGAGAGAAGGAGGAGAGGAGACAGTGGAGGCAGTGGCTATTGTTGTGTGTGCTTCTGGGTGTTGGCTGTATGTATGCTTGTGATGTGATCAGTGGTGCCTGTGCTTGTCTATGCAAGTCCTGTTACTTGTCTTGGGTGCATGCTGGTATGACTGTGTGCTTGGTATGGGTGGTGGGAGAGGGCTTTGGGACTGGGAACAGGTAGTTGGAGGGGGGACGGATGAACCAGGGACACTGGCTGCCATCAGAGAGGAGGCCAGAGCCTGAAACAATATCTGTAGGCAATCCAAGCCACTGTGAATGCCCTCCAGATAGGCATTGCATTGCTGCATCTGAAGTGCCAGCCCCTGGATGGCATTCACTATGGTTGACTGCCCTACAGGGATGGATCTCAGGAGGTCAATAGCCTCCTCAGTGAGTGCAGCAGGGTTGACTGGGGCAGGGCCTGAGGTGTCTAGGGCGAAGGAGACACCTACTGTCCTGGGTGAGTGGGCTCAGGCAACTGGGTGGGGGCTACTGGGAGGGCGGTGCTGGTACTGGGTGGTGTAAAATGATGTAGCTGGGTTGGTCCCAGAGGAGTCCGCCACCACCAGGGAGCTTCCATCGGAGGAGGAATCAGAGTCAGCAGTATCAGCTCCTGTCTCCCCCGTGGTGCTCCCCTCGCCCTTCAACCCACTGGTCCCGGCGGAGTCAGTGGACTCTGTCTCCTGGGTCCTGTGGGCTGCAGCTCCCCCACTCACCAGTGCCCCTGCTCCTTCGCCAGATGAAGCTGATGCACACAAGGACAGGATGAGAAAAGGAGAGAGGGTGGGGGAGAAAGAAGGGGAGCACAGAGTCAATTTCAGCAACAGCACATATGGCATACACATCACAATGACTCACTGGGACTAACACTGTGCAGTGTGGACCACAATACCAAACAATTGCCTGGGAACAACAGCAGAAATGAACTCAAACACTACCATCTGCACACCTACTGGGACTCACTTAGCCATGTCTGCCATGGTATGCCAGCTACTTGCCAATACCAAATGTACATACCACTCTACATTGCTAAGCAGGACTCTAAACGATTAGCTAAACAGGCATATTGGGCCATCCACTGACTAGAACCTTGCACCCATACAATATGGCAGGCATCAAGAAAGAATTCCACACAGTGTGTACTCACCCCCTTGTGGCTGCTGTGCTGTCCTCAAGCACGCATCTAGCTCCGGATTGGCCACCGCCAGTATGCAGGCCATTAGGGGGTTCATGGTCCAACGGGCACCACTTCCTCGTTGGGAGGACATCCCCAGCTGGGCCTCTGCGGCCTTCCGGGCCCAGTGTCGTATGTCCTTCCACTTGTTTCTGCAGTGGGTGCTCCGCTGGATATGTACCCTCAGGGTCCACACGTCCTTGGCAATGGCACGCCATAACCCTTTTTTTTTATGGGCGCTGACCTACATAAGGAACACTGACGAAAGGACACCATGAACTCCACACTACATTCTGTTACAGCAATGGCTTACATACTGCATAGATCCCACATCAACTTCACACATTACTCGTACCTCTGCATACACACTGCATGCAGCAAAAATTCACTCCCCAAATGACACTGCTAGCACACACATACATCTTCATACAGCCATGTCGCATCTCACCTGTTCATCTGGAGGCCCATACAAGTGTCCATAAAAGGGTAGGACCCCATCCACCAGCCTCTATAGTTCCTCAGATGTGAAGGCTGGGGGCCCTATCCCCTGTAGGGCCATTGTGGGTTCCAGACACAGGACACAGCAGCACACGCAGTGGAGGTATTGATGTGTTGAGAGTCAGGAATCAAGCGAAGTGGGATACAGAAAATGGCGGTCACCTTTGCGCCGGTGAACAACGTCACCGTCTGCGGTAATCATCATTTGGTCCTGTGCTCCATAGACTTCAATGTTAACCAATGAGGAGTTGCTCGGCGGTGCAGACCGCCTACCGCCATGATGCCAAATGCTGGCAGAGTGAGGTCTCTTCCACCTGTCCCTGCACTCAGGGCAGGCAGTTGTCATTTCCTGATGCTGGTACTCATGGTAGTCAATTTAATGTGCGTCATTGATACCAATTGTAGACACCAAGGCACTTCCAGTCCGCCACATACTTTGGTTTGGTTGTAGACTCTGGTACTCAAATTAGATCTCATACTAGTGTACTGCTTGCAGATGAGTAGTTGACAGGACATTTCAAATAGGATGCTACTAATTACGACACACGACTCCGACTACATCTGTGAAACACAATGGCTAATGAAAGGTACTGGTATTCTTGAGGAAGTCTGTTTGCTTGTAGAGGACACCAGTGCAAATTCCAATCATTGTTTGTGTAAATTGGATGTGATTGCTCTGTGTACCATGATATTGTGTGTCCATCCTTCCTGTAGTCACACACTTCTGATGTTTGGTTTACTTAGATCCCAACCACTGCGGAGGAGGAGGAGGAGGCAAGCACCTGTGTACAGAACATTAGTCGACTTGACTACACTGGAGGAACGGCACATTATTATGACCTATCATCTGGACAGGGCCACAATTACTGAACTGTGTCAACAATTGGAGCCAGATTTGATTCTTGCTATTCATAGCACTGCAGCAATACCCCCTGCATTACAGGTGCTGTCAGTGCTCCACTTCCTGGCCAGTGATTCTTTCTAGGTGACTGTGGACTTGGTTGCAGGAATGTCCCAGCCAATGTTTTCACATGTGCTGAGTAGAGTTTTGGCTACCTTGCTCAAACAGATGAGCAGCTATATCTCATTTCCCCACAGTGGTGGTTTGCCCACAGTGAAGGCTGCATTCTACACCATGGGACATATACCACATGTGTTTGGGGCCATTGACAGGACCCATATTGCCTTGGTCCCTCCCAGGACAAATGAGTAGGTCTACAGAATTAGGAAGATTTACAATTCAATAAATGTCCAGATGGTGTGTGTTGCAGCTCAATACATCTCCTACGTTACTGCCAAATTTCCTGGATCTGTGCATGATGCCTTTGTATTGAGAAATAGCAGTGTCCTACAGGTGATGGCACTACTACAGGGAGAGAGAGTGTGGCTCATAGGTGAACTTGAGGTTTCACCCAGTGTATGTCACTGTATGCCACCTGAAGTTGTACTCTGTGCTATTGTACATAGGTAATGTGTCTCACTCACTACTTCCAGGTGACTCTGGCTACCCAAACCTATCCTGGCTGTTGACACCATTGAGGAATCAGAGGACAGGGCCAGAAAATCAGTACAATGCAGCACATGGTTGTACCAGAAGGGTAACTGAAAGGACTTTTGGGATACTAAAATCCTGATTCCGGTGCCTCCATGTATCTGGCAGACCCCTACTTTACACCCCTGGGAAGGTCTGCCAGATAGTGGTGGCCTGCTGCATGCTGCACAATTTGGCCCTCAGGCGTCATGTGTCATTCCTGTAGGAGGAGGGGGAAGACAATGTACCTGTGGCAGCAGAGGACACTGAAGACAGTGATGAGGATGGGGAGAAGGAGGGTGTGGACAACAGGGCACATCTGATACTGCAGTACTTCCAATGACACTCAGGTAAGACTGTACTTCTATTCATACCTCAATTACAGTTAAGTGCTGGGTGGCTACTGTGTTGTGCCAAGCACAAATGTGTGCATTATGTGACCTGACACTGTTACATCTGTGGTCAGTCGTGCCAGTGTTATGGTGATGTTGTACAAGCTTATTTAGCCCATGTAATGTGTCAGTAGTTTAGCTTTCTCAAATACATGCCCACTGTAAACTGTCCTCATCCCAGACAGTGCATAGCATATGTTGCTAGGAATGTCATGTGGCTTACAATGTGTTTACACAACCGATCTGTGATTTCAATTTCCCTGACAGTGTGGCCCAGACTAGGTGGCCCAGAGGAAGGATTGGCATGCTGACAACATGGCATAGCTAATACCGTGGTATCTTGTGTGGGGGCCTGAAAGGAGTTGTTTCTCCTCACTTATAGTGTTATGAATGAATTCCTGTATAAATTACTGAGTAGAAGTGACCAGCTGAATGTAGGCTGTTATGTTACAGGGGATCATGTTGCTCTACTTCCTTTACTTCTCAATTGACTGTCACTAATGGTTTCCCTTTTTGCAGATGTTGGTGTGGTCAAAATTGTGAACTAATGTGATGACTACAGAGCGCTTTCACACCGTTTGGTGGATGGTGACTTGTGGAATACTCTCACACTGGTTATGTGTACCCCAAAGTTGCTGTCCATTGGATGGATTCACACTTTACATTACATTTGCACAGGATAATACAGGTCAAGACATTGCATATTGTTATAAGTAAAGCACAAAAACTTCAGTTGTGTTCAAGTGTGTTTATTGAAGTGACAAAAAGGAAGGGATAGTGCAATAGAGTGGGGTGATAGTGGACAATGGGCCAGATGTATGAAACATTTTTGCACTCGCAAACGGTGCGAATCGCAAAATTCTGCCTTTTGCGAGCGCAAAAAGGTGGTCTGCGATGCATGAAAGGAATTTGCAGACCAAAAATAAGAAATTGCAAAATTTGTGATTTTTTGCATTGTGACCTGGTTTTGCGAGTCGCATTTTGCGATTCGGTATTTCCAGTAGGAAATTGTGAGGCGCAAATTGCGATTCGCAAAATCCAAGTCGCAAATCGATGCATCAAAAAATCGCAAATTGCGATTTTTCGCAGAATGGCATTTTGCACATGCAAAATACCACTAAGTGAAACCAGGTGGTAACCAGGTGCAACCTATATAAAGAGGCCCAGAATGCCTCAGACTCTTTTCCACAATGGCTGCACTCTACGTCATGGCGAGGAAGATGAGGATCTTGGCAGGTTTGAGGAGAGGGAGGAGGAGACAGGAGCGCATTTTCAGAGTGCGCATTACACTTTTTAACCTGACAGAGGAGGAAACATTTGAGAGGTATAGGTTGAACTCAGCCATGATACTTTATCTGATAGCTGAGCTACAACCCATACTGCCGCGAAGAACACTAAGGACTCACAGCATACCCACCCATGTGCAGGAATTATGCTCCCTCCACCTACTCGCCTCAGGGAGCTATCAAGGGGTCATAGCAGCAGCTGGAGGGGTATCACAGAGTACCCTCTATAGATTTTTAAATGCATTTATCAACGCCATGCTGAGCAAACTACACCAGTACATCAGATTCCCCCACACCCCACAGGATATACAGCAGACAAAAATGGATTTTTACCAGATAGCACAGTTCTCCCACGTCCTAGGTGCCATAAATGGGACACATGTTGCAATCTGTCCACCATCAGCCACGGTGTATCTGTACAGCAACCGGAAATACCAACATTTAATGAGTATACAGGTTATTTGCAATGCCTCATACATCATTACTGATCTCGTGGCCAGCTACCCAGGGAGCACCCATGATTCGTACATCTTTCGCCATAGCGGCATTCACACAAGACTGCTAGCTGGGGAGTTTGGAGAAGGATATCTACTAGGTATTGTCCCTCTATACAATGGTGCTTTGATGGCGTGCTGATGTCAGATGGCTCAGTTACTCATCATACCCTCTGTCCCTTCCAGGAGACAGTGCCTACGCAGTGCGCACCTACATGATGATGCCCTACCTCAATCCTGCAACACCGGCTGAACGGAGATACAATGCAGCACGCAGGGCGACCTGCAACGTGATGAAGCGCACCTTTGGACTGCTGAAGAGTCACTTCTGGTGCCTCCACAAAAGTGGAGGGGCACTACAGTACAGCCCAGAGACCACATGTAGAATAGTGGCTACTAGTGCAATCCTGCACAATATAACTACCACCAGGGGCATACCAGTAGAAATATGTGAATCTGAATCTGATGATGATCCCATACCACCCCTACAGCCAGCAGACAGGACCACTGCAGCAGAGGAAAGGCAAAGGCGTGCTGACATCACACACAACCATTTCAGATGTAAGTATGAATAAGACAAATGCACTGACAAAGTACCTGTAGTGAATTACATTTATTACCTTAATGTCAGGTAATGTTACTTCAACGAATAGCAAAGGAAATGAGTTAAAAAACTAGAGACAATAGAAGTTCAGAGTAACGCACTATTATGTCATAGTGAACTCATTACCCCTCGGGCCGCTACAGTTACTTTTTGCGGCCACGCACACCACTCGGGTGCCCAGTTACCTAACTGGCACCTCAATTGTCCGCCTCAGTGGCAGTGCTGTGCCTGGCACTGAGCCGTCTGTTGTCCATTGCGGGTACAGCTATACTGCTGAGGCTGGAAGTGTCCTCTGTGTCCTCCAGTGCAAGCTCACTAGGTGTGGCTGACCTCTGTCCCATGATGTTATCAATCACATTAGTGATTTGGACAAGTCCGTTAGCCACATCCCTGCTGCTGTGTGCTGCCTCCACCTGTGCAGCCACCGCATGTCGTGCAATCAGTGAGGTTTCAGTAGCCAACCTGTTGACAGAGCGACAGAAGCCCCAGAACATGTTCATGAATCTGCAGTCCTGTCTGCGGTGGCTCACCCTCTCATGGCGCAGCTCCTGGCATAGTTCACGCACAGCAGAAGTGAGCTCTCTTGTGTCCTGCGATGCCTGCACCTGTCCCTCATGCAGCAGTTCTATATTAGCATTCAGGCACTCAAGCTGGCGATGCAGGCCCCCCATGTTGGTGTTATGTTGCTGCATATTTTTTTGTAAGCCAAGGATCCCTTTGTTCTGTAGGTGCTGCTGCTGCAACATAGCTGCTTCCAGCCCACCAAAGAAGGAGGGATCCTCACCTGCCTCATTCTGCTGTGCACCCGCATTTGTCGCCATCCTGCGGGGTGCTGTGGTCTGCTGAAAACTGGCCTCCTGCATCTGGGTGCACCTGCCGGTTGGGGATGGTTTAATTGGCCCTTCCTGCTGCTCATCCGAGTCCTGACTGAGCTCTGGCAGTGGCAGTGCCCTGGGCCTGCGTCGGACTGGTGTAATGGTGAAAGACCCACTTGTATTTGAGTCAGAGGCTGGATGGGTGTCAGTCTCGCCTACGCTGGCTGATGCTGTGGCTGCTAGGCCTGGCCCACCTGCAACGACAATATGCAGCATGTCAGTTACGTTTGTTGCAAGTAAGGTCACACAATGGTAATAAAGGTACAGGTACTTCTCTTCACTGTGTTGTGGGTGTTGTGTTCCTCTGGGTGTTGCTCTACTTAATTACATTGTACGTGCTACTTTCAGCTCTGGGTTGTGGACTGCCACTCCCATAATGCATTTTTGTGCTGTTACTAAGATGTGGAATGGACTACTTCTCACAATGTTTAACATTACTTGCTAATTCCTAAGGGGCTTTTGTGCATACACATATGGGGTTACAATTCAATATTGCGCTTTCTGTGGCTGGTACTTGGTGTGCCGGAGGTGTCTATCTCTGTGACCCCAGTCACAGCTTCAGGGAGGAGTGTCGACTCCACTAGGTCCTCTAATGGGGTGGATGGTGCCTCTGTGGGTGGACCGCCTCCTGTGCCCCTGGCCTTCTGCAGTCTTCTTGCCACCCTCTCCTTCGCACGGGACCGCAGGTCATACCACCTCTTCTCAATGTCGTTGACCGAGCGCTGTGCCACTCCAATTGTGCAGATTTTGGTTTGTATATCTGCCCAGAGTCTCCTTATCTCACTCTCCGGCACCTGGAGTGAGCTTTTACCAAAAAGGCGGTCATGGCTCCTGACCACCTCCTCTGTCAGCACCTCCAGCTCTTGCTCGCTGAATTTGAGCTTCCTCTTTCTCTCTCCCTTCTCCTTTCCTTGGGCTGAGGTGTCCATCCTTGTTTAGGTGTGCTGCCTCCTTCAGAATGTTGCTCAGTGTGGCTGGGCTGCTCTCTCTGGATGCTGGTTTGGGTGTGGCACCTGAAACTGCCTGGGATGACTCACTTCCTGCTTGTGATGTCATCAGGCTCCTCCAGGTGTGCTTTCTCGAAATCTCTCGCGATTAGCGATTTTCAATTACCGAATCGCAATTCGCGAAAATGCAAATTGCGATTCGGTAAATCGGCCTCGCAAACCACAAATAGCGATTTTTAAGAAATCGCTAATTCCGATTCGCAATTATGTTACATGGCCTATTGCGACTCGGAAATAGTGATTTCTTAAAAATCGCTATTTGCGATTCGCAAGGCCATTTCTTCATACATATGGCCCAATAACTTCAGTGCAGTAGCCCAGTTGGTTTATAGCACAGGTCCAGTATCCAAGGGGCCTTAGGAAAAGGGGCAATGGCAGTCCAAAGTGAACAAGGTGTCTCAGTGGCATACAAGGGAGACATTCAGGAGGGGCTCATTTCCTGGCAGTGGTTTGGGTCTTGGCTACAGTCTCTGGTTTCTGTCTGGGTCGCAGGGAACGTTTGCGGGATGGTTCTTCTGCTGCAGAGGGAGGGATGCTGGTGGCCTTTGAGTCTTGTGGCAGGTCCTCCTGTCCACTAGCTGCAGCAGATGTGGAAGGCTGGTGAGTACATTGGCTAGTGGAAGGGGCCCTCTGGTATGTTGTGTACTCACGCATGATGTTTGCCATGTCACCCAGCACCCCTGCAATGGAGACTATGTTGGAATTTAAGCCCCGCAACTGCTGCATGACCTCCTAGTGGTGTTCCCCCTGCAGCCACTGGTTCTCCTGCAAGATGGTAATCACCTGGCCAATCCTGTCCTGGGATTTCTGGTAGGCTCCCAGGACATGTGTGAGTGACTCCTGGGCAGTCGGTTCCCTGGGTTGGGCTTCCCCTTGGTGCACGGCTAACCTCCCACTGGCCCTGGGCCCCCGTGCCTGTGTCCCATGAACTGTGTGCCCACTCCCACTGACAGCAGGACCTTCATCATCTTCCCTGTGTGGTGTCGACTTGGGTCTCTGTACAGGTGGGCTCACTGTTGATTGTCGTGTCCTAGGGACAGAGGTTTGGGGAAGTTGGGTGGCTGCTGTGGCATTGAAGTCCGATGGGGGGACTGTGGTGGACTGGGTGTTGGCTGTGGTGTCTGACTGACCAGTGGTCCCAGATGGGTCAGGGAGGTCATCCAGATCGAGATATCCAGAGTTGCTGTCATCACTGAGGTCTTCTACTGGTGGAGGACTGGATTGCTGTGGCACATGCTCGCGGCTGACATTGGCTGGGGTAGCTGTGGACATGTATAAGATTTGTACAGTCGTTGTCAGTTACATATTCATCATTTTTGATTTTCTTTATGGGATTGGTGTTGTCCTTCCACCTTTGGTTAGTGTAGGGTGATGGATTGTGAGATTGGTAGTGCCACATGCTGCCCATGCATTACTGTTGTGTGTGCATGCAGACTTGGAGGTGTATGCTTGTAGTGGGTAGGGCATGCAGGGGTGGTTCTCTGTATTGGATACAGTGGGGTGAAGGGAGTCAGGGTGAGGGGGTGACACGCCATGCAGGTATCAGTGGTGTTGAGGTGGTAATGGTGACTTACCAGTGTCTAGCCCTCTAGTGATTCCAGTGAGGCCTTCTGGATGCAGGAGAGCCAAGACTTTCTCCTCCCATGCTGTCAACTGTGGGGGAGGAGGTAGGGGTCCACCGCTAGTCTTCATTATGGCAACGTGGTGTCTGGAGGCCACTGCACGCACTTTCTCCTGTAGGTCGTTCCACCTCTTTTGAATGTCCTCCCGTGTGCATGGATAGGTTCCCACAGAGTTCACATCCTCCATCATAGGTCCATCTTCCTGGCAATGGATATTTGCTGGACCTGTGCACCGAACAGCTGTGGCTCTACCCTGACGATCTCTTCCACCATCACCGCAACTCCTCATCAGTGAAACAGGGGTTCTTTTGTGGGGACATGCCTATTGTGTACTGTGTGTGTTGTGCAGAGGGTGCTAGGTGTTGAGGTATGGTGTGTGCTGTTTGATGCATGACGGGTGTATAGGTAGTTGTGGTGTGTGTGTGTTTTTCTGTCAATGTATGTGCTGGCAACGTGTAGCAGAACTGTCAAGTTTGCAAAGACATGTGGATTGTGTGGGGGGTGTTTTATAGTTCTGTTGGTGGGTATGTACGGTGTGTGTATATGTCAGGTGTGTTTTTTTTCACTCTGGCCAATATTGGCTTGTGTTGGTGTGGAGTGACCAAATCGACCGCAGCTGTCCGTCCCGCCATTTGCTGACCGCCGCTGAGTGTCCGCTGTGGTGATTTGTGGTTCATAGTTTGGAGGGCGGTGTGTTGCAGGTGTAGCAGAGAGGGTGGTGGGGCTGGCTGTTTTTCGCCTCCGTTGGGTCTGGCAGAAGTGTTGTTGTGGCTGATTTCTGTCAGTTGTGTATTTGTGTGTCATAATTTGGCAGGCGGATTGCCGCCTACGCAGCGGTCTGTTGGTGGCTGTCACCAGGGGGTCTTTGGAAAAGACCCCCAATGTCATACTGAGGGCCATAGTTTGGAATCCTCTCTACAAACGTTAACAGACCATGTGCGAATACTGGAACGCAGAGGATGCAGAAGGCAGATGCCGCAGAAATAATATCTGACTGGTGGGATTACCGGAGGGCACCAAGTATCAGGACCCAGTACGATATCTGGAAGAGTGGATATGAAATACTCTTACCCCAGGCGCGCTGCCACAATTCTACTCCATTGACAAGGTGCATCGTGTCCCCCCCACAAAGACCCCCACATGGTGCCAACCCACGCCCGGTGGTAATAAAGTTTCTGCACTATTGTGACAGAGATGTGGTGTTGAAGGAAACACACCTACTTTCTGCCATACAAGTAGCCAATGCAAAAATTATGTTTTTTCAAGATTACACGTTTGCTGTCCAGAAACATTTTTTTGGGTAGTCAAAAGCAGGCTGTGTGAAATGGGTCTTAGATACTCCCTCCTCTTCCCGGCCAAGCTCTGCGTAGTAGCTGATAACATCACACATTTCTTCACCATCCCTGAAGAGGTGTCGACTTGGCTAGAAGGATCCAATGCCCAAGCCGGCTGCACTGTCCAGACAGAGAGGGCAGGAACCAGGAGACCTTGCAGGTGAGAAGTGGCCCCCCTGCAGCCCCAGACTTGGAGAAAAGACTCATGAATCATCGTAAAGCTCACAACAGGCGGCTGCACTATCGGAAGCCCGGCGATGCTCCAGCCCTGAAATTTTGTATTCTCCCTCATCGGACAGAGAGAGCTCTATGGCCACATGGCCCTCTGTGCCGAACTCAACAATTTCACCTGACATAACCCCACAAACGGTGGAGTCCATCATCTGACGCGGACTTTCTTCATGGTTCACATGATAATCCGTACAGTGTATTGAACGACCACTCAACTAAATTATATGATGCAACTTGTCAGCTGCAGCCACTACTTGCAGACAATAACACATGGATGACAATATACGTCATGCTTTTAATAAGGTGGTGTGATGCACTGCTCCCAGTGCCAGCACCTTGCACCTCTTTAAAGAGTGTTGGACTACATCTGACTACCCCTTCTGTAACGCAAGTTCTTTTTCTCTATTGGTTTAAATTCTTTGGTTTGGGTGGTAATTTGTTCTACTGTGCTACTCTGTTGGTATTCACTATGTTGTTGTTTTATTGTGCTGTTAACTGCTTCTCTTTACACATTTTGCTCCCTATTAGGCAATCCATTACATTGCTATTTACATCTTCCTTCACACACACAGAGAGCATTAAATGACAGCTGCATGTTCTATAGATGTTCGTACATACCAAATACTTTCCTCATGGCCCACAATAATGCACTAACATGGAACATTTGCTGTATGCACAAGCCTGCACGCAGGTATGCTATGTACTCCTATCTGAAATGATGAAACACCCATATTGCCCTACTTCAAGAATCTCATCTGACGATTTCGGAGGCAGAAAAGCTCAGGAAAAAATGGCGGGCCAAGTGTATTCCACAAATGTTTCTTCCTATGCTCGGGGAGTATTGATATGGATTCGACCAGGGGTTCTATTTGAGGCGATGGAAGATGCGATAGACACTGACAGACGATTTGTGTTCATTAAGGTGAGATTAAATGATATATGTATACTTATTGGTAACATATACGCCCCTAAGACTGATCAGGCTCCTTTCCTACGCACTCTCACCGACCTACTCGCTCACTCGAGTGGTATTCCCTGGCTTATAGGAGGAGATTTTAATTGTGTTTTGGATGTGCATCTACATAGGTCTTTTCCACCATTGACGCGCACTGTAGCCACCTCCAATGACCTCTCACTGGCGACTTGCCTGAACCACTGGCTTTTAATAGGTGTATGGCAACATTACAACTCTGCCTCTAGGGTATACTCTTTTAACTCAGCTCCACATGGATTATATGTCTGCCTTGACAGGCTGGTTTATAGACCTAATCTGACTCTGGTAATAGTACAGATTATTTTGGGCAGAGACATTCTGATCACAACCTCCAATACCTTCGACTTGACTGGAGTGGGACCTCCCCAACCCCTGTCCCCACGTGGCGATTGCAGCCCACTGCGCTGGAAGGACCTGCGTTCCATAGCTCCACCAGACAGAAGATTAGGGAATATTTTGGCCTTAACAGAGACACAGCCACTTCACGATCTGTGGAATTGGATGCCTTCAAAGCGAGGCTCCGAGGCCACTATTTGGGGATCACTTGGGGCATTTGTAGACAATTAGATAAGGAGGTGTCTGACACTGAAATGCAATTATTGTATTATGAGTCGGAGGCAGCGCAAGACCCTTACCACTTTGCCACAGTTGCATGCAAAATGTATAAATCACTCCGAACTACTTGAAAGGCTGAGATGCTTAAACTATGCTGCGCATTCAGCTAACACACACGCAAAGGCTGATAGAGTGGGGTCCCTTCTTGCTTGGTTAATATGACAAGAATTCCCACCACACCCAGTCACGACAATCCATTCAACATCTGGCTCCTTACTTTATGGGCAAGATGCAATTTATGATGCATTCCACCTACATTATATGTTACTATACCGCTCTACTACAACCTCCTCGCTAGATGACATTGATCTGTTTCTTGCTGATACACCCCTCCCCTGTATCACAGCCGATCAACAGTTGGAACTGAAGGGCCCTATAACGCTATCTGAGATTCAAGACGCCATCCGTTCTCTGGCTAAGGGCAAAACTCCTGGCCTTGACGGGCTGCCAGCAGAGTTCTATAAGGCATACTTTTCACAACTCGCACACCTCAATTACACAATCTTTATGAGGAGACCCTAGAACTGTCGAGATTCCCCAACACACTCCGGGAAGCCAACGTTAATTTCACTGCTCAAACCACCTAAAGATCCCACTATCCTCCATTCTTATAGACTATTAGCTCCTAAACACGGACTATAAAATATTAGCTAAAATAATAGCGACATGGCTAGCTCCCTTAGTGCCTGCATTGGTGCATGAGGACCAAAATGGATTCATGCCAGCTCCCACAACATCCCTCAATTTAAGATGCTTTTTCTGTATCCTGAGATATGCCCCCTACTGTTGGCTTAGAGCAGGCTGTCTTGTGATTGACTTACAGAAGGCGTTCGATTCACTGGAATGGCCCTTTCTCTTTAAAGTCCTGCTGCGATATGGGTTGGGTCCTCCCTTTCTCCATTTGGTGAAACTACTATATTCCCTCCCACTTGTGCAAAACTTGGTCCTCACATCTCACCACCATTCCATATAGAGAGGGGCACAAGACAGGGATGTCCACTATCCCCTTGCTTTTTGCCCTGAATATAGAGCCTCTAGCTGTTGCACTTCGTCAGCAAAGTCATGCTTGGGGTATACCCCAAGGGGACAGGATCCATTCTGTATCCCTGTATGTGAATGATCTTCTTATATACGTTAAGGACCTGACTGACTATCCTAGAGATATAATAGCCTTCTTTGATAAATATGCAGGGATATCAAGACTACGAGTTAACTGGACCAAATCCTGTGTTTATCCACTGTCCCACACTATGATTGACCCACGCCCCATCCCTGCTGCCCCTGCTTTGACCTGGCAACCAAAAACATTTAGGTACCTTGGAATACAAGTATACCACACTGAGACTGATCTATTTGATGGTGACCATGTGCCGCTCTTCAGAGCCAGATGGCTTTCTGAAAGATACTGCCGCTATCCATGATGGGCAGAGTGGCGCTCGTTAAAACTGTACTTTTACCCTGCCTTTTGTACTACTTTGTCACTCTTCTGCTGTAAGTCCCAGCCTCTTTTTTGCGATCTCTAGAGTGTGAAATACGCTGCTTTATCTGGAATGCCTCCCGCTGCAGAGTAGCCCTTTCTAAACTTTACGGTTCTGGGTGGATTGTCACTACTGAATCTTGAGCACTACTATTTGGTGGCACATCTATAATGGGTGGCTTGTTGGCTCTCCCCTCGATACCTCTCAGATACTGATATTGCATCAATTGCATGGTCACATCGCAAACTGTTGCATTTATTTCACCTTTGCGCCAAGCCTCCCACCCCTGAGCCCATTTTATTGAACCCACGTACCGCTGCTACCACAGATGCTGTTCCCTCACTAGAGATCTCATCCCTTACGCACCAGCCATCCCACTACTGGAGACACCACATGCCACACATGTCACCTCAACCACTGAATTAGCTTCCTGGCATGCAGTGGGAATCCATAAATTGGGTGATCGTTACACTGATTGTAATTTCTATACACATGACGCCCTGACGGAGGACATAGGATTGCCTCTTGGAACGTTTTTGTTGTTTAGCTCCATCAAGAGTGCCCTGCAGGGAGCATGGGGTGACTTGATGTACGAACCCCAAATACGTCTCAAATTACAGTATTTGCATTGATTTGGAGAGGGAAGACACCTGGTGTGCTGGATAGCGGACTCCTTACAACTCCTCACTACTGGTCCGCTCACGGCCCTCCGTGAACAATGGGAGGTGGACAAAGGAAGCCCATTTACTGATAAGGAACGGTCGGCAGTACAAGAGGGTCCCAAGTGCATCCCGCGCAATACGCGATTTTGATTAATACAATACTATGTCACACAAAGGGCCTACCTTACCCCTGATAAAATTAACAGATACTATAACCGCACTGATGCTGTATGCCCGCGTTGCCACCAGATGGGAGCAGATTTATTACACATGTTATGGGTGTGTCTGAATATACAACACTATGGGATCACAATCCTGAACCGTCTGGCCCACTATGTCGGCCGATCAATACCACAAATCTGGGAAACTTGTATTTTGTAGCTGTTTCATGAGGACAAGAAACTAAATGCTACATCCCGTTTTGTGGACCTAAGCCTTTTGTTGGCCAAATGCCTTATAACTCGCAGATGGCACCCCCCAAACCCCTGAGTTATGAGGCATGGACACAATCGCTGGGTGTTTGGGCAAGGGCAGAGGAAACGGCTCTCCATCGTGAAGACAACCTGGGCCTGCCCAAATATCTACTTGCGTCTCAATGGAAGTCGATCCTTGCAGATCTTAACAAACTCTTACCATGACGTCGGACCGCCAGGAGACGCTGGTACATGAGGCTGTTGTCCATAAGGCGTTGTCTCCCCTTTGACCAAAATGCCGAACACAACATGACGCCTTGCCAAATGTAATTATACCTGTACAATTACATACTAATTAATACTACTGTTGATATTGTGTTGTGGAGATGCTTGTTACAAGGACGTAGTAATCCAACTGATGTCCTGCTGACTTGATAAGAAATGCCACTGAATTAATTCCCTATAACCTTTCCTTTTATTTTTCTCCTTTCTTTCTTTCACCCTAACCAGTGAACTCTATTGCAAATGCATCTATTTGACCACAATGTTATTGCAATGTTTTGTTTAATCCCTTCTTTTTGTTTGACGGATAAAGTATACCGCACACGTGTTGCTTAAGAACTCATTGCTTTGCTACATGACTACTGTATGCATTTCAATGTAAATACAATAAAAATAAATAAAAAACATGAAATGTAGCCCCATTGTAAATGTCCTATTTCAAACACAAGTTGCCATGCACATGTATGTGAGGGAATACAGAAATCATCCCATGAACATAGGCACGCCATGCATGAAACAGCAGTCTACACATTTTGTCAAAGGAAAAAGGGACACATGCTAACATGTAGACACAAGGAATGTTGGCAACAGTGATGGCACATAAATCATGTCAATGGACATTCCCCATTTACCAAGGTAAAGTTTTCATCTGCAGCCGCATCTGGAGAACAAGGTATGCTCTGTCACATGTATGATGGCCACCTTCACATGACGGACAGTAGTGAGGCACCAGCACTCATCACACACTGACGACATGTCGCCTATGGGGGCAAATGCCAATTTACTCAGTTGACCAGACACATGGCTGAGGATAGTGAACCATCACTTCTTTTTCTGTGGCCTGTAACACTGAGGAGTAGTGATCTGTAGTGTAGAATTTACATCCACTACAACAACAAACATTACTTCATTGATCAATGTACAGAGCCATGGTTTGTCCTTGGATAGGAAATTGCTTGCAGATTCTACCCAGCTATGTCCTAGGTCCCTGGGCCGATAGGCAAGGCACTTCAGTATGCAGCACATCACATATCTACACAAAGTTATTAATCTACTGTGTCACACATGGCCCATCCCTAATCATCAAGGGGAGCTGTCAAACCTAACACATCAACTTGGCAGTGTGACAGGCAGGAATATGCCCTGTACTCACCCCCATGTGGCTGCTGTGCTCCCCTCAAGCACCCATCAAGGTCCGGGTATGCCATTGCCAGGTGCAGAACATTATGGTGGTCATAGTCCAATGTGCGCCCCACCAACGTTGGAAGGACAGCCCCAGCTTGACCTCTGTGATTTTCCGGGCCCAGTGTTTCATGTTCTCCCACCTCTTGCAACAGTGGGTGCTCCACCAGCTGTGGATCCCAAGGGTCCGCACCTTCTGGGAGATGGCTCTCCAAATCTCCTTCTTCTGATGAAGGTTTACGTGTATGGATGCAAGAGACAAATCAAGCGATGACAGTCACAAGCTTTTGCCCAAATTGTTTTGTCACCCTCATGAGAAACACCAAGAAAAAATTGTTAATCAGTCAACACAACACAAGTGTAAAGTACACATGCCAATAAGTACAGGGACATGACTACACACTTTTGTATCAATCTGCAGATTAACCCAGTAGCCTGCTCATGGCCTACAATGACTAAGCAAGCCTACTCACATCAGGTAGCACAGGCTCCAGCAACATGTACTGTGATGTTAGCCACAATGAAACATTACCCACCAATGTGGCTTCGGAAGGGTAAGCTCCTTAAGCCTGACTGGACCAACACATTTACACTCTGCAATACTGACTCACTACATACAGTCCCTACAGGCAACTTCCATAGTACAAACTTCACCCTTACACTTGACTGACAATGAAGGGGCTGGCATGGTGGGTACAGAAATTGCCTTCCCTGTGCATGTGTGGAAATGTGGCCTACCAAATGCAGACTCATGCCACTTCAGGGTCAGTTTCTGTGATATGTACCTGTACCACATAACACTCTTTTGGACACATATGTCTAAACTACAGAGATGGCATCCAACATACAAAGGTAAGCATTGTATTATGTCTGCTATGTAACAAGCTACTGAGTCACAGGTTATGGCCTCCCAGGAATCTACACACTGTCTGTGCTGTGTGTATGTCATTTGTGCAGTAAGCCTGTACAGAACAAATATGACTTTTGTGAAGGTGACAACAAAGCTATGGGGGTAAGGGACTTGTCAAGGGTCAAAGACATACATTGACAATGATGCAAAATGCACATATGAACTAGTTCTGGGATTTACCTCTGTACCCATTCCTAATATAGTCAATGGACTGAGGCATTCAGGGCAAGTGTTGCAACTATGCTGTACAGGGAGTGGGCACAGTGCCACAGTTGCATAGCACCAGTGACTCTCCCACAGCCTGGAATATGTCCCATAATCAGAGGTACATTTGTCAGACCCTAGTCTCTGCAGGCTCAGCATATAGAATCTACATGACTCTCACATTACCATCACTTCCATGCATGACAGTACATCATGTGGTCATTAGCAATGTGGCTTGTGCGGCACACTGTAGAACACATTGAGTCATGATATTCCTTCCACACAACAGTTTGGCACAGCCAGATGTGGGGTGAAAGGTCTGTGGCACAATACACATTGCTTATAAGATCCTAAAATGACTCAGACAAGATGCATACACAGCTCATGTTGTTATACACATACATGTTGTCTAACATTTACAAACATCATAAACAAAGTAATGTCATTGTATGGCAGTAAAGTCTCCTTGCCCTGTTATATGCATCCAACACAAGGAGGATCTAGGACCTGTAAAAACATCACAAAACACAATGTGAATTAACACAACATGTATGCCCTCATTATGACTTCAGTGGTCTTTTTCTCAGACCGCCTGCCACATGACAGCAAGTGTTGGCGGTCTTCAGACCGCCATATTATGGCTGCCGGCTGCTCTCTACCACTATTTGGCGGGGAAGCCGCCAGCAGCCATACTGGCGGTCGGCAGTCTAGTGGAGCCTGCTCTGTCACCACCGCCACGACACCACAACACCACCTGCCGTATTACTACATTGTAGACGGTGTGGCGGTATTGTGTTGGACGGGGCGCTGGCGGTGGAGCAGGCTCCATGGACCCCAGTCCCTCCTGGACGACCACCAGGTAAGGTGATCGACCGACAGGGGAGTGAAGGGTGTTGAGTGTTGTGTACATGAATGTGTGTGTGTGTGTGTGTGTGTGTGAATGGAGGGGGCTGGGGGTGTTGTGTGTGTTTGTGTGCGTGTGTGTGCGCAAGTGTCTGTGTGCCTGTGTGACTGCGTGTATGCAGGGGTTGGGGGGAGTGTCGTGGCCATGTGTGCATGTGTGTGTGAATGAGTAAGCGTGCATGTATGTATGTATGTATGTGTGGTGTGTGCATGCGTGGATGGGGCGAGGACTACAGTACGGGGATGGGGGATGGGAGGCATCGCTGTTTGGAGGGCTTCTAATCGGGTCAGGGTGTGGGGGGCTCCGACATGGAGAGGGGTGGGTTGAGGGAGTCCTGTAGTGGTGACAGGAAAGAATATTCCTCTCGCCAGTATCTTTGTGCCAGGGATTTTGTGGTATTCATTTAAAACTTTAATGTATTCCTAAATGTAATGAATAAATAAAGATAAAATGTAGGATACGTTTCAAGCACAGAATACAAAGGAAATAGATGTATTGGGTGGGGAAGTATATTAACACTAAAGTATTACCTTCTGATGCCCAGGTATTGATTTTTATGTTTAATTTATTGTTAAATTTAATATGACTGAATACATTAGAATAAAATGTAGGATAGGATTTAGGAAGGAGATTTAAGGGATATAGGGGTAGTGGGTAGGGAAATGTATTAATACTCAGGAATAAATGTTTAATACTTGGGTATTAATTTATTATTAAATTTAATGGTGACATATAGAAAAAAATAAAATGCAGGATACGTTTTAGGCATGGGGTGCAGGGGTACTGAGTGAAGACGTGAGGTAGTACTCAGGTATTAACTATTAATAACAAGGTATTTATTTTTTGGTTTATTATTAAATATAATCATTAAATAAAGCCAAACAAATGTAGGATTTGTTTTAGGCACAAGATGCAAGGAATATAGGGCTACTAGATGGGAAGGCTTATTAATACTCTGGTATTAACTATTAACACCATGCATGATTAAAAATGGAAAAACATATTTAATATAAACACCAAAAAGTTACAAATAATTTTTTTATAATCTGAACTTGGAAAATTTAAAAAAAAACATTAGTAGTAAATATTACTTTTAAACATGTTTTAAATCTTAATTAAAACCTCAAATCAAATTGTCACGGAAGTTAAATAATTGTAGTAAAAGTAGAAACAATTTTAACATAGATTTCAATAATTCATTTTCATATACAAAATATATCTTTATTAAATAAAATAAATTAGTAAGTGTATACATTTAATTTAGAATTATTAAGACGTTTTTTATGTTTAAGATCTCTTTTATTTTGTAATATAGAATAACCAAGGAAGTATACAACAATTCCCACCTAAATCCAGTGGCCGGTGGGGAGCTTGATCATAGCAAATGGGAAAAAGGGGGATGGGAAGTGTGTGGTTGAACATTTATGGTGGTGACCATTCCTAAGTTAAGACCGGTGGATAAGTAGAGAATTAGGCCTGTAGTGAGGGAGCTACTCCTCCATTGTCTCCAGCATCTAACTCCCTTATATTCTGACTATATCAGATGTGGTCAGTGGGAGAATAAATAGGTATTGTGGGTATGTCAATTCCCTTACTCCTCCAATAAATATTGGATACACGGGCTCCACATTTTATCAAAGAGGGGCAGCAGGCCCGCCACCACCGCTGTCAACTCTTCAATACCCAGTATGTTCCATAATTTATGTAACCAGTCAGTGTGTGTGGGTATGACCCCTGAGCCCAAGTATGAAACTTGCAGTTGCTTAGCCACCCCTTGGGGTGGTATGATGGTGCATCCTCTAATCGAGCAGAGAGGATATGTCTGTGGACTAGGAAGTCCCAATAGTACATAGCAAGGGAATCTTGGTATAGTGGTATTGTATATTTTGTCTACCGCCTGCAAGACAGTTTCCCAAAAGGAGGCAATTTTGTAGGGTTGCCACATCAAATGGGCAAGCGTGTCCTCCTGGCCACAGCCACGTCAACACCTACTGTTGCTGTGTGGTTTCCACCGGGCAACCCTTTTGGGCATATAAAACCATTAGTGGGCAATCTTTAGAAACCTCTTTAGTAGCTATATTGCGTGCAGTGACTCGTGCTCGATGTAGAATATCCTGCCATTCCCTGTCCGTAAATGAGCGACCACACTCTAACTCCCATCTTCGTCTGGCTGGCGTGTGGGACAGCGTGGGGGGTAATCAGGAAAGTGTATAAGTTTGACAAGAGTCGATTATCTGATGTGCGGGTAAGCAACCATCTTTCAAATGGAGTAAGGGGTCTGCTTGCACGAGGTCGTATCAATGGGGATGTCACCCAATGTCAGACCGCTAAGTATTGCCAGTATGCCGTGTCCAGGAACGAGTTATAGTTGTATTCTGCAATAGCTCCTAAGGTGGGAAGGATCTCCCGTGTGTCTGTGCCTGTCAAGCAGGCTGGATCCCCCCTCCCGGGGCGTGCTTGTTTGATGTAATTTATCTCAATGGCGGCCCCGGCACCGCTCCGCTCTGAAGCAGTGTTATCCGCTCCCTGTTGTCCGCACCCCTCAACCCGTCTGGCCCAGCAAGGGAGACGCCGGCCCCACCACACCGCAGGTCCGCCTGCAGGCGCGCTGGGCTTCCAGGCACCTGTAGGGAGGGAAGGGAAGGATGCCCAAATCACCATGAGTGCTGCCAGTAGCATAGATGGGGGGCCCCAGGAATCAGTGTCACTGCCCCCCCCCCGGCTTCTCCTCACTACTTTACTCGTCTCCGACCTTCCGGCTCAGTTCACTGACTTGCGTGGCTGTCTCCTCCCAGCTCCAGAGGCCGGGGTCTGCCACAGCGTCGGAGCACACACCGCCTCCACCGGTCGTCACCCCTCGTGGAAGAGCCCACCAGTCTCAAAGATTCCCAGGTGCAGAAGGGATGCCTCGGACGGCCGCCGTGTAGGCCGGCTTGCTCCCTGCCAGCCACCGATGGCAGAGCTTCGAGAAGACGCTCCTAAGTGACCGCCATCTTGGCCATGTCCCCATTAAGACATTTTTTAATCATTTTCTCATGGTTTCCAATTGATTTAAATGGGGGAATATGGTCCTTTTTCCGTTTTCTACAGTCGGTGGAGAGTTGCAGTTAAGATCAGTAGTACGGAGGAGCTGAAATCTTAAAAGACTGGCTTAATACTTTTTTTTTTATTTATCATATAGGTTAGGCACTTTATTGAAAGGAGAGAGAGGGAGGTAGCTTGTAGTAAAATAGTGTTTTATGTTACTTTTAACCATTTTACATCCCCATACATATGTTCGTAAGCGCCTCAGGACAGTTGTTATTTTTTAAATATTAGGTTTAAAAAAGGAACTTTAAATTGGGAACACTTCTTTTTAAACCTAGATATAAAAATAACTATTTCTAAATTTTAGATGTCACTTTTTTAACAAGTATTTAACTTTCAATGAGGAAGACAGCAGAGACTTTCAAGTAAAATGGATTTAATTTTATTTGGGGATTATTGAAGACGTTTTTTAGAAAAACTTTTAAAAATTTTGAGGTTACCTTGGTTTTTAATGGATTCTTTTTTTTTGCTACAAAGATGGCTTTTGGACATCATTTAAGACATCTTTTTGAAAAAAGTTTAACAACTTTTTCAGGTTTCCTTGTTTTTGGATTCATGCTTTTTTGTGCAACAAGGTTGGATTTTGCAGTACAGACACTGCATACATCAACTGGATTTTCAGACTGCCCAAGAATGTTGGTGAGTGGATCGTTAAACATATCACCAACAGTTAAAAAATGAAGAAATTTGCAGGAAGGACATGTTTTTAAAAAAAATGTAATGTGCCATTTCAAAAATGCCAATGTAATTAAAAGATTCCATAAAAACAGCAGAGTAATGTGTCATAGAACTTAGTACAATTAATAGTGTATGATGTAAGCAATGTTCTCCAGGTAGTCCGAACCTTCCAACATACAAAACTGTAGAATTTTGGCCACTAGTCAGAAATATAGGAACTTGAGGATTCAGACTACCTGTTAAAGACTGTGCCTGTCTTATTTTCTGAAAGCTGTTCTTTTTTTAAACAGTCCAGAAAATCACACAGGTCAGGGTGCTGATTGCCAAATGATCTCTTTTAGGAGTTATCCCAATCCTCGATGGCACTATTTGTTTTGTTTCTGTACATGCCTATAGGCAAGCAATTCTGACATTCAATAGTAAATTGTGGTATCCTCCTGTGACCCAGCCCGCTTAGATGGCCAATCCATCTTAGAGGGCCAATCCATGTATCTTCAAAAAAAATTAAAAGGGGTGCCAATTTTTCCTAATTTTGACTAAGAAAAGTTAATTGTGCAATCGATGTATAAAAGTCATCCACACAGTCAGAAGGCACAAAACACAAAGCTGTTAGTTTTCTAAGTGCGAACAGTAATTTACTATTTGACATGTAATCCTCAGATAAGGATGTTTTTTAAAAATCTTTTTCCAATATGCCTGGGAAAAGTGAAAAAACATCTTTGAATTTGGGAATTTGGATAAGGTTTAATGATAGTGTTAATCATCTTTAATTTCAAGTCAGTTATTATTTTCCTAGGACTTTTGTTCATTGTTTAAAATTTGATAACTGACAAACATACTGAATAGGCCGAGGACTGCTTGTTGGGGAGTAAACCATAAATTAGCTGGACAGAAGTGTGATTAATATTAGCATGTATTGTGTACATTTGGGGGAACGAAGGGGGTGTGGGATTAAATGTGCCGCCTTCATCTAAATGTCACTGTTTTCTAGTGAAACTGTCTTATGGAGGGTTGCAAAGATAGGAATATGTTTTTGAGGGTATTGGTTGTCATAAAAAAGAAACAGTTTGTGGTTGAATGACTGTTAATTCTGGGGAAATGTTAATGTCAGCGTACGAATAAGGAGTTTTTAGTTAGGGATTACACATCTGTTTTTTATGTTGCACCAGTTTTCTAAGATTAGGATTTGTGAGTATACCACTAGAAACATGCATGCAGATGTTCTAGGATACCTCACTTAATATAGAGCCATAGATTTAATTGGAGATGGGACCAAGTGCTTTAACGTGTTGTACATTCTCACGTGCTTCCAACTCCATTGCAAGGTCATAGTGGTCATGCTGGGTTGCTCTTTGAACAATGTCACCAAGAGTAACAGCTCTGCCTTTGCAATGGGTTGACAAGCACTCCCCACGCCTCCAATGACTCCTGGATTCAGTAGTCTCTCCATACAAAGAAGGAGCCCACCATACTATAGGAGCTTATTGCCCCTCTTGGAGAGTACACATTTGGCTTGTCATGAATTTTCCATCTTCCTGTTCTGAAATAAAAAAAAAATCAAAATATGTTATGATCAAAAGAGTTCAAAACTGTTTATAAACATACTAATTTTCCTGCAAATTTTTTAAAAATGACTACTGATTTTCAATGTCTGCTTTTAAAGTATAAACTGCTATGTGCTGGAAATCTGCTTGCGGAGAGGTTTTCAGAGTTTTACTTGGTTAAAAAGTTTTTATATTTACTGAGAAAAGGGGAAATGGTTATTTTATCCATGGTGTCCTGTTGATAGTAAATAGGTTAGTTCTGTGAAATCTTTTGGTGGAGAAACTTAAAAGGTTATTTTTCTGTTAGAAGGAGAAAATATTTTATTTTATTTTATATTAAATATATTTATGATGACCTTTAGGGATGGAGTTTGGCCTTTGCTTGACTATTTGTTTGTATTTATGATTACCTTTAGGATTGGAGTTTGGTCTTTGCTTGACTATTTGTTTCTGAGGACCTTTTGTTTCTCAGGATGTAATACTGAAATAATACAAAAAATACAGATAAAATGTTAACATATGTTTTTAAAATGCTGGTTCATGCTATCGGAGAAATCTACACGTTATGTGTTTGAAACACACTCTATAAACAATTACTTTAAATGCTCGGTTTCCAAATTTGCTTACATTATTTAATTCTTGTTTTTGAAAGCATTAGTAAAAAATGATATTAGTGTTAGTCCAAAAGTTGCAGCACTTGTTTGTCTGATGGACTGGCAAATTGTTGCAAATGTTGGTTTATTTATAAAGAATTTATTGTTTTTTTTACGGAGGATGGTTTGATGTTGATCTAGTTTTATAAAATATTGAATAAGAAAAATGTTTAAGCTATTAAATTGTTAATATGTCTTTTTATTCTTGTTTACTGTTTTATCTTTAATCTTGTCTCATGTTTATGTTACCTTCTCCAAACTGATGCAGGGCGGAACTAGAATAGTAAATCTGCCCCGCAGTCAGTGGCCAACACCTTTCCCAAGTTGGCACAGGGCAGAGTTGAAAAAGTAAATAAATCTGCCTCCCAACCACTGACCAGCACCTTCCCTGAGTTCGCACAGGGTGGAGTTGGAATAATAATTCCACCACCCAGCCAGCATCCAACATCTTCCCAGAGTCGGCACAGTGCAGGTTGGAATCATAATTCTTCCCCCTCAGCCAGTGTTGAACATCTTCTCTGAGTTGTCACAGGGTGGAGTTGGAATAGTAATTCTGCCTCTCAGACAGTGTCCAACACATTCCAGAGTGGCTACAGGGTGGAGTTGGAATAGTAATTCTGCCCCCAGTGTTTGTCCAGTACCTTCCCCAAGATGACACAGTGTAGAGTTGGAATAGTAATTCTGTCCCCCAATGAAAGATCACCATCTTTTGTCAGTTCTCTGATCTTGGTTACCTTACTCACTATTTCAAATGTTTTAATAACATTTTACAAAACAAATTTACATTAATAATAACAATTGTTTCCAAGCTTGCCTCTAAAAAAAATAGGCTTATACTCGAGTTCTGACAAATTAATTATTTGAAAAATGTCCTAAAAACACTAGAACAAGGATGCTCAAAGTATGGGCCAGGGGCCACATGCGGCCCTCCTAACCTTTATATGCGGCCCCCTAGTGGGCTGGTGTTTACGTGGCTAGGCATGAACATTTACAAAGCAGGCAACCATTAATTTAAACCTTAAACCAATGTAACTGTAAAGAAGGTGTCCTGCTCAACTTATCTTGAGGGACAACTTCATTTTTAAAGTAATCTTTCACTAATCATATACAAATATGAGAAACTCAGCAAAATGTAAAAAAGTGTATTTCATCAACATGCAGAAGTACATCACATTATAGCACTACACTGAGAAGCATTTATTAGAAGTGATAATTTTCAAACAGGAACTTTGTAACATTTGTGATGTCGGGTCCTCACAAAAATGCCATTAGTGAATCAAGAGGCAAGTTATTTGATTGGAGCACCCTTAGCATGGCCTAGGTTGTTATTTTAACGTGAACAATATAAAAGTTTGTTAAATCAAACACAAAGGAAGGTATTCTACAGCACACATCCCGAACATGTGTATTTCAAGGTGCTCTTGTATGAAGTAATGAAGAAAAGGAAAGCAAAATGAAATAAAACAACTTCCTAGCATCTCAGTTTGGTCAAGTATGGAACCTGGGATTTATCCCAGGATTTCTGGTTTCACATGTCCAATTCAACTTTAGAAGAGCATCTCACGTTTTACATCAAAAATTAATATTTTGTCTTTCATTCTTAGTGCATGAGGTTAGAGCGTGGGTGGCAGACATAAGTCACATGAAATCTTGGTTTGTTGTCACCATCATGTATGTGTTTTGTTTCCCATTAAGCCTACCTTATACCACCCTGATCCTTACAGTGTGGCCCTCGGGAATGCAACAGACCATACTTTTTGGCCCTTGGGAAATGTTTGAGAGTACATATGCACTAGAAAATAGTATTTAAACTGTATTAGAAATGATCTGTAGAAATGCTTTTTAAATTACTAATCATTATTGTGAGAAATAATTCTATGTTTGTCCATAGGTGGTATTGTAAAAGCGACGACAGTGAGGCAGTTGCAGCTGTTACAAAATGGTGAACACGCGTTTCTATTCTGTTTTGTGGTAAAACATAAATTAAATTCAAAATATGTCATAAAGTTTGAATTTTCCTCATTTTAAAAATGCCTATACCTATAATTGAAATGGTGTGTGAATTGTCAGCTTTCAAACAAAGCCTTTTTATGACTAGTGGTCCGCTATCTTGGTAGGGGCATTTATACCTTAAGCTGTATACAACTATTTTGTGAAAGAAATGATCCATTACATTTAAAAAGAGCCTTTAATGTGTAAAATAATGTTTCTATCTATTACTTTAAAAAAAATGTAGTGTAAGAGCACGCATGTTTACAGTATACGCTGTAAGGGTATGCGTAGTAGAGGCAGATTTTATATACATGCATTTGAATGCATCGTAAAGGTATGCCCAATAAAGACATATGTGTGGTAAAGGCATACATGGTAAAGACATGAGTTGTAATGTCATACATCAGAATTACAAACTCAAAGTGGATCTACTTCCTTTGGAAAGTTTTGTACAGATTCATTGAATTGCACCAAAGGTATTAAGAAATCAAAAAATGTGTTTTCAATGGAAATTCTGACCTATACATATTTATATATTTTTCAACAGGTTTCTTTAACCTGTTTGGTGCTGAGGATGCAATGATTACGTCCTCAACCATTGTGGGCGTGTGCCGAGGACGTAACCTTTACGTCCTCTGCACACGACCATCAATTTCTCTGCTGTTAACAGCAGATGGATTTGCTTTTTGTAAAAGCAGCCTCGGGAGCTGGCAAAGAGCTTTCCTAGTTCCTGAGGCTGTTTTTAGTTTTCACTGAAACGGCACGCTGACGTCATTATGTGATAACGAAGGTGAAATTAGCCGCAGTAGGGCGATCCCCAAGCAGGGATCCATCTACTAGACACTAGGGAGGGCGAAGCAGTATGCTGGGCAACAGCTTTTGTTCCCCCTGGGTTTTATGGCCATATTCAGCCTTTCTGCCCTCCCTGAGCGCAGATGGGGGGCAACAGCCCCCAATCTGCCCCCCAGGGGTGGGGGATGAAAGCCCACTAGGCACCAGAGATTGTTTTTTTAATACATCTAGGTGTGGGAGCTGCCCTATATAGGCATTGTAATGCCCCCGCCGCACAGTCTTTCTGCCCACCCTGGGGGTGCAAATGGAGGCAACAGCCCGTCTTCCCCCCAAGGGGTCAGAAAGCCCACTAGGCACCAGGGATTGTTTTTTATTAATATATCTAGGGGTGGGTGGCTACCCAGAATGAGAATTGTAATGCTCCCACCCCTCCCAAAAAAAGAGCCACAGTCTTTCTGCCCCCCTGAGTGGCAGATAGGGTAATTATCCCTGATCTGCCTCCCGGGGGAAGGGGGGGTTGAAAGCCCACTAGATGCCAGGGAATACTTTTTTTTATTAAAGAGCAATGGGGACTGCCCGCCATGGGCATGGCCATGCCCCCACCCAAAATAAATGTGGACATAGTATTTCTGCTCCCCTGGGAGGCGGATGGAGATGGAGGTAATTACCCCCGATAAGCACCCCCCTCCCCCCCAGGATGGGGCAGAAAGTCCACTAGAAACCAGGGAATATTTTTTTCAAAAAAAGAGGGGTGAGGGCTGCCCACCACCAGGGACTTGTTATGCCCCCACCCCAACTGAAGGGGGGAACAGTCTTTCTACCCTCCACCCCAGACTAAAGCATCTCATCCCAATGGCAAGCAAGAGGACTTTTGGGTTTTGATTATAAAGATGGTCCAAGAGAGCTTGACTAACTCCCATTATCTTCCCACTTGCAATTGTGCTCTTTTTCGACTTCGGTATGCTGCAACCCAGAAAAATCTGCCAGACACAGAAACTTCTGAAAACTAAACATCTGGGGGAGTCGAGGGTGGAGTGTTTCACATGCACCCCACATCATTTTCTTACCCACAATGCCCTACAAACCTCCTGCCTGAAATCATGTATTTTCCCTACATTTCTGTGATGGGAACTTCTGGATCCCACAGGAATCCACAAATTTCCTACAACCCAGTATTACCCCATCTGTACTGATAAAAACTCTGCACCACTTGTGTGGGTGCCCAACGCAGAGTCAGCCTAAAAACCTATGAAAAAACCACCCTTTTGGAGCCACTTTGGTTCCCCCTCAATTTGTACACGTTTTTGGCCCTTTTGTGTTGCAGGCACCAGGCCCACAGAAATGTGATTTATTGTAGCTAAGTATGAGGTTTTCAGGGGATTCTGGGTAAGAAAACAATGGGGGATCCACAGAAGCCACATCTCCCTGGACTTCCCTATGTGTCTAGTTTTCAGAAATGTCTGTGTTTGGTAGGTTTCCCTAGATGGCCACCGAGCCCAGGACCAATAACGCAGGAGCCCCCCTTGCAAAAATGGGTTGTTTTGTGATAGATAATTTTGATGTGTCTACAATATGTTATGTGTCCTTCCCTGTCATAGGCACTTGGCCCATCCACACAAGTGAAGTAGAATTTTTATTTGAGGACCTGGGGAAATGCTGGGTTGTAGGAAATTAGGGGCTCCCCTGAAATTCTAGAACTTTTCAGTTTGAGGTTTGCAAAGGATTTCTGGGTAGCAGAACCAGGGAAAAGCCACACAAGTCACCTCAACTGGATTCCCCAGGGAATTTCGTTTTAAAAAATGTATAGGTTTTCTAGGTTTCCCTAGGTGCCAGCTGAGCTAGAACCCAAAATCCACAGCTAGGCATGTTGCAAAAAAAGGGCCAGTTTTGGGTGGAAAATGTGATGTGTCCACATTACGTTTTGGGCCATTTTCTGTTGCAGGCACTAGGCCTATCCACACAAGTGAGGTACCATTTTTATTGGGAGACTTAGTGGAACACAAAATAGTAGAACAAGTGTTACTACCAGTTGTTTTTCGTTCCATTTGTGCCTTCCAAATGTAAGACAGTCTGTAAGAAAGAAGTAATTTTGAGAAATGCCCTCTTATTCACATACTAGTATGGGTATCCACAAATTAAAAGATGTAAACTCCATATATTGTTCCCATTTTGGAAATACATAGGTTTCCTTGATACCTATTTTTCACTCTTAATATTTTACCAAATGCATTTCTGTGTACCAGATACACAATTTAAAAATATTGCAAGGTGCAGCTCAGTTACTGGCTCCGGGTACCCAGAGTATTTGGTAAACCCACAAGCCCTATATATCCCAGCAACCAGAAGGATCCAGCAAATGTAACGGTATATTGCTTTTGACAATCTTCCATAGTTAGGAAAAGTTACACATGAAAACATAGACACAAATGGCATTCAACTGTTACTTTCTATGGGAAAACCTTAGGGATCTACACAAATGTCCCCTTGCTGAATTTAGACTTTTGTTAACTTTTCAGAAATCGGTAGCTTTCTGGCATTCACCAGTGGGTTCACACCCATTTCTACCACTAACTGGAAGTAGGCTGAAAGCACAAAAAATAGGAAAAATGGGCTATGCCCCAGTAAAAATCCGAAATTGTGTTGAAAAATGTGTTTTTCTGATACAAGTCTGCCTGTTCCTAAAAGCTGGTAAGATGGTAATTTTAGCACCACAAACTCTTGATTGATGCCATTTTCAGGGAAAAAAACAGATGCTTCTCCAGCACTTTTTTCCCATTTCCCCCAAAACTAAAAATGTAGCTATATTTTGCCCATTTTCTCGGTCCCCTCCAGGGAAATCCAAAAATCCTGTTATTACATACCAAACTATAACTTCACTTTTAACCTTTGGCTTTTAATGAACTTCAATGGGTCTTTAAGGTAAAGAAACATTTTAGTGCATAGTTAAGTATAAAACTGCTCTTATGTTTAGTTTTTCCAGGGAATCTTTAGTAGTGACTTGTAATTTCACAACTTAATAGCAGATATTAATTTTATATATATTTTTTTTAACTTTCCACAGGCACTCCTGCGGGACCCATAGAATCAATGGAAGGGTCCTGCAGAAGTCCCATATGGGGTTTACTTCCTGTTCCGAGCCCCACTTGAGTACTGTTGGCTTCATGAAAAATATTTAAAAAACCTTGTGTTTTGGTATGTGATAGTGATTTTAATTGAGCTCTGAGGTTAACGTTTTTCATAGGCACAATTACTGAGGATGTGTATTTTTGTAAAGTTGCCATGTTTTAGGGTGGTGAGCTACAGTGATACTTGAATATGGTACCTCTGAACCTATGACACAAAGGAAAGACATCTGGTTGGATGGAATCACTATCTGGCTCCAGTTAAAGGATGTTCCCAATCTTTCAACCTCATTTGGGATTAGAACCTGGTGTGTCTTCATCTCGTACTGCCTCCTTCTGTTTTGTAGATGCTTTACAATGTTTCAGTGAGTTTAACCTAAAAATATATGGCATCCAGATAGAACAGACCGACAGGAGGAGACACCCAAGAGCATTAAGGAATCAGTCATGTCACAGTTTTTTCCCTGTCCTTCCAGGAAATAAAACAGTGTCCTTGAAGATTGTTACATGCAATCTCTGCCAGAAACAATTCAGCAGGTGTACTTCTAAAAAGTACTCTTAAGGTACTTCTAGCATGAGGAATCACATGAGGGCATGGCATCCAAAACACCTTCCTCGTGCCGAGTGTAGCTGCGGAGACAAGGAGGCGTCTACTCTCAACCATCTGCTGGGCCACCTATTTGACTAGGGGACACTGTCTCATCAGAAATGCTGCAGAGGCACAGTGACATGAGCATTGCTTACTAAAACATGGTGATCTACTGCAGCAAGTGCTCTAATATGGTTGTCATAGGGTAGCAGAGTACTGCAAATAGGGAAAAGTTTGTGTTGGGACGCAAAGGTCCTCTGTATGGTAAGAGTCATGTACCCCTGCACTGAGTCCCCAACTGTGTTATCGTCTGGACCCCTAATGCTGATTTTTTTTCATACGCAAACACAGATCACATGTGTGTACCCTTACATACGTCTGTCTCATGGATTGCAGACTTGCTGGACCGAGAGGGGCACCCAAAGTGCTACCCTCATAGTGGTGAACGCTACAGCCTTTACCACAGTTAAACAGCACACGTGTGGTGATGGCAGCATACCATGTAGTGATCATTAGTAGTGAACAAATCCTTTTTACCTTGTGTCACTGGAGTGGGGCCTACAGGTTCACTTACTTTTTTTAAAGTTCAGTTGTTGTGTGTTTAACTCACCCCTGTTCTACATCAACTTGATGTGGAAGCTCGTGTGTGATGGAAACATAAGCTGAGTGCATGTATGCTGGCAAGAAATAAACTAAACAAAGATTGAAGTGTGGTACATTGCTCACATGCTAAATGCGTGTGTGCCGGCAGGGTGTGCTTTTCAATAGCACACTATGGTGCAGTACAAAAAGACTCTAGTATTGAACAGTGTGCACAGTCTGAGCTTCTGTGCTGCATGTGGGAATGCTGGTGGTAGCATAGTACATGAGCACAACAGTACTAGACAATGAAGTGTGCTCTGAATATGCCTGCACTGGTTTATGACATGGAGGACCTTGGGTTCCATTTTGGAAAGCCGAGGAATGCCTGGTGAAAACATGAGGAGTGGAGGAATTCCCCCAGACAGAGTTGTGTAATGATGCATTCCTGTATGCTGAGTGAGTCAAGCACTGGCTGAGGGGGAACTAGGCTTTATCTGTGTATTTCAAAGGGCTCACTGATTCAGTGTCAGATCACAAGGAAGGGGCTTGGACACATCTCAGGAAGAGGGAGGTGGGGCTAATTTATTTATTTAAGTTCAGTCGGTCTAAGAATTTAGACCATTGAAAAATTCAAAAATAACAGTCAGACATTGTGAATTAAAACCATTGGAATTCATAATAACAATCATACATAATACTAATAGGACCTAGTAGCCACCAATCGAGTAAAATGTTACAATAAAATCCTCAAAACTGAGGTTGTAATCATACTTAAAATGCAGTAAATAAGACATAAATAAGGTAAAAAAGCTATAATAAAAAACTTATGTCTATCATGCAAATATATACAGCTATTACCTTCCATAAGACTATACTCAATATCTTAGCCAATTTATGAGCTAATAAAATTCATTTCCTTATATAAAATGGTTTGTCAAGTAGCGTGGCAAATTTCGAGTGGAAGATCATCTCTATAAATCTATATGGTCTCTTTTACACATATACGAGGCCACGAGTTCCTAGTACGATTCCTAAAAATACCACATAAAAGTTAAGAAAATTCACATCAATATCAAATTGCATGACACGTCTAAAAGGTAGGAGACAGAGAAGAATATATCTTGTTAAAGTCTCCCTCTGTGGACAATTGTCTAACTGGCTTAAGGGTCCTTAGCTGAGATATACCTACGACGGATAAACCAGGCCTCCGATAGATATTTGGTAACTGAGGTAGCAACCAGTGTGCATGTGTCGTATTTACATATTCTGGTGGCGTTGGCTCTGTCCTGCAGTAATACATTTTTACAGAGGGGAATAATCCACTTCCCTCTGGGGCTCTTGTATAAAGGGCAAAAAAACAACATATGCTCGATTGTTTCTTTACAGTGATTGCAAAGTATACATCTATCAGTTGAAGAATTGCTTGGTGACCAGCGAGCTGTGTAGCTGTTAATAGGCAGGGTACCATATCTTAGCTGAAGATATAGGGCACGAGCATATGGAGGCATAGAGAGATTCATGAAGTTCTCGGGCCAGGGTTCATGTTTGAGTTGGAGAAATTCTGTTGTTAGCCTGCCCACCTGTATAGTTTTGATGCTATTTAATCCTAAGTCGAGCCTGAGAGGGATCATTGGTGTGCCCATCCCTAACCGGGAAACCTATCTAAGGAAATGGTTTTCTTTAGTTTGTAGAATATCCAATTTTCTGTGCAAACCCCAAAGTTCCGCTCCATGCAAGGCCGCCGCACGTATTTGGACGTTATAGATCTCCGCGATTGTATTCAGGGGGGGACCTGGAGCCTTTCTAGACTTGAGTACTAGGGCCCCACCTCTTTGACTTATAATAAGTGCCCCTTTGTCAATAGCTGCCTCCCATTTACCTGTGGTCGATAGTCTGATGCCCAGGTAATCAAACTCTTCCACTTTCTCCAGCAAGATTGAGTTCATTTCTATTCTGGCACAAGATTGTTTCCTTGAGGTACTGTATATCATAAATTTTGTTTTCTTGGCATTAACGTCCAACCCATAGTCTCTACAAAAGGCACAAAATTGGTTGACCAGATTTTGAATTGGTGATTTAGCTAACAAAATTGTATCGTCCGCGTACAGCAGACATGGAATTTTCTTTCCAGCCAATTTGGGCGAGTCGTTTATGCAGTTCTCTAAATAATGAATACAGTTATTTATGTAGAGCAAGAAAAGAGTAGGAGCCAGGACACAACGCTGTCTGACCCCTCTTTTGATGGCTACAGGATCTGTCAGCTCACCCTCCTTACCACATCTGATTTGAGCGTAGGTATTATCATGAAGTTGGGTAATGAGTTTAAAGAGGCCTGATGGAACCCCCATATTGGAGAGTGTTGACCATAGCATATTCCTGGGGATCAAGTCAAATGCAGCTCTCAGGTCTATAAAGACCACATACAGATTTCCGCCCCCCAGGTCAACGTTCTTCCATTTAATTGTCAGGAATCTCAGGGCTTGGTCTATAGTACTCACAGCAGGTCTGAACCCCGCTTGTAAATTAGATAGAGCTTCAGTCTCCGAGATCCATTCATCAAGGTGAAACAAGAGATGTTTTGCATAGATTTTTTGGGAATTGTCAAGGAGACAAATCGGTCGATAATTGGCCGGGTTATTGGGGCTACCTTTTTTAAAGATAGGAACTATCATCCGCCCCTTTCCAAGAAGATGGGGCAGGGGCTCCCGCTGCAATTGCATGATTAGGTTAAGATAAGTTGCCCATATATCAGGTCTTGTCTTATATAAATCGCCCGGAATCTTATCAAGGCCAGGGGTCTTTCCCCAGTTCAATGAGTCTATTGCGGCTCTTGTTTCAGCTAGAGTGAATGTGATCGGGGTGGCCTCTTGGCTTATTGGAGCATCGAGGGACCTAGGAGATACATCAGATGGTCCTTCATATAATTGACCAAAGTGCTCAACCCATACTGCAGAGAGAATTGATGTGCCAGGTACAGAGGCAGAATTTCTACAATCATCTGCTATTAGTTTCCAGAACCTGGAAGTATCATTAGATTTGACGGTCTCCAGGATAGCAGCCCACCTAGCCTCTTTCCAGCTTCTACGTGCCTTAGTACATTCCTTCTTGTAATCCTTCCTGGCTTTTCTTATGGACTCAACATAGCCTTCTTTTAGAGCTTTCAATAGATTGAGCTGTGCTTCCCTACATAAGTTGTTGAACCACCGTGCACAGCATTTTTTCTTGGGGTTACTAATAATCTCTTTTGTGAAGAGATACTTTAAGGAATTAAACAGTTCAGTATGGCTGCTAAAAGCCTGTCGCCCTCACCGTCCTCATTGTATTGCATCATACACTCCATTTGGTTAGCTAACAGGTTATATATTGATGTGAGGTGTTCAGGGGATGAAATAACAGACTCCCATTTTAAATTGCGTCTATTATTTGTTAGGGCAAGCTGTTGGGCGTAAGCCTTGGAATGGGGTGCTTCAAGCGAAGGGAAGAGGCCTCTAGTCATCAGAATCAACAGGTCGTGGTCACTCTCATCATGCTCTTGTACCCTCATGTCAGACATGTGGCCCCACAGTCGAAAGTCGAGAAGTATATAGTCAATCTGGCTCCTATGCCCTCCACGCCTAAAAGTGGGGTGCAAATTAATATCTGAACGGGAACGACCATTGCAAGCTCGAAGACCGTGCGTTAGTGTAATATCAGCCACTAGGCGCGCTGTTTTGTTCAGTCTCGGTCTTTTGTTGGAAGCTAGGTGAGGGATACCCCAATAAGCGTCTTCCTCTTTATAAATATCTTGGACCAAGGGATTAGGCTCAAATATAACATTAAAGTCCCCTCCAATTAGGATAAAATGAGGTGAATTATTTTTAAGAAAGCTATCCAATATGGACAGAGCATCAGAGTCGTAATGGCTGCCCACACTCCTATTATAGATATTAATTATTAGTAAAGATATCTCCTCTAAAATCGTTACTAGTAAGGCCTGTAAATCAGGGCAACCCATGACTATTGCTTCAGCTTTACACCTAAGAGAACTACTTAACCATATGAGTAGCCCTCCCGATGGTCTCCCAGAGGATGACTTGCGTGCAGCAACCCAATAGCTTTTAAAGCCTAATCTGTATCTAGGTCCCAATACCCATGTTTCTTGGAATAGACAAATCTGGTGTTTGTCGATAAATTGACCCCATCCCGGGCTTTGCATTTTGCTTTCCAGCCCTGCTATGTTCCAGCTAAGAACCCTATCAAAATCATTTGTTTTAGTGTAACCAACTTCTTTCGGGGAATATTTCCTGCAAGGGGAAATACAGCTAAGGACCATACTATTCCCCACAGTCATACAATGACCTATATCTTTGTCACCCTGTAGATTGATCGCCTCACTAAATACTACACCAGTCATATTCATAGCTGGTGAGTTATCCAGACGGGTATGCCCACAATTGCTAGGAGCGGTTGTCGAAATGGAACCCCCTCCTCATTGGCTAGATGTATAATATTCTCTGATATTCCCAGATTGCCAGGGTCTATCAGAATCGATGGAATTACAGAAGTAAAACCACTAAGGGCAGGATGGCTGGTGTGCTCAGTTTCAAGAGTGCTCAAAACCACTTCCCAAGAACCATCACTTAGTCAATCTATCTCAGAGAGAGACGTCGAAAGGCGTCTAAGGCCTAATTCAGGGATAGACTGTATATGGATATCAGGGGAAACTCTGTGCAACAGTGGGAATTGCCTGTTCACAGATGGTGGAGAAGGGGGATAGAACACTTGTAGTCTGCACAGGGAACCTTTACCTACTAAGGGATAAGGTCTGTTAGCATTTGAAAAGAGCCGCTGTACAAGATCAGGGGAGTTGAAGTTGATAACAATACAATCCCCTGTACCAATCTTTTCTAAAGAGCCCACCCACCCTACCCTTCTCACCATCAGTATCGAGGGTATCATGGAGAATGCAAGCCCCGCATTAACGTGCAACCAATGTATAACCTTATTTTTAAGTTCAGTAAAAGGTTCAGAGGTTTTAGTTTTAAGTTCAGGTACATTGGTGATAACAAGAACGTATGGGCATGAATCCGGTGGAAGATGCAACACACTCAATCCAGTCGGACCAATAGTCTGGGCCCTCTTCTGGGGTCCTATTGGAGAATGGTCACAGGCGGAATGGGGTTCGCCAGTGTTAGTTGCTATATTGTTCGGAAGAACAATTCCTTTTAAAAGGGGGGATGAAACCTTGGAAGGCTTGTTCTTTGAGATGTTAACTACTCTAACAGAACTGGTCCAATCTTGGTTTTTAGGGAGAAAAAGACTCTTGCCCATTTGGGCAGGTGGTCTGCTAACATTAGCATGCTCTTGGTTAGGGTGAGAGTGGTAGGGATAGGACGGGGTTTCTACAATTGGGGGAGGTACTGGCTGCTGGATCTTAGTGAAATCTTCCAGTTTATCCTCTATCGTTTGGAGACGGGCTACAATGGGAAGAAGCAGCTTAGAAAGCTATTCTCTTATAAGATCCCTAATGTGCTCAATTGCCTGCCGACCGTTGGTGTTTTGTGTGGAAGTTAAAATCATGTCCTTATTAGGGGGGCTCAAAGTCCTAGTTTGTTTGTTTTTAATGATGGGCTCCCTTCGTTTCCTTTTTTCTTTGGTGTTGGGATCAGCAGTGATTGGAGACCCTCCTTTAGAAGGGCTCTGAGTCAGCGGGATTGCCTCGGCAAGGGCATTAGATTCATTTAACATTTCGCCCTGGTGCTCCCGAGAATTTCTAGCGGGAGAGGAGAGAGGGGTGGTTGGTACAGGCTGCTGTTCTATTTGCAGGGGGGGCTGTAAAGCAGAACCAACATAAGCTGGGCTAGTGACTGTAGAGGAAGGGACAGCTAGGCGACGCTGCACCAGCTCGATTTCTTTTTCAAGAGCTCCAACAGCCTTTTGTAAAAACCCGTCTAGGGTTTTATTAGACCCATGCTTTTCTTCCGCTCCCCCCCCCACGCCGTCTGCCCATCTTTCCTTTTTAGATCCGGGAGCCTCAGGTAAGTCCTTGGTTGGTAGCGTGATTGGCCTACGGACCCCACCCGCTGCTACTAGAAGCCCCTTGCCGAGGATAGAGCTTGTAAACTCCTCGGCCCCTGCTGCTGACGGCCGGCGAAGGCAAACCCAGGGACAAAAATTAAGGGATATAGCCCTGCCCGGCCTCTTTTGGTCGCTGACGGGCACAGGACGGGCCCGCCCTTGGCCCAGGCTTCGCCCGGGCACGTCCCGCGGCAGCCGCCGCGTGGTAGTTTTTAAAGGGGCTGCTCCCGCCCCCAACTCCAGCAGCCAATAGGAGAGGGGGCTTAGCTCCAGCCCCTGCCTCACCAGGTTCCAAACACAGCTTCCAAAAATGCGCGACCAGTGGGGCTAATAAAGAATCGTAAAGAGTAGGTCTGAGTGCCCAGGATTAACCTTTGATGCATATATAATTGTGGCTGACATCCAGATGTGAACTTTGGTCACTTCCATGAATCTTGTTCTGGGTTAATCAGCTTCGGTGCCCTGCCTGCTGTGACAGACATTCTTCAGGAGGAAGAAAAAAAGGGAAGAGATACCCATTTCAAAGGAGCAGAACCCCAATATAAAATATCAAAGTTTCAGACACTAAATCACACTTTGTGGTGGGAAAAGAACTATACGTAGGGGAGTTTGAGACCACAAAACTTGTCATCTGCTGAGCAGCCAGCCGGGTTGTGTGAGGAGGGGAAGCTGTGCAGGACTTCTTCCCATGACATTCAACCTGCTAATCTCCCTGCTGGGTGAGGGGACATCATCCAGGGAAGCCAAGGGTTCCTGCCTTGAGCACCAGTGCCTGCCTGCTTGCCAAGACTGGTGTGCGTTTGAGGAAGAGGAGAGCATAGGTGGGTGTGAGATCCAGAAGGGAGCCCTGGCTTGAGGACTCTCTGTGCGAAGTGTGCGGAAGCCAGTCTGCACCAATCAGGCTGTAGCCTGTGTGTTGGACTTCTTTGGTGACCCAATATGCCAGAAGGGGCTGCCGTGAACTGAGTTACAGGAGTGTGGTGGGAGAAACCTACTCCCTGTACTGACTGGGCTGTTGCCATTGTGCCTGCTGAACTCGGCAACCCCTTATGCCAGGAGGGGCTGCTACTGATTGCTGAAAGCCTGTGCCCATTGCTCATGTGCTACATTGACTTGGAAACACCGTATGCCAGTAGGGGCTGCTGTTGCGTGGATCAAAGCCTGCAGCAGGAGAAACCCACCTCCACACCGATCGAGCCATTGTCCGCGTGCTACATTGACTTGGCTTCCCCATATGCCAGGAGGGGTCGCCTTTGCATGGATCAAACCCTGTGGTGGGAGGGACCCGTACCCACATCGAGCAGCCTGTGCCTGTCTGCTAAAGTAGCTTGCTGACCCAGTATTCCAGGAGGGGCCACCGTCACCATCCATGTAAGGCCAGCATTACCGGAGTGTAAAGGCCAGAGAGGTGACTTCCATATGCCAGGAGGGGATGGCGGAGGGGCTGAAACCGAGAGGACCGGGTCGTCACCTGGGACCAGGAAACTGGAGGGACAAGGTGGAACTCAACCGCACCTTGTGGATTGCACCCACAGAACCCCACAGAGCAGAGAAACTACTCCCACCCTCCGCTGAGGGGAAAAAGGGCTTACTGCATGATTGCCGGAGCACTTCGCCCATCTGAAATCCGAAGGTAGCGTGGGAAGAGAGCCGGTGTATGCCAGTTGCTTCCATGTGTGACCGCAAGCGGCCCAATTCAGCTGATCCAGAACAGGCCCACAATGTACTGTTGTATGGAACTTGGCCGCTGGAATGGGTAAGCCGAGAACTCCACTAAAAAAACTGAACTTGCTGGCAGAGTCCAAGGGAGGAACTCTTGAGTACGGTATATTCGTTTACATTCCCTGGATGCGGCCATGGGTGAATGGGAAATAACATCGTACACGTTGCACTAGAGGCGGGAGAACAGGGAATGCCCTGACAACTATTAGAGCTCTGACCTCAAGGGGATTGTGTTATTACTTTTTGAATGTCGCTTACCTTTACATGTGTTGAGTTAGAATTAAAATACTTCTTTTCATACAAGAACAAGTATTTGATTGGACATTGAGTTATGAATCATGTTCAGTGATCTTTATCTGAGATTCCCCTGAAAGAGTCTTGACTGCTCGAGTTATGCTACCCAATTGAGAGTCAGGTGAAGAAGGGGGTGCTTGACCCAACTGAGCAGGATCCATAGTATGGTGGGCCCCAGAACATCAGGTGTAAAAGGCCTCAACCACTTCTGTTGGGCCAATAACACCTGCATGCCCCAAGGCCCCTTGGCCAGGGTTCTGACAGTTGGTTTCTGAACATCAACGCAACCAGGAGATGCATTTTTGTTTTTGAAAAATCCAAGTTTAGACGCCGTCTTTGGTTTTCTATGTTAAATCCTGCAACCAATTAAAAAAAAAAAGAAATAAAAAAGGTTCTTTTTAGAGCTATTGTATAAAAATAAAAATATTTTGGTGGTAATTAAGACCCTGGCGGTATTCTGACCGTCAGGGTTAACGTGGAGGTATCACCGCCAACAGGCTGGTGGTAATGACCGTCAAATTATGACCATGGCAGTGATCCCTCCCATAGACCGCCAATGTACCACACCAACCGCCCATGCAGTACGAACTCCGAACACGGCGGTAGCCACCTACAGGCAGGCGGAAGACAAGGATCTGCCCACCATATTATGACATAGCACACCGCCACGATTTACGGGGCGGTAGGAACAACACCAAAAGCCTTACGGAAACACATCATTTAAAAGGAGACACTCACCTCCAGGGACACACAGGTTCCGCGTCCACCATGGAACCTGAACTGCAGGTATTCTCGATGCTGTACCATGCCATGGCTGTCCTGGAGCATCAACTCCGATGAAGATGACAACAGTAAGTACAGCCGCCTAGCACACAAGGGTGGGAGAGAGGAGGAGGGAGAGTGACACACACAACACACACCAAACACACACCACACACCCAGAAACACATGCACAGGAATATAACAGTAACAGAACCCTGGAGTAAATAAACCCAGGACACATACACAGTCCCAATCACTGTATTCCTTTTGCATGAATATGTAAAATGCAAAAACATGCACAACTGCAGCAAGAAAGAAATGCTGGCCCAAAGACCAGTCCAAAGTCACTAATGCCCACAGGGCAAAGTCCAAGCCCCAACTTGACTCCTGACAACATCGGGACTCCACGGTTCTGGGGCATCATGTTGGAGATGGGCAGGCACCTTAGGGGGTTGGGGGTTGCAACTCATTGTGAGGGGGCTCCTAGCCCACTGGTTCTGGAGGGGGCTTCCTGCCCACAGGTTGAGAAGGGGGCTGCCTGCCCACTGGTTATTAATGGTGCCCTTTGGCCTCTGGTTCTGGATGCTGCTCCTTAGCCTCTGGTCCGGTATCTGCTCCTTGGCCTCTGGTTCCGGATGTTGCTCCTTGGCCTCTGGTTCCAGATGCTACTTCTTGGTCTCTGGTTCTGGATGCTGATCCTTGGCCACAATTTTGAGTGGGGGCTCCTTGGCCGTGGTTTCCAGTGGGGCCTCCTTGTCCAGGGATTTCTGTGGGGCCCCCTTGTCCAGGGATTTCTGGGGGTCATCCTTGGCCTTTGATTTCTGGGGGGCCTCCTTTGCCTTGGATTTCTGGGGGGCCTCCTTGGCCTTGATTTCTGGGGGGCCTCCTTGGCCTTGGATGTCTGTGGGGCCTCCTTGGCCTTGGATTTCTGGGGAGCCTCCTTGGCCTTTGATATTTGTGGGGCCTCCTTGGGCAGGGGTTTCGTTTTTGCACCCTGCTCGAAGGATCACCTAGAAACGCCCCAGGAAAGAGCTGAGGTGGCCCCAACGAAATGCAGCGGACATGAGATAATTCTCTAACGTTGCATCTTTCAATATTTGGCACACATTCAGTTTTAGCTGTGGCCTTGTTAACTTGAGGCATTTTAGTTAGCACAAGTAAAGTTCATATTATTCAGCCATAATTATAACAGAGCAATGCATTTTAAACATATGAAACTCTTAATACATATTAATACATTATTTGTGAATAACTCCGTATATGATGGTGGCCAATCAAGTAGGCACATTATGAGTCACATGTTAATTTTCATGTTAATGTATTTTAAATGTTAAATCAAATTAAAAAATATATGATCTAATTATTAACGTTAATTTCAGTGCTCACAAAGTTTACAGCAATACTACTTTTTGGTTGTGGAGCATTTTGATCCAGTGCAGTCACTGACGTCGAAGCTCTGGTGGCCAGAGAGAAACGCAACTAGCTGTAATATAATGGAATGGCATACAACGGTAATATGGGAGCTTTGTGTAATACAAGACTCAGGGTGAAGCATATTCATAAGATGCTCAGACACTTATAACCAAGACCCCCATCTCTACACAATAAAATAGGAGTGTGATGATTGTGCACAGCACCCTGCTGCAGTCTCTGAGCAACGTAGTGTCAGGTGCCTGAGAGTAACATGACTGCATTGTGTAGCAGGGGAGCAGAACTGCCATCTCACACGGTGCCACCGTCTGACACACTATATTGGTTCCCCTCACACAGTCTCCTAGTGAGGAGCCAATATCACATGGTGGGAGGAAAAACAAGCTGAAAACCACTCTAAACTGTGGCTTTCAGTTTGTTTTTAGAGGCTTAACTCCTGATGTCCATTAATGGGTATGAAGGCACCCCAGGACAACTGCAGCAGCCTCAGCAAGCTTGTTTTTTGTTTGTTATTTAGAGGAGGGAGTTTGGGGCCAGGGTGGGTGCAAAAATGCCTCTTAGGTGCCCTCAGCAGGAGGCCACACCCCCCTCCAAGGCCCCGCCCCCTGCTCACATTGTGAGGTTTTTGGTGAAGTTGGCAGATCTGGGGGAGGCCCATGATGGGGTACATAGGAGCTCAGAGATGAACTATAAAAAATCGAAAAAAATCGATATGAGTGTAGTCCAAGGGGTATTTACAATTAGCACGATCTCCCCAACATGGTTCATGGAGCGCATGTTAAGCACGCATTACACTTTGATCAGCATCACAGTCACAAAGTGCTTGAGTAAACATCAGAATCACTCAGGGATCATATGCCGGATGCTTTGAGTGAGGCATTGTTTGCACATTAGCACTACATGAGTATGCATATAGTAGTTGAAAGCTACATAGACAGCTAATATCAATTATACTATATTGAAGGACTACCTGCCACCCGTGGTCAAGTAGCCTGGAACTGGCTAAGTTGAGTCTGTGACACCAGAAGGACGGATAGATCAGGATTTGTCTTGGGGAAAAGCTTTCTTAGTTCTTAACGTTTTGGTAGGACCTACGGTCAAGGAGCCTGGAACCGACTACATCAGGTCCACAACGCCAGGACGATAGATGGGATTGACAATACTATCTACCATCACTAACCAGCGTGGCTTTTTTTAAGAAAAAAAATTGCAAGCAGCCCTCTGTGCCACTTTGTATCTTGAGCCCAATTAGAAGGATGCTGCACTGGCCGCTCAACAAGTGATGCGTAGCAATGCTCCAGACAACCACAATGATTGGGCAGAGCAGGTGAAAAAGAATCTACACAAAAAATCCATGTAATCAACGGAACTGGAATCTGTGAAATACTGTAGAACTGTCTTGGCGAGTTCTCTAATCTTATAATTGTATGTCTTTTTACTTTCGTGACACAATAGTCAGTGTGGTCTATTAAATTGCATTTTAAATCTTTTGGCAATTAAGGCAGGGGCAACCTATGATTGCATAGGTGGGCCTGCATTGACCCGAGAAGTGGGACTTTTGTTGATTTACAAGGGGAAACTGACACCCGTTCTAGGATGGTGTCCACAAGGGACACACAAAGGGCACTTGCAGCCAAAGCTTTGTTCTTGGCAGTGGACATGAAAAGAACAGGCGTTACTCCAATGGTGGGGGATATGGGCCTCACTCTGCATGCGCAACAAGCTAAGTTGGAGAAATTATCCAAAGTTGAACTAAATAAGTGGTGGGAAGCAACCTCCATGCAGAGCAATCTTTTTCCCACATATGATAACCCGGATCATCAGATGGTTTAGGAATAGGTCAGTAATTTGACAGCCTGCTTGATAACCATGTTGAATATCTTAGTGAAATATGCATGGAAGAATCAAGAGAAGACCTTGAAAGAAATTGAAAGTATCAATACATGGTTACCATGCCAGAAAGAGCAGTGACTAATTACTAAACACAAACAAGACATGAAAGCAAGACTTGAAAAATTGGAAACAGACATAAAAATAAAAAAAACAGAGAACATTAGCTAGAGATGTGCAAGACTATGAATCAGGAAGAATACTAACCTTTAATAAGAAATGTGATAATGTATATGAGAGTCAAAGAGGAGCCATCTCTGGAAAAGTGGAAGAACTTAATGAAGTTAATGAGTATCAAATGAAGAAATAACAATGGAGACTGACAGATCGGGGTTGGAGGGCCAAGTACCTAGGAAATTGTGAGCAATAAATCCACCACTACTAATGTTTTACAAGAATTTTGACTTCTGTGGAGGGGGCGCATAATAAAAAAGAGGTGCCAGAGGCAAAACAAAAGGAAACACATCCATGGGAATCTCCAAGAACTGACCAACAGCAGACCAATCACAGGGTTAAATAATGCAGTACTCAACCTCGCTAATAGAAAATTATCACTATCTGAACTTAATATACTTTGCCTTGGTCTTTCCTTCTTCCTCACAGAGTCATTTAATTTTGCAAAGCCTATGATTGATGTTTTTAAATTGATTACAAAACTGAAACTGAAGGAAGCCTTCAAACTGGGCTTAAAACCAAAGCCGGAAAACAAGCAGGGAAACTTATTAAAAAACTGATTGAGTAGTGGGGGGTGTGGACTTCCTCACGACCCTGTATGAGCTGCCACAAGGGGAGAAAGGTAAAAACAAATACTGGATGAATTAGACATTGTGTTAGACCTGTCAGTCTTAGGGTGGTCTTCCCCCAAACTTTTTTCCTGCTTACCTCCATTTTGTCTGGGTTTTTGGTCAGTTGGCCCTAGGACTCTGTGCACTTTACCACTGCTAACCAGTGCTAAAGTGCATGTGCTCACTCCCCTCAACATGGTTTGATTGGCACATACCTGATTGGCATATTTAATTTACCTGTAAGTCCTTTTTAGAGTGGTATACCATATAACCAGGGCCTGTAAATTAAATGCTACCAGTGAGCCTACAACACTTATTGTTCCACCCACTTAAGTGGCACCTTAAAACTTGTCCCAGGCCTGCCACTGCAGCCTGAAGGCAGTGTCCCACTACCATGTTGACTTGCCATTTAAATCCCCTTACTAAGCATTAAATTCCCCTTTTATTTCATATAAGTCACCCCTAAAGTAGGCCCTAAGTAGCCCATAGGCAGGGGGCTGTGTAATCAAAAGGCAGGGCATGTACCTTTTAGTTTTAAATGTCTTAGAAGTGAAAAACTCCCAAATCTGTTTTCTCACTATGGAGAGGCCTACCCCTCCCATAGGGTAACGGTAGGGATTCCTTATTAGAATTAATAAGTTGTAATTTCTAAACCAGAAGTGGCAGCTATGCCATGTTTGGTATCTATGAACTTGTAATGATAAACCCTCTTGAATGATAAAGTTGGATTTATCATCACAAGTTTGAAAATGTCACTTTTACAAAGTTCGCATTTTCCTGCCCTTAGCCCTCTATGCCTGTAACCTGCCTTAGGTCACATGACTGCATGTAATTGACAGTTGGGACTTTGCCAATTCACCCAAGACAGTCACAAAGTAGGGGGATAAGCACAGCCTGAATGGACCATTAACTGACTTTATGGGGGGCGGAGCTAAGCACAGCTCCACTTGCAATTGAATAGGCTGGGCTCTGCCACTACACAATAAGCTTAACAATCCTGTATTGCCAGTGCCGCTAGCAAGGAGCCTGGGTAGAGAAAGCAGAAACTTCCTGGAACTTCAGAGAACTTTTCAGGAAACTTCTCCTAACTTCTAGGAGCAGGGAACTAGGGTATAAAGAGAGTGTTCTCAAGCCTGCTCCTCAATTCACTACTGGACAGGTGGAAGGACTCTCAGAGGACTGCCTGCTGCTGTGACTTGCTGAAAGGTTTCTCGGATGAACATAAATGTAACCCCAAGTGCTATGGGTATGGGCACTACAAGGGTGACCCCAAGTGTCCCATGAGGGACAGTTTCCCACTGGAGGTAAACCTCCAGGGTTGGCGAGTGTAGTGCTTGGGGAGAGGATGACTCCAGTTAGTATGGGGGAAGTCAGTGTGCTTACTCTAGTGTCCCAGGGTGGTGAAGAGATGGTGCCCAAAGCCCAAATGCCTCCAATACTGCAAAGTATAGGCAGTGGGCCACCATCAATGGGCAGAGGGTAGAGGCTCTGAGGGACACACAAGCCAGCATGACCACAGTAATGTGTCATCTGGTGTCCTCAGAGCAAGTCTTTCCCAATACATTCTTCCAGGTTGTAGTAGCAGACAACCGGGAGTTCCCTTTGAGTGGGGGGTGGATCTCAGGTCTTCTGAACGTGCTGTGAGCCCTGCCATGCCTGTATACTATCTACTAGGAAATGACCTGGAGCGCACTGCCTGAAAGGAAGTGGAGCTCAGGTCGCACCTGGGAATGGTGGGGTTGCCTGAGTGGGTCTGTGTGACGTGACCACCAGGTCCATGGCTGCTCAGAAAAGGAGTCAAAAGAGTCTGGACCCCGGTAATATGCTCAGACAATTGCCAGAAGAGGGAAGGACAGGGCGCGTGGGAACCCAGCCACTGTTTGTCTCCCAGAGGAGGTGGATGCGGTGCCAGAGAAGGCCCCCCTAGAGCCCACTGATGAGGACATTGCCTCCTTGGTGACCTGCCTGAGCTTGCTGAATGGCAAGCAGAAGGGGGACCCACCAGGGAGGAATTCTGTTAAAGCACAGAAAGTGCTCAACGCTGGAGGGCATGAGGTGGCAGGCTGAAGCCCAGGCAGCTGGTGATCACCGCATTTATTTGGATAATGACTTCTGGTACAGTGAACCCAAGGCACCTTTGCATGGGGCATACAAGAGCCCTAGTTGTTCCCCAATGCTACAGGGCTTTTCTATTAAAGCTAGCCCATGAGATTCCCCTGGCATGACATCTTGGGCAGGACAAGACCTTTGCCAGGCTCATTCCCCCTTTTACTGGCCCAGATGAAGGTGTCCTCAGATGCATTCTGCAGGACTTGTGTGACCTGCCAGGTCTGTGGGAAATCAGGGAAGAAGCTGAAAGCCTCCCTGCAACCTTTACCAATCGCTGGCATCCCCTTTGAAAGGCCGGGCATCAACATAATTTGGACCCTGGACCCCAAGACAACCTCTGGCAACAGGTTTATCCTGGTCTTGGTGGATCATGCTACAAGATATCCAGAGGCTATGCCTCTTAGAGCTACACTTGCAGTAGCTAGGGCCCTAATGGTGATTTTCACTAGAGTAGGTTTCCCCAAATTATTGGTGTCTGATGGGGGCACAAGCTTTATGTCAGCTTATATGCAATCTCTGTGGAAAGAGTGTGGAGTTACCTATAATTTCTCCATACCCTATCATCCACAAATCAATGGGCTTGTTGAGAGGTTCAACAAGACTCTGAAGGGCATGGTTGGGCCTGCCTGACCCGCTGAGGCAGAAGTTGGATGTCCTCTTGCCCTGCCTGATCTTTGCTTACAGGGAGGTACCACAGAAGAGGGTTGTATTCAACCCCTTTGAACTTCTGTATGGTCACCCTGTAAGGAGACCTCTCAGTCTGGTTAAGGAGGGTTTTGAGCAAGCACCCAAGAAAAGATGTCATTAGTTGCACGCTAACTCTCAGAAACCAGATGACCAAGTTCTGGAAGAAGGATTCTGAGACATTGGAGGCATACTAGGAGGTGATGAAGTAGTGGTACGACCAGAAGGCTGCCTGTGGAATTCCAGCATGGACAGAAAGTGTGGGTGATGGAGCCAGTGGGGCCCATGCCCCTCCAAGACCACTGGGCTGGGTCCCATGAGATAGCTGAGAGAAAAAGGGATGCAACCTACCTAGTGGACCTCAGGAGCCCTAGGCAGCACTTAAGGGTCTGTCACATCAACCGTTTCAAACCCTACTGTGAGAGGTCTTGGGTCACCATTCTGTTGGTGACAGATGATGGAAGAAGGAGGAGGAGAGTGAGCCTCTCCCTGACCTCCTGCCATCAAAAAAGCAAAATTGGTCAGTGGAAGATGTGAACCTTTCCCCTGCCCTGACCCCAGAGCAAACAGAGGAACTGTCGCCAGTCATTGGGACAGTTTTCCTCTCGGTTTTCCCTCTTTCCTGGGCTTGCACACCTGTGTGCCCAGGATATTGATACAGGAGACAGCCCCAATTGAAAAACAAAATGTACGGGTTGTCTGACAAAGTGAGGGTAAGCATCAAAACGGAAGTCTTCAAGATGTTGGAGTTGGCGGTGATTTAGCCCCCCAGTAGCCCCTGGTCCAGCCCTGGGGTGCTGGCACCGAAAGCTGCCCCACTGGGTGCCGCCACAGAACTCAGGTTCTGCATGGATTACAGGGGGCTCAACTCAGTCACTAAGACTGATGTTCACCCCATACCTAGAGCTGATGAGCTCATTAATAGGTTAGGGTCTGCCAAGTTCCTGAGCACTTTTGATTTAACCGCAGGATACTGTCAGAGTGCCCTAACTGAAAGGGCTATGGAGAGGTCAACCTTCTCCACTCCAGAGGGCCACTAACAATTTAAAGTGATGCCCTTTGGGTTAAAGAATGCCCCTGCAACCTTCCAGAGGCTGGTAAGACAAGTACTGTCTGGTATGCAGGTCTTCAGTGCTGCCTACTTAGATGATATAACTGTCTTTAATAGCATCTGGAAGGACAACCTCCAGGAAGTGCATTATGCCTTACAGGATGAAGGCCTGACTATCAAAGCCAGTAAGTGCCAGATAGGGCACAGGTCAGTGGTGTACTTAGGACACCTGGTGGGCAGGAGGAGGGTGCAGTCTCTTCAGGCCAAACAAGGGACCATTTTGGCCTGGGAGCCCCCAAACAACTCAGACAGAGGTGAGCGCCTTCTTGGGTCTCACTGGGTATTGCAGGAGGTTTGTCAAGGGGTATGGCACCATTGTTGCCCCCTTCACTGAGCTGACCTCAAAGAAGCAGCATAGAAAGGTGATCATGGTTTGATTGACATATACCTGATAGGCATATTTAATTTACAAATAAGCCCTTTGTAGAGTGATATACCATATACCAACAGCCTGTAAATTAAATGCTACCAGTGGGCCTGCAGCACTTATTGTGCCACCCACTTAAGTGGTTCCTTAAAACGTGTCCCAAGACTGCCATTGCAGCCTGAAGGCAGTGTCCCACTGCCATGTCTACTTGGCATTTAAAACCCTTGCCAAGCCTTAAACTCCCCTTTTATTACATATAAGTCGCCCCTAAGGTAGTCCCTAAGTAGCACCTAGGGCAGGGTACTGTGTAATTAAAAGGTAGGACATGTACTTTTCAGGTTTACATGTCCTACTAGTGAAAAACTCCCAAATAAGTTTTCTCACTACTGAGAGGCATGCCCCTTCCATAGGGTAACAATTGGGATTCCTTATTAAAATTAATAAATTGTAATTCCTAAACCAGAGGTGCTATATATGTCATGTTTGGTACCTATGAATTTGTAATGATAAACTCTCGTTCGTGGCAAAGTCGGATTTATCATCACAAGTTTGAAAATGCCACTTTTAAAAAGTTGGCATTTTCCTTGTCTTAGCCCTCTGTGTCTGTAACCTGCCTTAGGTCACATGACTGGGTATAACTGACAGTTGGGACTTTGTGAAATCACCCCAGACCGTCACACAGTAGGGGGATTAACAGAGCCTGAATGGGCCATTAACTGACTTGATAGAGGGGCGGAGATAAGCACAGCCCCACTTTCTATCTGAATAGGCTGAGCTCTGCCACCTCACATTCGGCTTAATGAAACTGTATTGTCAGTGCAGCCAGTTAAGAGCCAGGACAAGGGAGTCAGGAAATTCCTGGAACTTCAAAGAAACTTCTCCCAACTTCTAGTAGCAGGGCACCAGGGTATATAAAAAGCGCTCTTAGATCTTCTCCTCAGTTCACTACTGGACCTGTGGAAGGACTCTCAGAATACTGCCTGCTGCTGCCATGTGCTGTGCACTCTGCCAGACTGCTGCTGTGCGTGGTAGGGCTGCTTTGCTACCTGTAAACTGCTTGGGACCTTCAGATACCAGTCCTGCTGCAGAGCCCTGCATCACCACCCACACCCGGGACTTCAGAAGTGACTCTAAGGGCTAGTTCAGTTGGTCTCCTGTTCTGAGCCACATGTATATAACAGGCTCCCAACATCTTAAACGTGCACCTGGACCCAGCCCCAGTGAGTCGTGCACCCCAAGAGGTCTCCCTCCACTACTGCACCCTTAGTTGTGGTGCTAAAGGTGCCCAGGTGGCCATTTGCTAAAACTGAGGACTTGCTATTTTGAACCCTAAACTTTAAAAATTCAGAACACTGGTTCTACTGATTGGATTTTCATGGTTTTGGTGTCAAATAATGTATTACCATTTTCTCTCTGTTTCTAAATTGGTTTTGGATTTTTGTGTTGTGTTTTCACTGTGTTGCTGTCTGTGTACTGCATAAATACTTAACACATTGCCTCTAAGTTTAGCCTGCCTGCTTTTTGTGCCTAGCTACCCAAGGTTAAGCAAGGGTTAATTTAGGAACTGTGGCCGTTGTTTGGCCAGGGTTCACACACCAGTCAACCAACAACCCAATTTCTCATATAATGTGTATGAAATGCGCATTTCAAGGGTTCTGGTTCCCCCTGCGTGAGGCAGCATCGCCACTGGCTCTATTATGAGCCGGCGACAATGCTGCTGCGGGGCCAATGAGGAGGTCTCCAGCACCATGGCAACCTCCCCATTGGGAGATTGGCGATGGATGTTTCCGTCCGCCAAACTCATAATCAGCAGCTTAGCGTGCATAACTATAACCTAGCATTTACGTATAAAATCAGTGATTCCAGAATTGCCTTCTTTGACTCTGAGGTTGAGGTGGAGGAGGACTGACTCGCTTCCAAACTGTTTCGAAAACCCATAGCAGGCAATACCGTAGTCTAGGGCTTTAAGCAGTCACCCGGAACAAATAAAATGGAGTATTTTCTATGGTGAACTAATAAGAGCTAATTACAACTGTAGCGATGAAAGTGATCCTCAGAGTGTTATGACTAGCATGTTGGCCAGGTTCAGAGAATGTGGGTACCAGAATAGGTTCTAAAGAGAGCTATGGCTAGGGTTAAAACCAAGTCCAGGGAGGAAATCATTTTTGCCCCTAAAAATCTAAACCTGAAAATGAATAGTTATAGTATGTCTGTAAGTAGCATTCTTAATAGGAATTGGAAGATGCTCAAATGTGACACTGTAATTGGTAACCTGATCAATGGCAGACCACAAGTTACCTATGGGAAGAATACATCCTTAAGAGACCTGGTCACCCATGGTGATATTACCAATATGACTACAAAGGAAATGTTGGTATTAATGATCTTGAGGGCTTCCATGTCTGTGGGAAGTGTAAAGCCTGTTCTAACTCATGTAGTTTGAATGAATTCACCACAGCACACAATCAACAGAGGAGGATTTCACAGTTCATTATGTGTGTCACTATCTTTGTTGTATATGTAATGGAATGCCCTTTTGGTCTTAAATATGTGGGGAGCACAATACATCCGGTAATGATAAGCACATTGAACACATACATGCCATTAGTAATAAGGATCCACACTATCCGATGGCCAGACATGTTGAACAATTGCACTATAGTAACTGAAAACTGTCTGACACGCAGCATGCGTCCCGGTGGGCTGCTCATCGTCAGAGTTCCCACCCCCCTCCCATACTCACCTGTTTGTTGGATTCCCGTGTTGGTGTCATCCTCCGGCTTCTGTGAACCACTTTCTGAGCATTTGGCGTCCTTGCCAGGAATTGCGGCAGGTCCCTCCTTACCATTGGAAGCTTCAGGTCTCTTGACTCTGCACCTCTATATCCACTGAAAACCTGCAAAAGACAAACAAAAGACATTGGGCCAGATGTAGGAAACACATTGCGACTCGCAAACGGCAAAATTTGCCGTTTGCGACTCGCAAATGCGTGTTTCCTATGCAGAAATGCATTTTGCGAGTCAGGACCGACTCGCAATATGCATTTCCGAATCGCAAATAGGAAGGGGTGTTCCCTTCCTATTTGCGATTCGCAGTGGTATGCAATACCATTTGCGACCAATGGTGTCGCAGTTACCATCCACTTGAAGTGGATGGTAACCCACTCGCAAATTGGAAGGGGTCCCCATGGGACCCCTTCCCCTTTGTGAATGGACCACAAATTATTTTTTCAGGGCAGGTAGTGGTCCAAGGGACCACTACCTGCCCTGAAAAAATACCGAAACTAAAGGTTTCGGTTTTTTTTTTAAGTGCAGCTCGTTTTCCTTTAAGGAAAACGGGCTACACTTTAGAAAAAAAACTGCTTTATTTAAAAGCAGTCACGAACATGGAGGTCTGCTGACTACAGAAGGCCTCCATGTTTGTGAGTGTCCATAGTCGCTATGGGGCCACAATTTGCGACCCACCTCATTAATATTAATGAGGTGGGTCTTTGCGACCGCATACCGACTCGCAGACGGTGTCTGAGACACCGTTCTGCATACCAATTTGCGAGTTGCAAATTGCGAGTCGGAAGGACTCGCAATTTGCAACTCGCAAATTGGATTTTTGCTACATCTGGCCCATTGTTTGAGTGGCAATTTACGCATTCTGGTAATATTTAAGAATTGTACAAAAAGCAAAGGATAACAATACTCATCTAATGGAGTCTTGCTGAAAGGACTTGTGAAGTCAACCATTTTTTGTTTATTTCTACAAAGAGGAAACATAATACATACATTCATTTTCAGTACAAGTTTTGATAAATGAACAGAGACTTATATGAAGGTCATTATATTATTACTTGCACATGACATAGATTAATGAAGAGTGATTCAAAGCAAGGGCAATGCCTTAATTATGTCAATTATGTTTCAGGAGATGAAAGCTGATTTAAGTGTCTAAACCATATATGAACTTAGATTCACTATCATAAGGACTGATGTTTATTTGTCTATCTAGATTCATAGGGCCCATACACTTAGGTAGGTGTTAGAGATTAACGTTATATTCTTATACATAATGTGCGATATTAACCTATTGGGGTAATGGTTTTGAATTCTGTCTTCCAGACGTATAGCATATTGAAGCCCAGCCTACTAGGAACCAGCACTTAAAAGGGAGAAGGGACATTAGGTAATCTAAAGTGGGTTACATAAAATTGAAAAGGAATCACAATGGATATGTTCTAAATTCTAAGGTTTGTTCTTTATGTTTTTAGAAACTGGAAATTATGACCTACATCGCAGGGTGGAAATTTGGTGTTGGAATTGGTCAAGATTCGTCCCATCGTCTCGCTGGGTCAGACATGACTTCTCTGGAGACCTTTTGGTTCACAGGGAAGTAGGAATTACATCTTGTCCATTTCACTCCTGCAAAAAGGTATCAGGCCTGACAGAAACTTTTGAAATATTATGTCATTGAGAGAATGGGAATCAACCATAACGGAGGAGATAGGATGCTATAATTACGGAGGAAAGAATCAAACTGTATCATAAACTTTGATACCATAACACCTAAAGGCCTAAATCTAGATGAAGAACTGTATGTGCGTTTGGATTAAGAATGTTGCCATTGTTAATATAAGTACTATATTGTCCTTTATTTCACGTAGACTTCTGTCTTTAATGTAATACCTTGGGAATAACAATTTTAATTATTGTTCCCGCCCCCCTTTTTTCTCTTAGGAGGAGTGGGGGTCTCTAAACCTCGCCAGGTGAAGAGAGGTTATGTTAGCTGAGGTGTCCTACCTAGCTCTTCCAATGACCATGAACATCTAAGTTATTTGCCTCCTCTCCTGATATATCTCCCTTATTATAGTGTTTTGTTTTCTTTTGTTAGCATTGTTTTTGTATGACTGTGATTGAGCTTATGCCCACTTGGGCTACATGATGAACTAGTATTATTTTGGTTGAGTGTAATTTTTAAGTTACACAGATGCAATATCAATAATTAACTTAGATTTTTTGCTTAATTGTTGAATTAGCTCACTTGGGCAGAATTGCTGATTTCGTGGACCAATTGTGGGATTGTATTTGTAGAATTATTCTGTCATCTATATTTCATTATGTTGGGCATCTGGTTCAATTCATTTTGAAGTCATAATGAGCATGACTACATTTATATCCTGTTCAGAGATGTAATTTATTCCACTTCAAAATGGCAGACAGCGACACACATGAATAGTACCATGCTTTAATCACAGTCCTTTATCGATCACAATGTAAGTTTGAAATGGTGGCTCTTTGTTTGAACATGCTAGCGCGAACAAGGCCGGTGGGAAAAAATGCATCGCATGAGTTGATGTTGGTTTCGAAAAATAAAATAATTCAGTGCAGAGATTGCGTGTTTCCTGTTTTGAGGAGAAGTTTACTTGTTGATATATATATTTATATATATATATATATATACACATATATATATAAACAGATAAGAGCTGACAAGAAATGCAGTACAGTAGAACACCTGTCACTTAAGCTACGCTGTACATAGAATTTGGACAGCAATGTAACACAACAGTATACAATAACAAATAGAGTAAGATGACAGTTTCAAAATAGATCTCTTAAGACAAATGTTTTCTAGTAGTATGGCTTTGACTTTTTTCTTGAAAAGCCTAAGTGAAGTAATTGCTCTCGTAGAGGGTGGTAGGGAGTTCCACATTTTTGGGCCAGATCCAGTGAAAGTGAGACTGTGAGTTTTTCTTTTGTTAAATCTGGGTAGTTCTAGTCTGAGGGATTTAGCACTTCTAGAATCCCTTCTGCTCCTGAAAGCTTAATTCTATTCACCAGGTATTTAGGAACAGAATTGTGTAGGACTTTGTATGTTATGAATGAATCTCCAGCTGGATTCTACTTTCAACTGGGAGCCAGTTGAGGGTTCTGAGCAATGGGAAATGTGGTTATAACGGCATGTGCCTGTTAAAAGTTTTGCTGCTGCATTTATTGTTGCTTTCATCAGGGCTAGGCTGGCTTTAGGTAGCTCTATGAGTGTGGCATTCCCATAGTCCAGTCTTCAGAGCACTAGAGATTGCACCGCTGTTTTGAGATCCTCTAGTGGTATGAAGGGTTTTCATTTTTGTCGAAGGTGCAGCCGTATGTAAGCGCTTCTGGCTGCAGCTAGTATGTGAACTCATATGTTAAGATTTGCATCTAGTGTGATGCCCAGTGATTTTATGGAGTCGCAGATGGTTGGGATGCAGTTTAGCAATTTGATTGTTAATAGAGAAAGGTTGTGGTTGTTGGGATCTAGACCTAAGCGGTGCAGCGAAAAAAATGAATTCGGTTTTTCAGCGGATCTAGTTTTAGATGGTTGTGTGCCAGCCAGTCCTTTGTTTTCCTCAGGGTGTCATCCAGTCTCTGGAGATCCTCTTGAGAGGTGAGTCTGATGTAGAGCTGAGTATCATCAGCATACATGTGGTATGAGACCTGTGATTGTGTAAGGATTTCAGTGAGTGGTTCCATGTACAGATTGAAGAGCATAGGTTAAATTGTAGATCATGGTGGAACGCCCATTTCGATGTCAGCTACCTCAGTTGAGGGGTGCCTATTTTGACTCTGTTGTCAGTTCTGCAAGAAGGAGGTGAACCAGTTAAGGATAGCCCATCTTCAGGCATTGTGAGATGGATCCTTGATGGAGATATGCGTTCACAATTTCCATCAGTAAGGGAGTGACGGATTGGTCGATCTCTTTCAGAAGGTGGGAGGGAATGGTATCATTGAAATGTATGGTAAGTTTCATTGCCAGAATGGTTATCTGGATTTCACCCTCGAACAGAGCTCTGAAACTGTTCCAGAAGGCTCTGGTTTTTATTGAGACAGTTGGGGTGTGTTGGTCAATATTTTTGCTGTGTGCTGAGTGAGTGGGACTGATGGATTACCTAGGTTGGATATTAGCTTGCTGGGAACAGAGTTGTTAATGGCTGCAATTTTACCTCTGAAGAATGTGGAGAAAGCATTACAGGTGTCTGTCGAGTTGTTTGTGATTGTGGGTTCTGAAAGTTTTCATGATTGTTGTTTTATTCTGTCCAAAAGTTGCCTGGGCCTATTCTTCACTCTGTCTAGTTGTAATCTGATTGTTGTTGCTTTTGCATTCAAGATAGCCTTTTTTTATGAGCATCTGTGCATCCTCAACTGTTCAAGGTGGGTAATGTTTGGGTCCTTCCTCTAAAGCAGTTTCATATGTCTTAATTGTCTTCTTTGATTGTTTATGTTTTGGTTGAATCACTATACTACAGGTTTCTTTTGCAGCTTAACACATAATAGAACAGTCTTCTTAACTATGTCGTTCATACCTCTATTGTAGAGGTGTGTCAGTTCTTGGACCAATGTTTGGTCTGTCCGAGGTGTCAAGGAGGTTAGGCATAGACCCATCAGTTCTGTTCTGTTTACGCATCTTTGATCCCTCACCAACATTTTTTCCACTACTCGTTTGACTCTTGATTTTAGTTGTTTGTACGAAAATTTAGAAAATAATTTGATGGTTGTCTGATTAGTCTATTGGGGTGATGTATAGTTTGTTTATTAATCCAGGTTTAGTGATTATGAGGCTAAGTGTGGCACCTTTGTTGTGCGTTGGTCCGTTGCATACTTGTAACATATTGAGGTCCCGGAGCAGGTTAATGAGAGCAGCCACTGTGGGGTCTTTGTCATTGTTCCAGTGCAGATTAAAATCACCTAATAATATTGTATTAGAGAGTGAAGTAGCATTGATTATGATCATTTCCATAAGTTGCTCTAAGAAGACTGTGTTGTAACCTGGTGGATGAGATAAAAGGAGTGATTTTGCTAGCAGTTTCTTTTCAAGTTTGATATCAACTCCAGGGAGGTCGAACAATGATGTATCTTCTTGTAGAGAGTTTAAGGTTAGGGAACTTCTGAAAATTATATCAAGACCGCCCCCTGCTTAATGTGAGGTCTAGTAGTTGATGGTAAAATTAGGGGCTATGAGAAGGTCCAGTATAAGAGCTGCCATTGGGCTGAGCCAGGTTTCAGTTAGGAAAAGCATGTCCAGATCATGCACTAAGATCACATCAGCTATATCAGCTGTGTGTTTTGCAGTTGATCTGCAATTGTACAGCACAAATTTCAGGTTTGTTACTGCTTTGTTAGTTACTGAGGTGGACATTGTGTTTGTTGCAATCGGGATCAGGTTGTTGTGATTGACTTGGCAAGGGCTGTACCTCCAGCTTTTGAAATTGGGAGTCTTGACGATCGGGTGTTGGATGTTGTGTCAAGTGGGGCTTTTTGTGCGCTCAGGTAGTATATTAGCAGACTGTTTATCTCTTCTTCTGAGAGGTGATTGTTTTCTTCTTCTTGGCCGGTGAAGCCTGTGGTCTCCGGCAGTTGTAAGTCTGCTCTCGTAGATAAGATAAGTTCTCTGCTACACTGGGAGTCACTGTACTTGGTAGTGGGCGTGTACATCTTCTCTAGGGTGAGCAGAAGAGTGTTCACTTTCTTTTTGACCCATCCCATGTATTCCCTGAGTAGTTGCATGTTGTCACTGATTTGGTTTGCCTGGAGATTGTGTGTTGCTCATTAACAGGTCACAATATAATTATGTATGAACATTTGTGAATTGTTGTGATCCGTCTGTGTTTTTGTTTCTATCACCTGCTCTTCGTCTGAGTGATTATTCTAGTTCACTAACCCACTTCCTGTTGTTGGGTAGTTGCTACTTCAGCTGAGAAAGTTTGTTTGTAGGCAGGTCTCGTTGGGGTCTCTGTGAGGCTGCGTAGGCTCTAGAGCTATAAGTGCCGTTGAGTGAGGTTCTTTGGTCAGAGTTAGTAGGTTTCAGGTGATGGTTAGGAGTTGGGGATGTTTCTTGGGCCCTAACGTATTCCCTGTTGTTGAGTAGTTGCTCCTTGGATTGAGAGGGCTGTTAGTCAAAGGATTTCTTTGTGGTCTCTGTGAGACTGTGTAGACTGCTGGGCTAGGATTATCATTGGGTGTAGTACTTTGGTCGGAGTTCTTAGCTTTAAAAAGATGGTTACAGGGGTGGCTCCTCCATTAGGGAGGAGGAGTGTGGCCCTCCCGCCAGCAGAGCCAGCTACAAAACCTTTAAAAAAAATGATAATAAACTTATCTTTTAAAGGGGCGGGGCCACGGGGTGACGAGCAGTGAGGGGGAGGGCACAGCCCTCCCCCTCACTGCGCATGTATGTTTGTAGGTCTCAGGCCACACATGCGCAGTAGGCTCTCTCGAGCCCAGCAACACAGTTGTCGGCTGGAGAGAGCCTGCACAGGCTCCCAGTCTGCCTGCAAGCGCCCTGGCTGGGCGCTCCCAGCCAATCCTGATACTGCTTTGAGCAGCATCAGGATTGGCCACAGGGCAGGCCGGGAGCCTGTGTCTGCAGCCTGAAGAGGAGACGGAGGAGCGGCAGCAGAGCACAGTGTACAGGTAAGTTTTCTTTTTTTTTTTTTTTTATTTTATTAATTTTTCCAAGTCCTCCCACCCCCCCTGCTGGCCCCCACGCACCTATGTGGTTAGGAGATGGAGTATGAGAGGCATATCTAAAAGATTTTTCTGGGGCTGCAACTTGCCTTTTTAGGTCACTAAAAAGTGAGTCAAATGCTTGTAGGTTATTGTCTACTGCTTTCACAAGGAAGTTGCAGTTTTTGTAAACTGAGATGGTAGCTTTTGCTTTGAGCAAGGGGGGTGGAAATATTATGAGTTTGATACCATAAGGGATGTTCTGTGTGGTGCTGACTTCCTTGAGGGTGTAAAACACATTCTGCCATTTTGCTGTTTGTCTTGTGTGCAAGATCAAATCGGTCTTAACGGCTCCTTTTGAGAGATATGGGAGTCTCAGGTTGCGCCTGAGAATATTGTGTTTGAATTTGTTTGCTCCACCTTTGGTAAGTCAGGTGGGTAGTTGATTCTGAGTAAGCTGATTCCTGAAGGGGACAGAGTGGGTGCTTTTGCATTGTTGTGGTCTTGCACCTCTCTTTGTATGTGAAGCCGATGTAAGTACCCCTGTGGTAGGATATGTGTTATATATATATATATATATATATATATATATATATATATATATATTTATTTATTTGTTGGGGGGGTCCCACACAAAAAAATATAAATTGAGTTATATAAAAAAATAAAAAATATATACAGTACTTTATATGTATTCCCATTCATGGTAAAGGCATGAGGGGTAAAGAAATATGCCAATTAAAAGCTGTATGGAAAAGTCACCATGCACGGTAATTGTATGAGTTGGTATGATATATATTACTCTGTGTAGTAGAAGTTTGACCTCCTAGGAGTGCTTGAGTATCTGGATTGAGTGGGTTCTTCATGAGGGATTGTGTAAAGGGCAAAAACAGTGTACAGCAAGTATTTGTCCATTTGTATCTGTTTGGTTGTTCATGAGAGGATGGCTACTCACAAAGAGTTCAGTACAGGGCAAAAGCAGTGCATAGCAGGAGCTTGGCCTCATAAAGGGCTTGAGTGTCTAGGAGGTGTGAGGTCTCCGTGAGGGGTTGTGCCCAGGGTGAATACTAAGCGCAGCACATACTTTTCCACCTGTGTGTGATTCATCCTCCATAAGAGATTGGCTATCCACGAAAAATTCAGAACAGGGCAAAGACTGTGTGTTGCAGGAGCTTGACCACCTAATTGGGTATGGAGGTAGTGGGCACTCTGTGAAGAGTTGAATAGAGGGCAAAGGTTGTACCTAGTAGAGGCTTGCCCATCTGTGTCTGATTGATTGCCAACAAGACGTCAGCGGGCGAAGGTTAAGGGCAGTGAGAGGTTTACTTCTTAAAGGAGCTTAAGTGTCTGAAGGGAGAGCCTGTCTGAGAAGAGCTGTGGACAGGAAGAAGGCTGTGCAAAATAGGGATTTGGCCACCCATGTCTGATTGATTGCCCACAAAGCATTAGCTATCCACAACCAGTTTGGTACAGGGTGATGGGTGTGCCTAGTATAGTCTTGCCACCCATCTCTGATTGCCCAGGAGAGGATGACTATCTGCAAACAGTCTGGTACAGGGTGAAGGGAGTGCACACTACGGGCTTGACTCCTAAGGAGCCTTGAGTGTCTAAAGGGAGTGGAGTTTCCCTAAGAGATTATGCTCGGGGCAAACACTGTGCACAGCAACCACTTGCCCAACCGTGCATGGTTGATTCCCCGCATGAGATCCGCTATCCATGAACAGTTTAATACAGTGGGTATGCTGTGAACAGTATGGGCTTGGCCACCTAATGAGGCTTTGGTGTCTAAAGGAAGGGAGCTGTCCGTGATGAGTTGTGTACAGAGTGAAGACTACGCGTAGTAGGGACTTGGCCATTTAAGCGGCATTGGGAGCCTAGAGGGAGTGAACTCTCCATGAAGGGTCTGTGCACAAGGCGAACAGCATGCACAACAGATACTAATGCACATGTGTGTAGCTGGTTGCTCACAAGAGGTAGGCTATCCACAAACAGTACAGTACTGAACAAATGCTGTGCGTAGAAGAGGACTGGATGTCTAGGTGGGCATGGGTGTCTAGAGGAAGTGGCCTTTCATGATGGCTGGCATATGGCACAAACCATGTGCCACGGGTCCTTGCCCACCCATGTGTGGTTGGTTGCTTCTGAGAGGTCGACTACCCATGAAGATTCCAATACACGGCGAAGACTGAGTGTAACATGAGCTTGTCATCCATCCTAAGGGAGCTTGTGTCCAGAGAGAGTGGAGTCTCCATGAGGGGTTGTGCTCAGGGTGAAGACTATGCCCAGCAGCTACTAGCCTACCCGTATGTAGTTTGTGCCCCACAAGAGGATGGCTACCCATGAAGGGTTCAGTACAGGATGAAGTCTGTGTGCACTAGGGGCTTAGCCACCCATGTCTGGTTGACTGCCCACAAGAAGGCAGCTTTCCACAAACCATTTGATACAGGGCAAAGACTCTGTGTGGTTGGAGCTTGTCCTAAATGATCTTGAGTGTCTCGCAGGAGTGTTGTTTCAGTGAGAAGTTGTCCACAAGGTGAACAAGGTGAGCAACAGGTATTTGCTCCCCCTGTGTGTGGTTGGTTGCACACAAGACGTCAGCTATTCACAAACAGTTCAGTACAGAGTGAATGTTGTGTGTAGTGTGGACTTCAACAGCTAAGGGAGCTTTGGTGTGTGGAAGGAGCAGGCTCTTCGTGAAGACGAGTGTACAGGGACAACACTGTGCGTGGAAGGTGCTTGGCCACTAGTATCTGATTCATTGCCCACAAGAGGTTGTTGGTCTGAAAAGGGTTCAGTATAGGATGAAGGCTGTGTGTATTAAGGGCTTGGCCACCTTTGTCTGTTTGATTACCTTTGAGTCTCACTGGACCTCATAGGGTCTGTGCTAGGTCCCACTGGAGTATACGGGCTTGGCTCCTAAGGAGCCTTGAGTGTCTGAAGGGAGTGGAGTTTCCCTAAGAGATCATGCTCAGGGCAAACACTGTGCTCAGCAACCACTTGCCCAACCGTGCATGGTTTATTCCCCGCATGAGATCAGCTATCCATGAACAGTTTAATACAGAGGGTATGCTATGAATAGTAGGGGCTTGGCCACCTAATGAGCCTTTGGTGTCTAAAGGAAGGGAGCTGTCCGTGATGAGTTGTGTACAGAGTGAAGACTAAGAGTAGTAGGGGCTTGGCCATTTAAGTGGCATTGGGAGCCTAGAGGGGGTGGACTCTGCATGAAGGATCTGTGCACAGGGCGAACAGCATGCACAACAGATACTAATGCACGTGTGTGGCTGGTTGCTCACAAGAGGTAGGCTATCCACAAACAGTACAGTACTGAACAAATGCTGAGCGTAGAAGAGGACTGGCTGTCTAGGTGAGCATGGGTGGCTAGAAGAAGTGGCCTTTAATGAAGGGCTGGCATATGGCACAAACCATGGGTCATTGCCCACCCATGTGTGGTTGGTTGCTCTTGAGAGGTCGGCTACCCATGAAGGCTCCAATACAGGGTGAAGACTGAGTGTAACATGAGCTTGGCCTCCTAAGGGAGCTTGTGTCCAGAGAGAGTGGAGTCTCCGTGAGGGGTTGTGCTCAGGGTAAAGACTGTGCCCAGCAGCTACTTGCCTACCTGTATGTAGTTTGTGCCCCACAAGAGGACGGCTACCCATGAAGGGTTCAGCACAGGATGAAGACTGTGTGCACTAGGGGCTTGGCCACCCATGTCTGGTTGACTGCCCACAAGGAGGCACAAACCGTTTGATACAGGGCAAAGGCTCTGTGTAGTTGGAGCTTGTCCTAAAGGATCTTGAGTGTCTCGCGGGAGTGTTGTTTCAGTGAGAAGTTGTCCAGAAGGCGAACAAGATGAGCAACAGGCATTTGCTGTCCCGTGTTTGGTTGGTTGCACACAAAACGTCAGCTAGTCGCAAACAGTTCAGTACTGAGTGAATGTTGTGTGTAGTGTGGGCTTCAACAGCTAAGGGGACTTTGGTGTCTGGAAGGAGCAGGCTCTTTGTGAAGACGAGTGTACAGGGAGAACACTATGCGTGGAAGGTGCTTGGCCACTAGCATCTGATTCATTGCCCAAAAGAGGTTATTGGTCCAAAAAGGGTTCAGTATAGGATGAAGGCTGTGTGTATTAAGGGCTTGGCCACCTTTGTCTGTTTGATTGTCTTTGAGTGTCACTGGACCTCATAGGGTCTGTGCTAGGTCCCACTGGAGTATCACAGGACCCGCCTGACAATTTTTTGTTGTTATTTCAATAGGGGCTTTGGAGGTCCGTCTAGGAAGCCCCAGTAACTGTAAACGGGTCAGGGTGCCATTACCCTGCCCCCTTTTATCTTATTCATTTTTCTCAGTTTCAGGACCAAGTCTCCATATCTTTTAATTTTGGCTACAACCTCTCTGTTTGTGTTGCGGTTAGTCAATCAGATTGCTCGTACCTCTCCCAGGGGACCAAGATAGCCGTGACCAAAGAAAGCACTCTTGCCCAATCAGATCACTCTATTTTTTTTTATTTGCGATATCCTGGGAGACCTGCAGTATTCTTGTGCACCAACTAGCCAGATAGCACTAACTTCTGAACCTTAATTTCTAAAAAATTATGAACAGATTTACATCAAATCTCTTAAAAAGCAGCAAGCTTTCTGAGTAAAGGTCTAATTTTCTGCCAAATCTGGTGTAATTCTTTAAAGCGTTTTTTTTTCTAAAATGCTTCTTAAAATACATATGGAAAATTGCATTGAGGAAAACGTGTTTTGGGACTTCCCCCTTCTTTTTGCACCCTGCTCGTAGGATTACCTAGAAACTTCCCAGGAAAGAACTGAGGTGGATGAACTTTTCTTTTAGAAATGTTTGTGAAGATTCGTCAAACGGCACCAAAGTTACTAGCAAGACAAAAAAACTCTTACTAAAGAAACTCTGGCCTAACTATAACTAAAATGTGGCGACCACCAATGTGTATATAAACACACACATACACACACACACGCACATATATAGTCAAGCATGAAAAATCACAATACCAGGGCCACCACCATTATAAATGAAATTACCACCATGGTCAATTGCAGCTCTGCTAAGATTGCTACTTCATTGAGAATACAATCTTGAGAGGGGTGCACATAGCACACACTAGCTTTATCCAAATACTTAGTGGTGAAGACTATTGGAGTAATTACCACCAGACAGTAAAAATAGAGCAGGTGGAACATATATGTATGGCCATGCATTGAGCAGGTAAATAAATGTTGTTCACCGTGAATTGAGAATCGAGGTAATTACAAAACTGATGAAAGCATATTATTATAGTATTCGGATAAGGTTCCCCATGACAAAACATTCCTTCATCTGTGTAGACATGTGTCTTTAGTGGTTATGCATAGATAATGTCTGGTGTTATGAAAATTGGGTGTGGGGTGTACACAAGGCAAGAAGAACTGAGAGCTAATTTCCTGCAAGCATTTGTTCCTAAAATTGGTGCTGAGTGTAATAATGCAATAAAAAAAATTCTAGCTGACGCGTCAATTCTATTAAGGACACGGATCCAAAAGGGGAATCCAAAGTACCGAAGGCGAACAACGAACCAGAATCCAGAAGAAAACTTCTCAGAAGTCCAGCGAGTGTCCAAGACATCATTGTTTCTGATCAAAACCTAAGGAAAAAGAAACATGACCAGTCATAGACTACGGCAATATCATAGTAATCAATATCATAGCAAAACATATGCAATAGGAGGGAATACAATAAACAGGATTATAAATATAAAAAGATTGAAATACTCAACTCTTAAATTATAGTTTATTCTTGTAATCTGGGTGGGATAATCCTCGCCTCCGTGTCCTTAATAGAATTGAAAATTCTTGACGCGTCAGCTAGAATTTTTTTTATTCTATTTCAGGACCGGAGGCTTCGGATTATGCTAGTTCAAAGCTGACTTACCACCAATGATGACATATCTGATATGGGTTTGTAATAAAAGGTCTTGAAGGTCGACTCTGAAGACCAGTCCGCTGCTCTCATAATATCTTCTAACCTAACTCCCAAGGAGAAAGATTTCAAAGCCATGGCTTCTTGAACAGAATGAGCTCCAACAATAGAGACGTCAATATCAGCTTCAGCCAGGATCCATCTAATCCATCTAGCTAAAGTAGCAGACGAGACAGGGTTGAAAGGCTTTTGAAGAGCAATCAAAAGTTGACCCCTGGGGTCTCACCTGATCTCTTCTGTAGCCGCCTCATAATCTTTCAAACACTGAACTAAACAAAGTTTGGGGATATGAGGAGAGGCTGGATAGGAAACTGAGGAGGTACTGGTCCTAGTGCATCTGAAAATAGCAAAGGAAACTCCAGAAGGAGAAAACATCCTACCAGCTAGATCTAGAGCCCTAACATCCGATACTCTTTTACAAGATATTAGACACAGAAGTAAGGTGAGCTTGGCCGAAAGTTGTTTACGTGTCACAAATCTATTATCTGGCCAAGAAGAAATAAACAAAAGGACAATGTTAACATCCCAAAGGGACGAGTAACGAGGAAGAGGAGGATTGGCAAGACGAATACCTCTCATCAATTTGCAAACTACAAAGTGTTCACCAATCGGTTTACCTGAGATTGGGATGTGACCAGCTGAAATGGATGATCTATAATTATTTACAGATCTGTAAGCTAGGCCTGAAGCCGCTAGGGAAGCTAGAAAATTAACTACTAGATTGACATCAGCTTTAAAGGGATCTGAATCCAGTTGCGCACACCAATGAACCCATTGTTTCCAGGCAGAGGAATAACGCTTGCGTGTGCTGGGTGACCATGCCTGATGGATGAAGTTAGAAGCTTGTCCAGAAATGCCTTGCATGAGCCATTGTCTCCAGAAATTTTCCAGGCTACCAGTTGTAACTTGCCTGACACCATCAGAGGGTGGGGGTTCCCTAGAGGGTCCAGTAATAGATTGTAGTGATGTGGAATCAGAAGGGGAAAATCGCACAATAACTTCAGAGCTAGGGGGGAAAATCATGCCTGCGCACTCGAAAGGGGAGTCACTAGGGAAATTCTCACTCTCTGGCGGCGAACCTGGGCCAGAACTCGGGGGATCATGCTGAATGGGGGAAAGGCATATCCCCGGTGAAGGGACCAATCCTGAAGGAAGGCATCCGTGGCCGCTGCCTCCGGATCTGGTCTCCAACTGAAAAATAGGGGGAGCTGACGGTTCAGTCTTGAGGCGAACAGGTCTATGAAAAACAGACCCCACAACTGGTGCAGATGTAGAAACACCTGTGGGAGGAGTCTCCAGTCGCTGCCATCCCGCAGGAATCTGGAGTTCCAGTCTGCCACTGTGTTGTTCACTCCAGGAAGGTGTTCCGCAATTACTGAGATGTGGTGCTCAAGACAGAATTGCCAAAACTCTTTGGCAATCTGAGCAAGAATCTGAGAACTCGTACCACCCATTTTGTTCACATACCTGACTGCAGATATGTTGTCCATTCTCAAAAGAATGCAACAATCCGACTTCAGCGGAGACAGACTTCGAATCGCAAAGGAACCGACTAACAGTTCCAGACAGTTGATGTGGAGGTTAAGTTCCTCTTCCGACCAACGACCTCCCGTGGTCAGAGAACCGCAACGAGCTCCCCAACCCCATCTGCTGGCGTCCGACTCCAGAATCACATCCGACGAGGAGCCGAATATTGCCCGACCATTCCAGGCTACCATATGATTCAGCCACCACAATATCACTGATTGGGCTTCCGATGACAGACGAACCTTGTCTGAGTAAGAGAGACCTTTCTGAAGGTGAGAAATCTTGAGACGCTGAAGGGCCCTGTAGTGAAGGGGACCCGGGAAAATGGCCTGAATCGAGGAGGATAAAAGACCTACTATCCGGGCTAAGCTCCTCAAGGACACACTCTGTTTGGATAAAAGAAGACGCAACTCTTTCTTTATATTGCGAATCTTCTGGGGAGGAAGAAACAAGAGGGTTTTCACAGAGTCTATTTGGAACCCCAAGAATTCCATCTGTTGAGAGGGAAGAAGGCAAGATTTGGGTTGATTGATCAAGAAACTCAGATTCTGAAGAAGGGTGATTGTCCTAGTTAAGTGATCTTGAAGGACTATTGGATCTTGGGCCATAATTATCAGATCATTGAGATAGATAATCAGGCGAACTCCCCGGGCGCGCAGGGATTCCACTACTGGTCTCATCACCTTGGTAAAGCACCAAGGAGCGGAGGAAAGCCCAAAGGGGAGAACCCGGAACTTGAAGCATTGATTCATCCAAAGAAATTGGAGAAAACACCGATGGGGAGGAAAAATGGTAAACATGGGTGGAAACAAGCAGGAACGGTCGCGCGCGCGTGTCCGCATGCGTGCGCACGTGCGCGAGTGAAATAAGCCGGTACTCCGGGTCTCGAAGGACAGAAATATCTACGGGTGAAGCCTCGTAGAATGCTCCTGCTCCCGCTCCACTCTCAGGTGCCAATAAAGAATGCTGAGCACGCGCTGGCATGCAAAGTGGTAAATAAGAAAAAAGAGGTAAAAGCACTTATCTGGCTGTGGCAGAAGCAAAGAAAGAGGAAGTGCTTTATCCTCATATGGTTTTATAGTGGTTATGTCTCTATGTTACTGATGTATTATACTGAATGATGAGATGTGTTGTGTTTTTGTTACTCTCTTTTGATTGGCTGCTGTGAATAAATAAGCATAGAAAGAGAAGCATAATCGAAGCCTCCGGTCCTGAAATAGAATTAGCAGTGGATGCAGTGCATTTACCACCAACGGTAACTTTTATCTCACTGGTAATCCAACAAAGTACATTTAACCACCGGGTGGTATTTTCTCACTCCGAAGTGGGCGCTATTTACCACTTGCCTGAAATTACGAATTACCTAATGCAAGCAAAATCACCTCCCTGGTGATATGACCTGAGATGCCTTGTTGATTGTACATGTGATCACCACCACAGTAAATTGATTTAAAATAACAATGCAAGGGTCCTTTATTTTATTTTTCTAATAATGTATGCTTTAGATGTAGCATCGGTACTGACTGCCTTATATGCTTGATTCCCCAAAGGAGAAACGGGAAAACAAATCTTCCCAGTTCGTACCCAACATCCTCGCCCCTCACCCCACACTGGGGCTAATGCACATTGTTTTGATGATTGTCTCCAAAAGCACTATTGGGCTCCGGTTTAAAAGGGAAACCGCGGAGATTTAAAAGGCGGGATTATGCTCGGGGAATCTTATTAAATGTATAAAGGCGGCCCCAGACGAGCCTTTCAATCCGTGCTGCCCGCCCCTGCTTATTAAAGTTCGGTACAGTAAGGGAGGTGTAAAGGCCACGTTTACAGTAAGGCCAGTGCCCATTACTCGGATCCGAGTGGTAGCAGTTAATTATCCGCAGGTTTACTGGCGCTCTCTTTGCTGTTTCATAACCGAGGCTGCACAGGTAATAAGCCAGGCCAGACTGCTTGAAAGGCAGGCCTGCTCGCCGGCGCTGGGAAGGGCATGTGCGTGATTACCGAGTGCAGACGACAATAAAGCGCTCTCTCACTTATAATGGGGGTCCGGGCTCGGTAATTAGCGAGAGGTTCCTTGGGTTCGTCCATATCCCCAAAGCATACAGACAACTGACGGGGGGGACCCTCTGGGCGGGGAGAACGTGTAGTAGGCAAAGAACAACAGAACCGGAGGTTTGGTTTGGTTGTTTACCCTCCCGTCAGTGTTTGGCGCGCCTTGAGGGTCGGTTGTGAACAAGCAAAGGGAGCGAAGGAAAAGTTGTCAGGCCGGTTTATTTTATGTAGAGGAGAGGCATTAACTTTTTAACTAAGCAGTTACACAATCTTCACGAGCAGGGTCGGACTGGTTCAGAAAATAGGCCCGGCAACCAAAATGAAAGTGGCCCTTATTAACGAATCGGATAGTTGAGAAAGTGGTCAACAGTTGGAAATTGTAACAGTTTGCATCTTGCAGTGACGCGCTGTATAGACGTTTTGTAAGTTTCGGGGCAGAGACCGCTTGGATCTGATCTCGCTGCAGGCAATATCTGTTTTAATATCGGGAAAATCTTCCGCCAAAAAAAAAAAACGGCACGGCAGACCATAAAACAGTACCACAAACAACCAAAACATCGGCCCACACGCTGACCTTTCATACCAGTCCGCCGGGCACTGCCTGCTTGCTCTATAGGCCAGTCTGACCCTGCGCATGTTGGCTGTTGGTTGCATTTTTTGTGTATGAAACGGTTTATTTTTGGTGGATATTAATTGTGGCTTTATAGGGGGAGAGAATAAAAGAACCAAAAATGGTTAGCGAAGAGTTAAATTTCTTCATTTACTTTTTATTTAACCGAGAAGTATTTACTATTTTACAGACTACATCAATATACTATGTGTGAAGACGTCAGCAAAATTACTGTTCGTCAATAGATAATAATATTAATTCCAGATTTTAAAAAGTGAAAAAAGACACATCTAGTGTGATGGCATTGCCGTGAAAATGCACTCCAGGGTCTTGTACTATAATCGACACCAGCCTCTATATGAAACACACAGGTTATCTTCACGCGATGTTTTAAAATGTGACAAATGTAACCACACTAGGATAATTGCGCAACCTTATCCTATGTGTTTTTTTTCATTGAAACAACTCACCAGAAACGGATTATTTGTCCCAATACTTATTTGTCCCAGATTTTATAGCTACCCTAGAACATTAATAGTGTCATAACAATATTATTATGTGTCACAATAATTAACTGTTAGGCTTGCAATGCATTCGCTAAAATACAATGAATTTAAAATATTTGTAACCTTATAATTAAGTAACACAATGTGGTGTTTTATTCCTTTATGTGTGCGTGTGAGTTTACACAGCCACACACACATACAGACAAATTGAAAATACAGGTCAAACACATTGAATCCATGATTTATATAGGGCATCACTGGAAACTACGTTTCAAATGGATATTGGTCGTAAACCCCTCATCGCCTGTTCCTTTATAAATGTTCACAGAAACAGACCTACTTTCAAGCTCTTCCTGGGGAGTTCAATTGAATGTGAGAAATAAATGAATGTATGTGTGTGTGACTATACACGAGTCTTTGCTGTTTGCATCTATGTGTGCCTGTCTGTGTGTGAATTTGTGTGAGTATGTACACTCTTACATGTGTGCCTGTGTTTTTGCTGTGCACGTGGGTACACTCCTATGTTTGTGCGAATGTGCATATGCCTGTTAGTGTATATATGTGTAAATACTGTGTGCTCATGTTTAGGTGTATTCCCGTATGTACAAGTTTTGAGTTCCTGTGTGTGCACCCATGTGTGGGACTTTGAAAATATTTGTGTTATGTGCGGTTGTGCATAAGTGTGACACATTTGTATGTATTTGTGTGCAGAAATCTATATTTTGGTGGGCACGGGTGGGTACTCCTTGGTTTGTCTCTCTGCACGTTTGTGACTTTTTATCTGTATGTGTCTTGTGAAGGATGTGCTGTTAATGTGTTTGTATATGTATGTGCGTCTTACGTTTGTGTGTCAGAGTGTGTGCATTACTAGTGATTATTGTTTTATTCTGCGTAACGGGTGTTACACAACAGTTAGCACCCAAAGGCAATTTATACAAACTAAGAGATATAGTCCAAAATATGTACTTCAAATTAATCAATAACCCGACAATATACCTTTATCAGAAGAGATGTATTGCATCTCAGTATTACATAGGCACACTCTGGTCTGATGCAAGATCTGTTGTTTCGGCTCCTTGGCTTCTTTGTTGTTTCTGCATGTGCTGGTAGCCATGTTGTGAGAAAGGAAGTGCAGCAGACCGGACTGATGCAATAGGCAGACGCAGGAGAGCAAAGCAGAATGGTAACACCACACAAACCTAACATCTAAGAGTAAATAGCGACATTAACAACACCCATCAACTTCAATGTCTGTTAAACTGGAAGGATGGCAGGTATACTTTCATTTTAAAATTGTAGGTAAAAGCAGACTATAAAAATACCTGAGTCGTGTGCTTCAGCAGAGACTGAAAAATATCATGTGAGGACAAACACACACACACACACACACATATATATATATATATATTTTCTTCTTCAGTGCGGTCAATGGCGGTGCGCTCTGTAGCTAGTGCATGCTGTAGGAGGTGCACTACAGTCTCCAATCGAATTTCAACCAAAGGAAAACTGCACCGCACTCTGTGACTCGATATTCAGTATCACTGTCATCATTCAAAGAAATCCACAACAGATGCAGTTGTGGATTTCTTTGAATAAAGACAACAATACTTAATATCAGCTTTTTTACACACACACACACATATATATATATATATATATATATATATATATATGTATATATATATATATGTCTATATATCAACTTTCTCCTGGCTTCATGAGAGCGCCCTGTCAGAATTCCATCCCTTAGACATACAATGCAAGAAACAGCACAAATCCAGTGAAATACAAAAAGTTGTCCGTTTCATTTCTCCAGGTTCATAAGAAAAGTGCAAGTGCTCAGGAAACAAACAGCCTACGCATTTCACCCAAAGCCTTCAACTGGGATATATATATATATATATATATATATATATATATATATAAGTTACACACAGAGAATATCTACAAGAAAAGTGTGTGTGTGTGTGTCTTATATGTGTGTGGTTCTATCAGGCTTCTCTGACATGTAGCTTGTGAGCTAATGGTACCGCTTCAGCTAACTGTAAGTAGGACTCCCATGTGCAGCTCAATCCACTAACGTAGAAGCATTTGTTTAGTTGAAATAATATATGTATACCAAAATTGAAGAGTGCGTAGCGCACATGAAAATGTGTGTATTTTCAGAACTCATAAGCTGATATTTGGAGATAAATTGCTAAATTTCCAAAACATGTTTAAAGCTGAGATTTGAGTAATATATCATGCCGTACTGGGGAGAAAAAAAAAAACAATATTTCCTTGGTGCCATGGGTGTTGCAGCTAAGGTTGTTATGTTTTACCCATGATGCACTAAAGTGACTACCTCTGGTAATCTTACATATTTAACTCAATCTCTTCTGGTGGTCACAATTACAAGACTAATATTGGTAGCGCAGGGTGATTTTCACTGTTGCTCTTATTACAGAAAAGGATGGAACCTGGTTTGGTTGTATCAGTCGCCTAAAATAAAAATCTAACTATACTTGTATACATAGAAATGCCTTCACACCTCTGTATATGTTAAAACAAAAGACCACAACAATTTTACAAAGGATAAAATCTCAAAAGCACCAAACAACATGACTTAGAACAATGCCATCACTTAATCGTTAACAATGCACCATGTTGTGTCTTGTGCTGAGGTAGTGATTTTTAGGTACAGATGCACTTTTTGCATAGCATTTTCATGGGGTTTAAACTTGATTTATTTCAATATTTGTCACACTTTAATTTGCATTTCAGTCTTTATCCGTCCTTACTTAAGCCCCCCTGCAGGAGAAAATTGTTTATTTTACTAATTTGCTAAAAAATAGCAAGGATGGAGTAACAGGGATAATTTCACTTTTTGAGCATTCTATGGAGAATCTCGTTTTAAAATCTGTTTGTACCATTACACGAATTGCACTAGAAGTCCTTGACCATTGGTCACGAAAATTCAAATGTGAATCCAGGGCTGCCAATCTCAGATCCTTCAATATCAGATACAAAACAACGTTACTGCACAGCAGCGCTTTCACTAATTCAAAATCCACACACTGCATGAATGATTTCATACCCAAGAAGTATTTCCTATATTTCGTATGAATTACATAGGTTCAGTGTATTGCGAATTTAAACCTAAAGAGAGAGTAAGATTATGCTGAGTTTTTGTCAACCTGTTAACTAGTCTCTAAGTATGATAATGTACTGAACACTCAAAGCACAGGTCCAGCTTAACGACTGCCCCTTGTCCAATCAGATTCTCCACACAGAGATAGCCAAAAGCAAAACATCCCACCAGCCACCCGTTTGTTACTTGAACATCACAAGGAATAGAAAGAAAAAAAAACTACTCTTGAACACAGAAGATGGTTTTTAAACAGCAAAAATTGCCTCCAGTAAACCTCTACCTAGTAATATAAGTAAATAATATGTTCTATTATTTGTACCACAGAGAACCAAATAGCACAGTACAGTTTTCACATTAATGTGTTCAATAAACATTTTCTCAGGAAAAAAATGTTCACTGCTCGTCTACTAAACCAAGTTAAAAGCTGAATGTAACACACACACACAAACACCATACATAATGGGTAACAGTGTCAAGTGTCAAGTGGTCCTCTATTGCCCTGAAGGGGTTTTGATAACATCATAAAATGACGAGGCCTAAAGCAGAGTGTTTTGTACATATCACCAGACACCAAAATAATATACGATCATACTACGCTTGTTACCATTATGTATTTTAGACATAATATCTTTATGTTGTGGCAGTTAGCATGAATAGATGATTTATTTGAAGTAGGGAAATGCTTATTGAAACCAATAAGTCAGATACCAGACTGAACAGTCTAGTTGTCGGCAGAAGAAAGACCAGAAAATATTTAATAACGTAGGTGCCTCTATAGAGGTTTAGAGAAAAAAGGCCCATTGCTTTGTTAAAAAACACATTGTGTCTGAAGAAGGGAGGCGATGCTGAAGCTGTTCTCAGAGACTTGCTTGTATATTGTTTTCCATAACTCACGGATCTTTCTGATATATAGGTTTTTATACCATTGCAAATGGTAAAAGCACATACAAAGGCAAGATATTCTGATATACTAAGGTGAAATACTCTTACTCGCTAAATAAATATATATTTGTTTTAATTTTGAAGAGACTGTGTTATATTTCTACTTTATACATGTTGCTTGCTTTCTAAGGCAAATATTTTCAAGGTGTGCTTGTGCATGGGCTCTTAGAGCCAAACCAGACCCCTGTCATGGCTCAGCTCTCCCTGTTAATATTTTGGCTGGCTCATTATCTCACACTGTATATATATATATATATATATATATATATATATATATATATATATATATATATATATATATACATATGTTGCAAAATAATCCTCTTTCGGAAAAAGGAAACTGAGCAAGAACTCCAAAAGTCCAGGAAATATAACAAATTTATTGTACTGGCTTCACCAATGTGTTTTGGCCGGAGCCTTTATCATGGTTAGTGATTCCTGGTTTTACAAACTTTTAAGTGTTTCAATAATGAAATCAACAAAGGACTAATACACAACATACAACAATGGGCGCCATCTTAGAATATATGTCGGAAATATGCCCATCAATACAATTTGACATCTTGCATAAATGTTAAATATCATAACATCCACTGTTATCATTATTTTTTCTTTGCCAATAAACAGTTTTTTGATGTTTGCAAATATAGTTTTCATGTGAAGATCTATCCAAAAATATCTAACAGACTTCAGTATGGTACTCCATTAGCTCCGCAAGTTATTCATTTAATATGATGTATCTGAAATATTTCCAACGTCCATTCTTTAAACCATCATAAATTCAATAACACGTGTCAAACAAACACACTTGTTACCAAACTTGCTCCCACTTGCAGTTAAAGAGATACCTCCATAAAATACACAATAAGTGTCTCCAATATCCAAAATACATATCCTTCTCCTGGAATTATTTTGCAAAATATATTGGGCAGCGGGCACCCTGCACGGACCGCCGCATTAACGGCCCCTACCTTTGCTGGACTCAGGATATGTATATATATATATATATATATATATATATATATATATATATATATATATATATATAAATATATATATATAGAGAGAGAGAAAGGGAGAGTGAGAGAGAGCGCGCGAGCATTTATAAATGCATAGCCATGGCATTTTTTATTATATACTTCATTTGAAAATGTCTTTAACAAACCCAGAAAAAAAGATGGACAACCTGTGCAGTAAGGTAAAATCACTTTGAACGGGCCATATGTCTAATAGCAAGTTGCTTTCCTGTGCAATACACATGCTACAATTAACCTGAGAGGCATTAAACTAAGTTTTTCCTCAAGTAATTTTCGCTGTACTCTGGCACTAACTTTTAGTTTGTGCTTTGCATTGTAGTGATAACTGTTAATATTGAGTTGTTTAGTTGTTCTACATACAATATAGTTGTGTCATATTTATTTTTACTGAGAGTGGATAGAGAGATAGATAGATAGATAATGTGTAGCTGTGTAATATGATCCTATTTTGTTATAGACGAGTTCTGTGACATTTATACCTACATGTATGCATTTTGTAAAAACACAGATAAAGTACATTTGTAGTTACAAATTAAATCAAAATGCAACTGAAATTCAGAAGTTAAACTTGGTTCCGCAATCCATGCCTTGTACACCTTATGCAATGCTTATGATCTCACAAAATTTGTACCAATCAATAACAACATATTCATGCACAATGTCCTTAAATAACAATAGATGCTCAAATCAAATGTAATCTGACTTGAAAAATCATTTATGTAATTTGGAATTGCATCTGTTACATCAAGGGTAATGTCAAGGGCATTGCATTTGATGGCCAAGCAAAGCTGTGGTTTGGAAAATTGTGTTGCATTAAAATATTTTTTTTAATATTTATTTTAACGCCCGGGGTTATTTTGAGACCACTTGCACACAACTTTAGGAGTCCAAATAAGTTTACCCTGGCTCATTATGCTCTGTTTGTTTATTTTCCCCAACACGGTGCTCAGTGCGCCATGATGGATTATGGCGCCATCAACAATTGTTTTTCTGTAATGGTAAGCCAATCGGATCCACAAATCTTCATCTGAATTGATGAATCTGCAACTGACAAAAGAATAAAAAGGCTCCCTCTTCTAGTGGCATACTTCTGTTTTTTAAGTGGATTTGAAAATTCTCAGTGGAACACAACCAAACGGATTTACACCAAAACAACGAAAAGGCACTTCCTTACGTAAAGTTCTACTTTTATGATAGGTTTGGTGTAATTCTGTTCAGCTGTGTTTTCTGTGGAGGAAAGCAAAGAATATTATGAGGGGATGGTGTCACCTTTTTACCATGCACATTTATTCCATCCACTTGATGGATCTGCATAAAATTGTCCATGGCAAAAACAAATCAGATGAACTTTTTAAAAAAAGATTTGGGCACATGCCTCCAATGGTGCCGAAGGTAACTAGAAAACAAAAAAAAAATACTTTTCAATTGAAACTTTGACCTAACCATAACTGCACTCTGGCTTTACTGTTGTCTAATATTCAGATGATACATGATGGATACCTGTGTAACATTGTTCAATATTTCCACTGAGGGATTCTGATGACATTATAAATCATAAGGCTAGTGGATTTGTAAATGTAACCAGGACCCTGAGATGGAAACAAAGGACCATATTACAATGTATCAGTTACTTTTTTATAATACATATTTATTCTGAGGGAGTTAGCTTGAAAAATCAGTTTTCTTCACAGAGTAGGCAACAGTGGGAATTGATTGGAATTAGAATATTTAGGTTTTGTTTACCTTTCTTGAATAAATTGTTAGTAAAACAGTATACAGTGGTGAAGGGCAGTGGATCTGTGTGATTCTGGTGCTGCAGAGTGCTCTGCATACTTATTGATTTACAGCACTTGGTGCATATTTTGCAATACAATTTCCATAATTTGCAGATTTCACCAAAAACGGTGTTTCTTTGTCAAATGGATAAAAAAGAATACTTCATGAGAAGGTGCCACATAATTTGCATTTCTGCTGCATAATTTAGATAGCCTTGCTATGGGCAGTTACCCGTGCCACATAATCCAAGTGACCTTGACACTGGCATATCTAAAACTGACCCCCTATTTTTTCCGTGTGTGTGTGTGTGTGTAAATAGATAGCATGACTCAAGGAAGCTTAAGCCTCAAGTGAGTCACAATACCCCTTCCCTCTCTCAACAAAGGTAGTAAATAGAATAGACCGGAAGGGACTCTAAGACTATTACAAGAGTTGATTCCCAGTGGAAAGTACCTTTTACATTTAAACTGTAAGGTAGTAAGAAGTGTTTTCTTGCATCAAGGTTGCTGTACTCTGGTAAGAAACTTACATTGGACCTTTGCACTCTTGTAATAAACATGAAGGTGTGTTTTTGTTAGCACCGTTGCTCTAACTAAAACGTGTCTTTCGGCACATTTATGTTCACTCCCATGGCATACATCTATGTGTGTGTGCGTGTGTGTAAACGTTAGCTACATAAGCACATGTATACATATAATTATATGTTCACAGGGATCATATGTCCTCATCATACAAATGATATCACATCATGTGTACTGTGGAAAATGCCTTGGCTGTAGATAGGATAACAGAAGTTAGCCATGCGGACCCACAGCCATCTTATGTGTGAATTTAATATAAATGGTAAAATATGTTGGCAAATAAATGAATAGTTGTAGATTTATTAACATGATGCCATTGGCATACAATATGTACGCATGTAAGGCGGATGTGTGCTCATATGTACCAATACACCCACATACCTACAGATAAGGTGAGTGAGGTTCAGCTAACGCGAGCCTGTTTTCTGTTCCTCCTTCCTGTTAAGGGTTCAAATCTGGGTGGCTCGCTCTTTGCTGCACGTGTTGATCTTTGACTCAGAGACGGCTCTAAAGCAGAATCAATGCATCTCATATTTTTTACAGCCTAGTCGTCCTTGGCTGCTGCTGATTATACTGGAGTGCGAGGTGTGCGCGCGCTGCTCGACAGCCTTATTTAAACACGTAACGGGCAATAAAAGAATTCCTCGTGCATGAGCAATACCCCGAAGACATTGTGTTCCACCGGAAAAAAACATTTGTATTTTTTATTTTCACTGTCTCTTCCCAAACTTCCTCTTCGACAGCAGCCGGCAAACTGCAACAGGGGGTATGTAAACTCGTCCAAGGTCGCCCCGGAAACTCGAGGAAATGAAGTTGCTCTCATTATCAATTAGCTCTGGAGACCTCTAGCGGGAGCTTCCTGCCATTGCATCATGATCCAGCAGGCATGGTTTCATTCGGGTGGGGGGGGGGGGGGGGGGGTGTCTCCCCCCGCTAGAGTGCTACCAGGCCATACGCCTCAGGGGCATAACCCAGCCCCTCAGTCCCTGCGGCAGAGGCACCCCCTTTCTTCTGGGTGCCCCCATTCACCCAAATCTTTGGGATGTAATATATATGAATGCAGTATGGGAGGCTCAGGGGCCCTCTACCACAGTCTGTTGGGAGGGGCGAGGGGTGTGAGTTATTCCACTGGTGCTCTTTCTTCTCCGGTGAAATGGAACTGGCCTTAGGGAAACAGGCTTATGTAGGGAGGGAGAGGAGCAGAAAATAAGCCCAGGCACCGAACCAAGAGAGACCTCCATTAGTGAATTAGATAGAGAAAATAAAGTAGGACATGTTTGCTGATTGGAGCAGTTTTGGACGTGTAAGGACACATCATGCAAGTGTTTGGCAAGGTATCGAAAACTGTATGGATTTGAGCTTAATGTAGGCACTGTTCGTTTTAATATCAGATGCATCAACAGCCGAAATCGATCCGTAGACCATTACACAGGCCTCCAAAGTCGGACCAGACAATGGGAACTGCCTAATACCCTATAGGCCGGTCGACCCTGGGACTATGACCCAGAACCCTCTACAACACAGCTGCCCCCCGCTGCAGCCCTCAGACCTCCAAGTGAAGGGCACCAGACACTTCAATGCCATGCATGGCAAAGGCCCATTGCAAGGAAGGGGTAAGGAACCTAGGTTCTACAGGATGGGGTAAGGCATCTAGAGACTCAAACCTCCTGGGCGTTCTGCGTCCACCATCATCATCCTGCCTGCAGTCCAGTGAATGATGTCATCATAGGTGCCAAAACCCAAGCAGGCATCATCAAGGTGACATTGTAGAAGCCTTATTGTTGGTGGTGATTGTTGGTGATGCAGTGTTGGGGAAAGAGAACGTATTTTTAATTTCACTGGAGGGCATCTTGAAAGGATCAATCTGGAAAATGATGTCAGCATCCCCTACAAACCCAAGGAGATATCATCAAAGGGGCGTGGTTGAAAGCTTAGAGTAAGCGATTGTGTGGAATGCCGATTAGGCTAATGAAAACATGCTTTCCTTTGGTTACATAGAGCCTTTAAAGGGGCGCTATAGTGAAGATGTCAAAATATGTCCAAAATCTCAGCCAGGTGTCATCAATCACAGGAGCATTCTGGAATCTGATTGATGCAACTTTGCTGAGAAGGTCAGCCTAAAAAAACATTTAGATTACATCAAATCGAGGGGCCCACGGAATCCATATTGTTGGTGCTTGTTGGCTATGCAGAGTTGGGTTAAGCGAATATGTTTTTTGACACTGGAGAGCCCCTTCAATGGCCACCTAGTGTATTATCTATAAAACTCCACCAGCCACCGTCAAGCAAAGACATATTCTTGGATTCTTAGAGGCAGAGATACAAGATTGGGTTAAGAGAACGACTGCTATGTATTTATTTGCACTGACAGACACTTAACTTGTATTAAATTAAGGAAAACTCTCACTGGGGGCAGCACCTGTTCATCGGTGATGGAAATTGACGTGTTTGTGCCATAGCACAACAGAATGAGCATGTCTGAAGTCTTATAAAGCCGACCTTTGATCGCATATACATAAATACAATTACAAATAAAAACATGCACTTCACAGCCCAATGGATAACTCTTTGCACTGCCACTCAAAAGGAATATCTTTTTGTCATCACAAAGCTGTGTTTACGTCAATTACAGCCAGTACCAGCTCCCAAGCATCTTTTACAATTGCAGATTAACTCACTGCTTATGTTTGCATTTCTTTCAGACAAGCAGGAACCCTGACAGGAAGCCTTTTTTTAGCTGTCAGCCCAACTTCACACAGAAGACTGACAATGACACTTCAGCTGAGGCGTTTAAACTGTTTAAATTAACCATCCCGTGATGGTTGTCTTTTTACAGAAAGTAGAGGAACAGTGTTTCATAAATCATAAAGGTGTGGCACGTAGTGCCCCTCCGAGCCCGCCCACTTTGACTACTGCCCCACCACATTTTGCAGGGAGTTGTAACTTTTGCCTTTGCATCTTGCACATGGCAAGAATTAAGCCTGAAATGAGGTAAAACTCCACAGTCTAGAGCTAACAGTGAGATTGTACATAGCTGGAAATGCTGCCCATGTTCAGTGTCAACTGGGCCCGGGCAAGACACATGTTGGGGCCCCCGGTTAGGAGCTACTATGAATTTGATTACTCATTTTCTGGTAATTTAATTCCACGCGGTGTCACACAGTATTGAAGAAGATGCTCCTCTTTCTGAAATGGAAAACAAAAACAACCAATATACAATGGTCCCAAAAATCCTAACATTGACACAGGGTGGAGAGAGAGGTAGGGAAAGGAAAGGAAAAGGAGAGAGCTGGAGATGAATAGACAAGATTGAGGTAGAGACAGAAGTATCGCCTTCCCTTTGGGCCCCTGGAGGGTGGGGGCCCACTTGCATGTCTCAAAACGTCTCTGAATTAAGGGCACAGGGAGTGCCTTAAAGGGTTAATGTGTCCACTGCAGGGATAAAAGTTTTACCTCGTGCTTACAGGTCCAAATCTAGCGGGCCCACTTCTATTGAGCTGGGGAACGCCAAATAACTGCAGTTTTGCTCGAAATAAACCTTAGGTAACATGCTTTATAAATACATATGTAAAAGCAATGGAAAGGAATTGCTTGCTGTCCACAGGAACCAGGCATCCTTGTTTGGACTGGGCGATGATTGACAGGTCTGCCCGCGTGCACCTGTGGGTGACCAACATTCGTCAGATATATCGTGGTGGGGTGGGACTGCGGGAAGCCTGTTAAAGTGCTATGAGCGGTGGTCTTGCTCTCGCTGCTGCCGATGACCTAAATTGGCTGTTGTCAGTAATCAGCATGTGATGCTGTCAGTCATCGGGCTGGCTCCTGTTTCCGCGACCAGCCCCCATATAACTGCACTCTTGACCTGAGGTCGGCAGCGTACCATAACAGATGTGCGGGCCGGCCTCTCTTTGGTCGCGAGGGCACGGCTATCAATAGTGCAGGAGATGCGGAGGTACCGAGGCTCGGGGGCCCTAGGTGCCCATTACGCTCCGATTATTGCTGTTTTGCACTACGGAATTAGCAGATGTGGGGTTCAGCTTCCTTGCTTTAGAGCCCATGCCCCTCTAGTTACGTCATTTCCCGGTCGGGCAGGTCCAGGTCGTCCTTGTTCATCTCTTCTTTCACAAGCGTAGACTTATTTTCTGCGTGTCACTAAACTGTACAAGCCGGGCCTCCACACCACTCTTTTGGCCATCAACTCCTCACTTTTTCTTTGCACACAGCGTCCATGTGCCGCAATTTTGCGTCAGTGGTGGTTTGTCTTCTCTCATTTCCAAGGCCAAGTTCAGGTTTTTGGAATAAACTTGGCTTCCGCCGTGGCAAAATGCAGAACTCGACTTTTATCCTTTGGACAACTCAAATTCATCCGCGAATATGTGGCAGTACATGTCAATCCCGAAAGTACTTTCAAGTAACGGAAATAGTTGAGAATTTGCAGGATTCATCTTTGCCTGAGTCAGAAGGAAAATGCGCGCCCACGCGACCATTTGCGGGGATCGCTTTACGCGTAAAATTCACGCCGAATTCCACAATATAAGCGCATGTGAACAGAATATTCTAGTCGGTTTCGTCATTTTGCTCTCCAGAATTAAGTACAATTCGTACGGTAGCGAACTAAAGTGCTAAATATCACAAGGGAGGGCGTCACAAATAAAGTGTGCATATCGAAGGACCCATTCTATATTTTCCAGCTGCTCTGAGTTTTTAATGCTTTGTAGGTATATCTCTATCATGTTTTATGGAATTTATATAGCGCTTCAAGCAGATGTCCTGACCGAAGAGCGCTTCATAGCCGCATGTTTACTTCTGCAAATAATTCAGTGCTTCCTTTTCGGTGCGCCTCGGTTGCTATACGATATACCTCGTAGATGGCGACTCGCCACACTGTCCGATATATATTTTAAAATTGCGGGGCATGTTGCTTTCGCAGGGTCCCGCCATTCACCATATTTCACGTCCAAGAATTAAAGTGCGAGGGGTAATATACGGACCTATGTTGTGTACACTGCCTCATACGTACCCCCCGTTGCGGAGTTATGGTCTTGGTGTCAGTGCAGTAATTTGATAGCAGACACCCTGTAGGTGCTTTGTGATAACAATAATTAAATTACAATGATGACCATTTATATTGCGTATAGATCAAACAGAAGTGTTTTATAGCGGTTTAATAACACGCATCATTGACCAACTAAATCGTTCTCAATTATCGACCTCGGAAAAATGAAATGGCGGCAGTCCCACCAGACTGCAGGTCACGTGCATATCTGCTGCCCTTTCTTACTGGCTTTGAGAGAGTCGATGTTGCTGGAATGAGTTTAGTCGGAATCTTTAGGGCCATTTCGGATCGGGTAGGCATGTGACTGTCAAGGGACTGAAGTTAATGCGGGTTAACGAGATTAAGAAATACCTGGCTCAGTGTAATTTTAAGGATTATCGTGGCCCCCAGCAAAACCTATGGTCGGGACGGGCCCTCTTTTCAGAACAACTTTGAAATGCATTATGCATTTCTTGCTAATTCATTCCTGCATAATCTCAATCTGGGTCACACAAAAAAATTGAAATATCTCTTGCTTGGATCCACAAAAATCCTTCAAATTGCACAGGGTAAAGATAGAGCTAGCCAGAGAGTGGGGGTGGTTTAGATAGCGAAACAGACTTAATAGACAGAGACCAAATATACAGAATCTTCAGAGTGCCAGGGTGCCCCTTGAAAAATGTGTGTGGGGGGCACTTTGTCCATGCCTTAAAACGTCTCTGACTTTGGTAACATACAACCAGGCATATGTGCCCAATCTTCACCGACCTACACTACAGGTATTCTAACTAAAAGAGAAAACAGACTCCATTCTATGCCGAATGCTCCAAAACCTGACATGAAGGTCCCCGCCAGCACCATGAAGCCATAATAAATTGAATACGGCTCTATACAAATATTTGCTAACATAACAGAATGGTTGGCATGCACTTACCTGAAGAATTCTTAAAATTCACCAGTTCGTCATCTATGCCATTTCAGAAAAAGGCAGGTGAAAACAGTGCATAAAACTCCACCGATGATATATTTTTTTGCATTTTATTTTTTTTACAATATTTTTATTGGGCCTACAGGAGGCGGTGCACTAAGTAGCGTCATTTTTGCGGGAAAGTATTAAAGGTACGAATCTTTAGGCAATACGTCATAGGTTGGGTGTATTTAGAGGGCCGGGCAGGTAATTGTGGGCAGCCAGCATGTGCATAGCCGACAGCCACTGTTAGAAGCGGGCACCGAGTGTGCACGGACTGGCAGATCTTGTAAAGTCTGCAGAGGGCGGCCTCCCGTTGTTGTGAGCAGTGATAATGAAATTCTGCGTAGCGTTTGATGTCTGGGTCTTGAAAGGGGGCTGTGTTTAAAACGTGCATGGGAAAGTATTTATGGCAGGACGTTTCATTCATTAGAAGAATGCTTTGCGAATTGCGTTCTTACAAAATAAAAGGTGGGTTGATGGAAACACGATCATGCTAAGTATAAATGCACAGCAGTCTGCGTCATGCACAATACATGGAGACATAGGGGACATTGAGAGATTAGGTGACGAGTAGAAAGGTGGTTTATATGTGATGCGGAGACATTAGGACATCAAACATGCTGATGTACACACTGCACACCCTGTGAGTACCGTCTCCTCTGAGCGATTACACAATACAGCTCTCACAAACAATTCATATTGGCGGTCAGTATTTCAGTGTGCTTTTCATTTCCAGCAAGCATGATTACTTTAAGCATCAGACACAATGTAGAACGTTGTCATCCCTCCAGAGTGCCAAAGAGGTCTCATGCCATGAGTGACATCTTCCCGTATAGTATGAATTCTGGCGCTTATAATTTCCGTCGAAACCATATACACACACAGGTAGTGTTGCTGGGTAAGATGCCAAAAGTGGTTAAAGGATCGACAGTAGACATGAATCACTTGGCAGCCGTGTTAACAAACAGCATCGACCACTATCTACACCGATTCCAGCTAAGTTTCTACAGCGTTTCATTTTCAATTAAAACAAATGCAGGCTAGGGTTCGAAGTCACCCTAGTCGTCCTCGACAGTTCTAGAATGTGTTAAGGACGTTTTCATTTATTGCATAAAAACACCGTGAGACCAGATTCTGACCAAATACTACAGTACTGCGTAGTTGTCTAAAGAAAATTTACAGAATCAGCGGTATACTCGAGCTGTTCGTTTCTTCATAAAATGTTTGAGTAAACACCCTAACTCCACCTAACTTGCCCCTTACTAAAAATGGCGTTTAGTTTGCCAGTGCTTCCTTCAAGAACAACGCTGAAGTTTACTCGAGGGTTTCCCAAACTTCACTCGCATACGTTTACGCGATGGCGTCATGAGCTGGTAGACTGCAGCCGCCGAGCTGAGAAATTTAACGAAGCAATAACAGAGAGGGTGTCCGGCTGTAGTGGATTTTACAAGAACATGCATCCGGCAGGGCAGTGAGTGTGTGGAAGGTCCTCACAGCAGGCGCTGGGGAAGCAAAAACAGCAGCTCGGTTCAAGCACGCACGAGACAGGAAAAATACCTGTTGGAGGCTAGGGCATACTTCGACATAAAATGGGTCTGCAGGTACTTGTAGCTATAAAAGGCTAGTATTGAAGATAACATTTACGCATTCTTTTTCAAGTACGTTACTTTACGAAGGGCCACAGAAGCTTATTACAAGACGTGAAAAATAAGCGGTTCCGGGGATGGCATCCTTCGGGCAAATTCAGGCGAGTGGTGAAGCCCAGGCCTGTGGGTAATGCCTATTGGTCAGTATTGCGAGTGGGGCGAGCAAGGGTTTGAAAGGACAGCTGTTTAGCTTAACGTGCCATTCTGATGCTGTGGCCTTATAGAGAAGGTTGAAGGAATTTTGTGGTGGTAGTGATAGTTAATGTAGATTTTCCTAGTAAGTTATGACGGAAAGTCTTAATTTTATTAAAGACATGGAGGCGAGTATTATGCTTCTCTAACTTGCTTTATTTTTAACAGCAGCAGTCAAGAAACTATAACTCAAAAGAAAATTAATGGGGTGTAGAGTGAGGAGATACAGCGCTAAGGATGTCAAATTAGCCTATATATTATGACGGGGAACCAAACAAGGGAAACACCCTACCCTTAGAGGTATGGACCACCTCAAGACAAGAACAATACACAGTGAGGTTCCCCTCTTGTGGAACCAAGTACAGAATAATGTGATGAATAGACAATATCATAAAAGTCCATGTCTCATAGAGCAAATTTTAGAGTCCACTGATGAATCCAAAAGTTTATTGGAAAAATTCAGAACATCAAAGGTAGATTGCACATCCAGCCAACACGTGTTTCGTCTTGGGAAATGTTTACATCCCTTACGACTTCTTCAGGGCTAGAAATCATAAAGATAACACACGAGTTAAGATCAAAGTTCTCAATCGCCCAGTTCACATCAATTGTGTAACACAAAAACCAAAGGAAGGAATTAATGTTTGTACTACCATATCAAAAAGGTGAGAGGAAAAAGGTCAACACCATAATCCATCTAAAAGACAATTACTAAAACACCTGTGAGTGATAAGAAAACACAAGCTACAACATGTTAAACTACACGTGAAAGACCAAAGTCAGAACACCAAAGATATTCACCTGCAACCCATAGTGTGTTAAAGTAACCAAAGAAAAATTAATTACACTCAAATACCTTGTAAATCCACCACAATTTAAGAGACAAATAGTCATCAATATGTATCCATTCCAATACGTTCTTCAAACACAACTGATATCCAATCTATACTTCAAATCTAATGTGAAGAAAAGGGGAAAATATATATGTTACAATAAACTACTAGTTCGTAAAGGCAAATATTATTATCTTATACTTATACAAAATGTATATTGACAGATATAATCCATATTTGTGACACCCATTTAGGAATCCATACCATACAACCGAGAGTAACTTTTTAATCCTAGTAAACAAGCACGAAAATAATCTCCAAAGTGCCGGTAATATCTCGATTTGTAAAGTTAAGCTAATGGCATAATGTGCACATACGTGCCAAGATCCATGTACCATTGTTGATAACTTACCCCAAATTGTTGAACCAACATGTAAGTATTCAAGAAAAGCGGCGTCTTTCAGTACGGACGCCTAGCGTGTGCGCTAAACGCGCACACCCGAACCCGGAAGTTAAATACACTTCTGGGTTCGACGTCCCGATTGACCGGGGCATCAACAACGAAGACGGACAGCCACTACGCCAACCATTGTGGTTGTACTCCAATTTAGTGAATCACACCACTATCCATAAGTTCGAAGGAACGAAAAAAAGGGGAGAAAAGAAAAAGATTCTATATCTCTTCATGAGTGAGGAAGTATTTAGCGCTACACACATCAATTGCTTAACCATTAACTAAACCCCACTATTTAAATTGAATCATCAATGTAAATAAAATAAAGCACAATAGCTGCTAATTACACTATTATTACAAGCCAAAACTACATTAATTGAAAACAAAATAAGTAAACCACCAGAAAAAATGCACAAATAAGGCACCTAAAATATTAAAATACAAGTAAATAATAACCTTACTAACGAACAGAATATATCATTTAGCCATCCCTAAGCTATACGTCACCTCTTATTCCACAAGTCAAAAAGAAGAGGCATAGTATCAAAAGGGGAAAAAATCACATCCCCACTTATTGGTTGTGAGTAATTGCACGCTTGAGAACCATTGATCATTACTTCGTATGTGCACAATTTACAATGTATAACAGTAGTACACTATAAAACATACTTATGGCACAAATTATTTACAAGTATGCAGAATAATTGATAGTAAGAGCTAACCAATTATATCATACAGAAAGTAATAATTCAGTCCCCTAGGAAAAATTCCAATTCCCTATCCGAATTCAATCCTGTTTCCACTGTTCTGAGTCTCATAATCCACAGTGCTTCTTGTCTGCGTAGACGCAATTCTCTGTTGCCCCCTCTTGGATCACGGGGGACATGTTCCAACCCCAAAAATTCAAAACATTTTTTGGTTGGTTGTGCATCACAAGAAAACGTGTGCTACTAAGGGATACCTCACATCCCCATTCTTGAGTACCCGAACATGTTCTCCTATTCTGATTTTAAGTGATCTTATAGTGCTACCAACATACATTTTAGAACACTTACAACGAATAATGTATACAACAAAATTAGAGTTGCAATCAATAGTGGAGCACAGAACAAATGTTTTACCGTCATGAGAGAATTCTTGCATTTTGTGACATGCCCACCGACAAACCCCGCAAGAACCACATTTGTAAAAGCTCACCCCTCTCTGAGGTAACCATGTTTTTGTTGGGGAGATGGTGGTGTAGCTAGGACTCAGTATATTTCTCAAGGTTCTGCCTTTACGAAAAGATGTGATGACTCCTCCAGCCTCCACATCCCTCAATGCCTCTTCCTGCGTAAGTAAATTCCAGTGCTTGTTCATGAATCTCTTCAGGATCAAGGAAGCATCATTAAAATCTGTTATAAATCTCACCACATTAGAAGTCTCCTTGGTCTCTTTTTGAACTTTGAGTTTTAAAGTCTCTTTTCTATCTATATGTCTAGCTTTCAGTCGCGCTTTCTTAATAATCTTATTAGAATAACCCCGTGCTGAAAACCTCCTTTCCATGTCCTTCATCTGGGTCACAAATTCCGAATCTATGCTACAGTTGCGTCTCGCCCTCAAAAATTCTCCAAAGGGAATTGATGCCACCTGATGTCTGGGGTGTGCACTTTCAGCATGCAGAATGGAATTACAGGCAGTCGCCTTACGGAAAAGCCTACTATGAATTTTGTCTTCAAATATGAAGAGTTCCACATCCAAAAATTCAATCCTAGCCGCACTATATTGGTACGTAAATTTGACATTCATATTGTTAGAATTTAAGAAACTACAAAATTCCATAAGTTTTGCTTCCCCGCCTGTCCAAATCATTATACAGTCGTCTATATATCGACCCCAAAACAGTATATGTGTTTGCCAGATGACAGAATTAGGACCCCAAATCCATGTGTGTTCAAACCATTCCATGAACAGGTTAGCATAGGATGGAGAGAACTTGGAACCCATTGCCACACCACATTTTTGTCTAAACCACATGTTGTTAAATAAAAAGAAGTTATTAGTTGTAATCATGTTAACCATCTCCAATAACATCATTGTGTGATCCCACAAGCTTGCTGATCTCTTGCTTAGGAAAAATTTCAAGGCCTCTAAGCCTACATCATGATTAATACAAGTATAAAGAGATACCACGTCTAAAGTCACCAATAACATGTTGCTATCCCATTCCACGTCATTCAAAGTGCTAAGAATATGCGTGGTGTCTCTAATGAAAGAAGGAAGATTATGAACCAATGGTTGTAAAAAACAGTCCACATATTCTGAAAGTTTCTCCGTAGGACCAAGTATGCCTGATACAATTGGTCTCCCAGGTGGGAAAGGTAAACCTTTATGAATTTTAGGCAAAGTATAGATACACGGATAACGAGGATGGTGTATTTTTAGGTATAGATATTCATCTTTATTAAGTAACCCTTGTTGTTGCCATATCATTAATCTGTTGTTAATCATATATGCAAGACTGGGGACGGGATTATGTGTGATCCTCTCATAGCATGACAAGTCATTCAATTGTGCCAAAATCTCATTATCATAATCTACTTTATCCATGATGACCACATTCCCACCCTTGTCCGCTTGTCTAATGATGATATTTTTGTTCTGCTTGAGTTCTTGTAATGCAGCTAATTCCTCTGTATTCAAGTTGCTGGAGGTATATCGATACTTATTCTTAGTTAAATAGTTATCAAAGTCTTCACAAACGATATCAAAAAACTTGTCTAGGGAGTTCAAACCAAAGGATCTCGGAGTCCACCTAGATTTCCTTTTAAGTCCACTAGAAACACTTCTGTTTGATGTAACATCTAGCTCATCTAGAATTCTGGCAGTAATGTCAGGATCTTCGTCACGTTCAGCTAGAGAGATTAAGATTGCAGTATCTCGAACATCCTCAATAGAAACAGTACTCAAAACAGGAGCAGTAACATCAGTATTCGTGACGCTACAGGAAATCTGTTGAAAGTATTTTTTAAGTTTCAATTTGCGGATAAATTTAAACAGGTCAATTTTAGATCTACAGGGGTCACCAAAGTTACTAGGACAATAACTGAGACCCTTTGATAGGAGACTTTTGATCCCTGTTGTTAGTTCCATATTTGTCAGATTCACTATATTGATAGATGACACATCATCAGAATTCATAACTTTTTGTCCCGAGATCTCGTTTTGACTCCCTCCATTTCTTTCACAACATTTATTCCTACCTCTCCTACCCCTCCTGTTTTTTTTATATCTGTTCTTCCTCTGTTCTGAGCATTTCTGCCTCGTTTCATCCTCATTAGTTCTAATAAAAAATTATTACCACTTGAGGTTTTGTGAGCAGAAGTACTGGCTCCATCCTCAATTTCACTGTCACTCGTGATCGAGGTACTAACAGATGTTGAATCAGAAAACTTTGACAGACCCGAACCACTGGGGACCACACTACTGTGAAATAAATGATCGTATTTATTAGAGAAAGTAAAAATTCTACCAGTCAGATAGTCTCTCTCGTCCCGTTTGAGTTTACGAGCCTTCCTCTGCATAATTTCTTCCTGATACTTAAGTAAAACTTGTTCTAGAACTTTGTAATTTTTCTCAGTGGCATCTTTAAGATTCAAGCTCTCAATTTATTTTTCAAGAATACCAATTTCAGTCTGTAATTGACTCACTTTCCTCTCAGAGTTAATAATCAAAATATCCATAAGTTTCATAGAGCTACCAGTTAATTCCTTATCCCATAGTATTAGTAAATCATCATCCAAGTCATCATAGGTGGGAAAAAATTGAGATCTCAAGCCCCGGGGAATACGGTTGAGTTTCTTATATTGTTTTAATGTTGTCCCGTCCCACCATTTAGATAACTCGTTCTTCTTTAACCTCTCTAATCTTATAAATTTGTTTCTAAGACCTTCCTTTTGTAAGTTGCTACCAGACAAATTCTGAAAAGTACCTCCTTTTGCTAAGTTATCAAATAGTTCCTCAGCTATTTTGATCCTATCCATGGTAGAGTAATCAAATTCAAGGGTCACAACCAAGCTGCCTCCTCAGATTAGACAAGAGAAAATTAATGGGGTGTAGAGTGAGGAGATACGGCGCTAAGGATGTCAAATTACCCTATATATTATGACCGGGGAACCAAACAAGGGAAACACCCTACCCTTAGAGGTATGGACAACCTCAAGACAAGAACAATACACAGTGAGGTTCCCCTCTTGTGGATCCAAGTACAGAATAATGTGATGAATAGACAATATCATAAAAGTCCATGTCTCATAGAGCAAATTTTAGAGTCCACTGATGAATCAAAAAGTTTATTGGAAAAATTCAGAACATCAAAGGTAGATTGCACATCCAGCCAACACGTGTTTCGTCTTGGGAAATGTTTACATCCCTTACGACTTCTTCAGGGCTAGAAATCATAAAGATAACACACGAGTTAAGATCAAAGTTCTCAATCGCCCAGTTCACATCAATTGTGTGAGGTATCCCTTAGTAGCACACATGTTTTCTTGTGATGCACAACCAACCAAAAAATGTTTTGAATTTTTTGGGTTGGAACATGTCCCCCGTGATCCAAGAGGGGGCAACAGAGAATTGTGTCTACGCAGACAAGAAGCACTGTGGATTATGAGACTCAGAACAGTGGAAACAGGATTGAATTCGGATAGGGAATTGGAATTTTTCCTAGGGGACTGAATTATTACTTTCTGTATGATATAATTGGTTAGCTCTTACTATCAATTATTCTGTATACTTGTAAATAATTTGTGCCATAAGTATGTTTTATAGTGTACTACTGTTATACAATGTAAATTGTGCACATACGAAGTAATGATCAATGGTTCTCAAGCGTGCAATTACTCACAACCAATAAGTGGGGATGTGATTTTTTCCCCTTTTGATACTATGCCTCTTCTTTTTGACTTGTGGAATAAGAGGTGACGTATAGCTTAGGGATGGCTAAATGATATATTCTGTTCGTTAGTAAGGTTATTATTTACTTGTATTTTAATATTTTAGGTGCCTTATTTGTTTGCTTATTTTTTCTGGTGGTTTACTTATTTTGTTTTCAATTAATGTAGTTTTGGCTTGTAATAATAGTGTAATTAGCAGCTATTGTGCTTTATTTTATTTACATTGATGATTCAATTTAAATAGTGGGGTTTAGTTAATGGTTAAGCAATTGATGTGTGTAGCGCTAAATACTTCCTCACTCATGAAGAGATATAGAATCTTTTTCTTTTCTCCCCTTTTTTTCGTTCCTTCGAACTTATGGATAGTGGTGTGATTCACTAAATTGGAGTACAACCACAATGGTTGGCGTAGTGGCTGTCCGTCTTCGTTGTTGATGCCCCGGTCAATCGGGACGTCGAACCCGGAAGTGTATTTAACTTCCGGGTTCGGGTGTGCGCATTTATCGCACACGCTAGGCGTCCGTACTGAAAGACGCCACTTTTCTTGAATACTTACATGTTGGTTCAACAATTTGGGGTAAGTTATCAACAATGGTACATGGATCTTGGCACGTATGTGCACATTATGCCATTAGCTTAACTTTACAAATCGAGATATTACCGGCACTTTGGAGATTATTTTCGTGCTTGTTTACTAGGATTTAAAAGTTACTCTCGGTTGTATGGTATGGATTCCTGAATGGGTGTCACAAATATGGATTATATCTGTTAATATACATTTTGTATAAGTATAAGATAATAATATTTGCCTTTACGAACTAGTAGTTTATTGTAACATATATATTTTCCCCTTTTCTTCACATTAGATTTGAAGTATAGATTGGATATCAGTTGTGTTTGAAGAACGTATTGGAATGGATACATATTGATGACTATTTGTCTCTTAAATTGTGGTGGATTTACAAGGTATTTGAGTGTAATTAATTTTTCTTTGGTTACTTTAACACACTATGGGTTGCAGGTGAATATCTTTGGTGTTCTGACTTTGGTCTTTCACGTGTAGTTTAACATGTTGTAGCTTGTGTTTTCTTATCACTGACAGGTGTTTTAGTAATTGTCTTTTAGATGGATTATGGTGTTGACCTTTTTCCTCTCACCTTTTTGATATGGTAGTACAAACATTAATTCCTTCCTTTGGTTTTTGTGTTACACAATTGATGTGAACTGGGCGATTGAGAACTTTGATCTTAACTCGTGTGTTATCTTTATGATTTCTAGCCCTGAAGAAGTCGTAAGGGATGTAAACATTTCCCAAGACGAAACACGTGTTGGCTGGATGTGCAATCTACCTTTGATGTTCTGAATTTTTCCAATAAACTTTTGGATTCATCAGTGGACTCTAAAATTTGCTCTATGAGACATGGACTTTTATGATATTGTCTATTCATCACATTATTCTGTACTTGGTTCCACAAGAGGGGAACCTCACTGTGTAAAGAAACTACAACTCCCATGGGGCTTGAAAAACAGGAAAGCCAATGGAAGTCAAACCAGTAAAACTAACGCACCAATCACAATGTCAGGGCATACTTAACCACTAAGCTTGACTGCGACCAGTCCTCTTTCTTGATGCGAGAAGTTAATCATTGTGCGAGAACAACGGAAAAATAGTAAGAACAATTAGAACTGCCAAAATTAATGAACAAAGTTCATGGATAAAGTTCAAGCAAAAGTGGAAACGAGGAGAAAGCCGAAGAATGGTCTGTAGACTCTGCTGGAACGAAGCTGGATATCCAGAAGAAGCACCTGGAACCGGCAGAACTAAGGTCCGATCAGGTAGATGGTTGAGATGTCGTGGATGTTGCTGTGAGGGAGGGAAAAAGAAGACAAAATCAGGAGATTTTCCTACTTGAGGCAGGATAATACTCGCCTCCGTGTTTTTAATAAAATTAAGACTTTCCGTCATAACTTACTAGGAAAATCTACATTTTATGTCAAGAACAGAGGCTCATATTATGTTTTTTTAAAGCATGTTAATCACCACAGAAGTTGCAGTATGTACAGGTTTACAATAGAATGTTCTGAAAACATTATCATTAGACCAATCGGCCGATCTCAGAATGTCTTCCAACCTGGAACAAACCCAGAAAGCTTTAGAGGCCATAGCACCTCTATAGGAATGAGCCCCAAAAACAGAGGTATCTATACCCACCAATGACATTACCCAGCGAACCCATCTGGCAAGAGTTGCCAAAGAAACAGGCTTATGGGGTTTGCGGAAAGAAATAAGTAACTGGGAAAAGGAAGACGTTCTGAGATTGGCCGTTCGTTCTTCGTAACATTTAAGACATTGTCCAACGCATAATTTAGGTTGATTGGGGAAATATGGATAAAAAACTGTATGCAAATTAGTTTTGGTACGTTTGTTAATAGAGAATAAGACCCCCGTAGGGGCAAACTGTCGAGAGGAAACATCCAGAGCTTTAACGTCAGATAACCGTTTGATGGAAACTAGACAAAGCAACATAGTGAGTTTGGCAGAAAGCATTTTCAAAGACAATTCAGAATTATCTTGCCAAGATAAAAACAAATGTAATACTACGTTGACATCCCATAGCTTTGAGTATTGAGGTAAAGGAGGACAAGAACATTTTACTCTCCCTTTAACAGGCGGCAGAGTAGAGGGTTTTCCCCCACGGGTTTCCCATTGATGTAAGCATGATACATGGAAATTGCTGACCTATATAGGTTGATCGTCCTGTATGACTTACCTGTACCAGCCTGTGTGGCCAGGAAATTAATTACATAGTTTATATCTGTTGAAACTGGATCGAGGTCCCTTCCCACACACCAGCTAGACCAAAGAGACCAGGTGGAATTATATGCCTACCTGGTACCTGGGGCCCAGGCCTTGCTGATGAGGTCCGCAGCTTCTTCCGAAATCGGGATGGGAGGTCGGGAAATCCCGACACCTTCCACGCAGAAAGCTGTAGAGATTTGTTGACGACAAGGGGATGAGGGTTCCCTAGAGGGTCCAGAAGAAGGGAAGGGAACAAGGGGAGAAGATAGGGGAAGTCGATTGTCAATTCTAAGAGAGGGGGAAACCAAATCTGTGATTGCCAGGGGACCACCAGCACAACAGTTGCTCTCTGGCGTCTGATCTGGGCCAAGACTCTGGTGATTTTTATGAAAGGAGGAAATGCATAGTTGATTGTTTTGGACCAGTCCTGAAGAAAAGCGTTAGAGGCCAATGCTGAGGGGTCTGGACGCCAACTGAAAAATAGGGGTAACTGAGAATTGAGGCGGGAAGCGAATAGGTCTATAACGAAAGAACCCCATTTGCGAAGAATAGAACAGAAAACCGAGGGTCGAAGCTTCCAATCGCTGTAATCTTTGAGGAAGCACGAGTGCCAGTCCGCCGTTTGGTTGAGAGACCCTGGAAGATATTCTGCTGAAAGGGATATCTTGTTGAGAAGGTAAAACTCCCATAGGCTTTTTGCCAGGTTTGCTAATGGTTTAGATCTGGTTCCTCCTAGATGGTTTATGTAACGGACAGCCGAAACATTGTCCATGCGGAGGAGGATGGTACACTGCACCCTGTCCTTTGCCAGACTTTTAATTGCAAAGGATCCCGCAAGCATCTCTAAATAGTTAATGTGCAATTTGGACTCCTCTAGTGACCATATACCCCCAGTCGAGATTGTACCACAGTGGGCGCCCCAACCCGTCAGGCTTTCATCAGACTCTAACACAAGATCGGGGGCTGATAGAAAAATAGCCCTGCTGTTCCAGGCATCTAAATGGTCTATCCACCATTGGAGTTCTGGACGAGGTTCGTGATCGAGTGCCACCATTTCCGAATAGGAAAGTCCTCTTCTGAGATGACGGATTTTGAGCCGCTGAAGAGCTTGGTAATGCAGCGGGCCGGCAAAAATGGCTTGGATCGAAGCAGACAGAAGACCCACTATCCTGGCCAGAGCTCTGAGGGAAACCTGAGATCTGCTGAGAGTTTTTTGAATTTCTGTCTTTATGGTATGCACATTTTGTTGAGGGAGATGGAGAGTAGAGGAAGAGGAATCTATCTCGAACCCTAAGAAGTATATCCTTTGAGATGGGAGAGTATTTGACTTTGCTTAGTTGAGAAGAAAACCTAGTTGGGAAAGAAGGGAACAAGTTATTTGTAACTACGATAGAAGAGTGGAACGATCTTGATGTAATATGAGAATGTCGTCCAGATAAATTAACAGTCTGATGCCTAAAGATCTGAGATAAGCCGTGACCGGTTTCATTAACTTGGTGAAACACCAAGGTGCTGAAGACAGGCCGAATGGAAGGGAAGAGAACTGATACGTCTGACCTAGCCATTGGAACTGAAGATCCTTTCTGTGATTTGGATGAATGGGGACTGAAAGATAAGCATCTTGAAGGTCCAGACGAACCATGAAATCAAAGGGAAGAAGAATGTCCCTGAGATGTATAATGGTTTCTATTTTGAAATATTGGTAAACGACAAACTGGTTGAATTATCTGTGATTTATAACGGGTCTGAACTTTTAGTTTTTCTTCTGAACCAAAAAGAGAGAACTGAGAAAGCCGGAGGGATCTAGGGGAGATTTTTGAATGTCTTGTTTTGTAAGAAGAGATGCTACTTCTTCTGAAATGAGAGTAGACATTTCTGTGGAGAAACGTGGAGGAGGGGAAGGTAAACCTGGTAAGGATTTGAATAGAATTCTATTTGATAACCCAGAATTGTGTTGAGAACCCAAGGATCTGAAGTTAGGGTGCGCCACTTTTGGGTGAAATAAGGAAGTCGACCCCCGATTGGAGGAAGGCCAGAAACAGGGCTTACCTTGGTTGTTGTTGGACCGGAATCCACGTTGACCACGACCCCTGTAGCCTCTGCCCCGTTGGGGATAGAACTGGGGTTTGTAGGATTGAGTTCCATAGGCGGAGTGTGAGGAGTAAGAGGAGCCTCTGTTTCCCTGGAAGGACCGGCCGGTAGCGCGGCTCCTGCCTGTACCGGCCCTGGCAAAAACATGCTGGTTGAAGACCTTTTTAATGTTTCATTGCGCCTTGTCGATAGAGGCAAACGTGGAAACAAATTTTCCTAGGTCCTTAATGAAAGAATCGCCGAAAAGGCGACCATCGGCCTTAATACCAGGATCCATGGTTGCCAGATTCGACAATTTGGGGTCTAGCTTTAGGAGCAAACCTTTTCTCCTTTCATGAATAATGGAGGCATTCGCATTGCCTAGAAGACAAAAGGGTCTCTGAGTCCATGAAGAAAGTTCCGCAGGATCAATTTCTGCCTCATCCGTTTTTGCAGATTCTGCCAGGTCTAAAATACGGGCCAAGGGCCCCACTAAATCCAGGAGTTTATCCAGGCAATTTGACCAGGCCTTGTCTACCCCCTTACGAGGGTCTTTCCCATATTTGGAGAAAAATGTAAGAAGTGATTGATCAATGGATGGAGTTGCTGTGAAATCAGAGAAAAGGGACGGTCTGGGACACTCCGACCTCAATTTGGCTCTCTTCTGTTTATCCAGAGGAACCCTCAATCTGGAAGCAATGTATTTGCCCACGTGGGATGACGGGGACCACTCTGTGGAATTAGGGTGGTGAAGGAGTGAAGGATCAAACATGGGGTTACCATCCGCATCAAGAACAGTTTTGGCAAAAAACGGGTCAGAAACGTCCAATTTAGGCTTTTTTGAAGGGGAAGACTGAGATTGCGAACCCCATATATCCGAGACGTCATCCCCTCATCCGCATCGCCGATATCATCATCGGTATCTGATATGTGAGAAATCACTATCTGTTTTGGCGCAGAGATAGAATGTTTTGTCTTGGATTTACATTTACCAGAAATAACTTTCGAATTCCCCTCCTGGGAAGGAGGCCTGGGAGGAAACTCGTCCTCAGTCATGGGTGAAGAAGCTTCACCAGTCAGAAAAGCGCCATTGGATGGTTTTTGTATATACAAATCCTTTAATTTTCTTTTTCTGCTATCCCCCGCAGAATGGGCCAGAAAGGATTTGTAGACCATGTTCTGGACGGTGGTCTCAAAATTATTTGACATCTTGGTCATAGAGGCTGAAACAGCCTTGGCCACAGCCTCATTAATGAAGGCTCCAAATTCGTTGGTATCAGGTAAAGAAGAAGAATCCTGACGATCCATTATTTTCCACAGAACAGGCAAAAAGAAGAAAAAACTGTGTAGAAACTGTGACAGCTAATTCCCCTTACTGAAGGGGTTAATAAAACCAGGAAATGCTGTGAAGAAGTTGAAGTACACGCCCCCAAGGCGTGTCTGCCCAATGAAAGGAATTTGTGGAGGCAGAGGAACGAGGCAGAGGAGCGGCGCAGCTTATAACAATAAGCGGAGGCCGCCTGAGCACTGAACACGCACAAGGGAGAGAAACGGTGACTAACGGTAGGAAGCACTGCCGTTAGAATGTTGGGGAAGAATGCAGAAGTTGCCTCAGGCGGCGCCTGGGCTCAGGGAAGCCAGCGGGGTTCCCGAACCCTGCGGGAAAAAAGCAACGCGATGGAGCGTTTACAATAAATACAACACCTTTAACCCACAGAAGGAAAGAACACCAGGCTAGCGGTATCGTTAGCACAGCACAGTTACCTATAACATTATGTAAATATGAGCAAAACATGAGAGAATAAATAACGCCACTTATCTTGATTGGAGCAGCAAGAAAGAGGGCTGGTCGCAGTCAAGCTTAGTGGCTACGTATGCCCTGACTGGTGATTGGTGCGTTAGTTTTACTTGTTTGTCCTCCCATTGGCTTTCCTGTTTTTCAAGCCCCATGGGAGTTGTAGTTTCTTGACTGCTGCTGTTAAAAATAAAGCAAGTTAGAGAAGCATAATACGAGCCTCCGTTCTTGACATAAAATTGAGTGATTATAATTGCGGATAGATAAGCACTGAGGGTTCTTTGTGATGCAGGAAGAGACGATCTGATACAGCCAGACATCCTGTCCCAGGCCTGGGTGGGCATGAAATGCCCGAAGCATGCTGTGGCAAGTGGTGTCGCGGCAGCAATTTTAGATTGCTCGTACTGCAACAACAAAATAAAGGCAAAGGTCTCGTTGCCTAGGGAAGATTAGCGTTGTAAAAGTTAAAAACAGTGAAGGCGAACAAGCGGTTAATATAGGTGTTGAATGCTGTTGATGAGAGAAGGGGGCAAGCCAGCATCTGTTGGGAGGTGCCTGTCGAGTGAAAGGCGGGCCCCGGGAGATTCCCGTGAGGAGAGTAAAGGCGTTCAGTAGCCCGCTGAATCGGCCTCACCCGCTGATCGTGTGATGTTATTATCGGGCTAGCAGGGGGCAGCAGAGTGCGAGCGCACATTATGTAGCGTGAGCAATGTGACAAAACAAATGTGCCCATATGTAAGCGCTTGCTGCAGCGTTTTGTACCTGTTTCTGAAGCAGCTCCAAGTACTGAAAGAGTGCATCTGCCTATTACACCATCTTGGAGGGAATGGGTGGTTGGGAGTGAAGAATGGCAAAAAGCCACATGTAGGGAAATGAAAGATGCAGGTAGGGGTGAGGGAAATGCTTTGCAAAGGACAGGTGGTAGGGAGGTGGTCAATTTAAAAATGCAGAGGGATTTAATGTTGAAGGAGTCAGGTGAGGGGACTTTCAAAGGTGCCAGTGGACTGTCAACTTACACAGGCTCAGGCAGATGGTTGTGGGTGCCTGAGGAGTTTGAGGCAGTCAAGGATGTTTTATGTCAGGGCAAATCCAGGGCAACAGCCCATGCAGATTTTGGCGACTTGCAGGGCAATAGAGGGAGCATTCTGCATGAGAAAAGCAGATGCAGTGAAGCACAGCCGTCCAGGTTGGAGGTGACCTGGGAAGACCGCACAAAGTGTGGGAGAGGTTTCGTGCAACCGTCCCAACATTGTGGTAACAGAAAATATCGGCGTCATCTGCAACAGGCAACAAAAATGTAGATTGGAGAAGATTTGATGGGGGTGTAGGTAATGGAAAAAGTCTGGATGTAAGTTTTGGCGATGTGGAAGAGATCATGGATTGTGAGTTGGATTATGATGAAGAGGGTGAGGACTTGGAAGAAGGGGAGATACCATATTGGCAAGGAAGTAAAGAAAATAAAATAAAAAAGGCACCAAGAAAGTTGGGGGGACACTAAAAACATGTCCGAAGATCGTATCTTGTAGGTTGGAACAAGCAGTTAGGATATTACAAAGAAAACACTGGGTGTTAAGAGACTACTGGGGAACAGTGGATGGAGCAGAACATTCCCAGAAGCAGGGGCAGATTGAGTGCAGGTGAGACACAGTGGTGGTGTAGTTGGAGGGGAGGGGGAGTGATGATATTAAGAAAGTGCATAAAGGGACAGAATTAATAGTGGTGTGGGGACTGAATCCAGAATGGAAGAAGAAGCAAGAAGTAAGAAGACATAGAATCAGATGTGAAAGGAGAACCTAAGACCAAAGATAAAGAGGATGACACAAGGCAGTGGTGGATAAGGTAGAAAAGACAGAAGAAGGGAGGGCAAAGAGCAAGACAGAAGGACTTCAAAGGCGGCCATACCTGGGGTTATCTATGCCACTGCAGGCACACTTAAGCACAGGGACAAAAGAGAAAATCTGGAAGAGGAGATTTCTAAATGTGTATAATCTATTACACAGGGAGATACAATTAATAAAAAAGTCTAGAGAGGAGGCGTTGGAATTAGCTCAGAGACCCATAGTTCCCACTACAATTGGCATATGGACGTCAACATTTTTAATATTTGCCAGTATCTATTATGAAAAATTCCGTGAGAGGGAGGTGTCTATTTTTAAGTATGTAGACACACTCTGAAAGGCTCATATAGTTTGGAGGCTTTTCATGGTTATACTACGATGAAGAGTTCCAGCCAAGAATGATACTTATACCTGGAAAACCATGGTGGGGAGGTGGATAGCAAACTGTGGGTCCAATAGATGTATCTGCAAAGGCCTCTACCTACGATGCATACAGCCACTTGACTACCAGTACAGCACTAGCCCTTTCTTGGGAAATCCACCCCAGGGGATGGAAACATGGGGAAGGGGACAGAATTTCAATTCAGGTGCTTGCTGGAGATTCAACAGTGGTTACTGCTTGAGAAATCCCGGCAAATACAAACATGAGTGCTCAAAATTTGGAGGTAAGCATGCAGTCTTGCTGTGTTTTGGTGAGGAAGGAGGATTTGGTGCAAGTGGATAAGGTAGAGGGAGAGGGGGATTCTTTCAATCTGGCTACAAGGGCTCTTGCAGCAACTTCCTGAGCTCCTGTTCCGGAGGCCTACCTTGATGTTCCAGGCCTGCCCCACATTATATTGGTGATCCTTGAGCAGGGTGGTAAGGCGGAGGTTGGGTGGGCCCCTGACCCCGTTCTCAAAGACTCTCGAGTTTTGGGCCTACTCGTGAAACTTTCAGTGTGCGCGATTCATTTCCCGGATGTAAAACATGGTGTTCAGATCGGCAACAGCTTGCACGATCATTTCATGGCATTTGCATTTTCTTGTTCGAATCGGCAGTGTGCGCGATTCATTTCCCGCATGTAAAACTTGATGTTCAGATCGGCAACAGCTTGCGCGATCATTTCATGGCATTTGCATATTCTTGTTCGAATCAACAGTGTGCGCGATTCATTTCCCGCATGTAAAACTTGATGTTCAGATCAGCAACAGCTTGCATGATCATTTCATGGTATTTGCATATTCTTCGAATCGGGAGTGTGCGCGATTCATTTTCAGCATGTAAAACGTGATGTTCAGATCGGCAACAGTGTGCGCAATCATTTCATGGCAATTAAAACTTTGGTGTGTCATGTTTGTTGAAGTGCACACATTTATCCTGAGCTTTTGGATTCTCTGTGAAGATTCTAAATTCAAAATGTGACCTTGTTTGTGCATATTAAGTCACTAGTACAATTCCTATTGTTCTCCAGGGAATGTTTCAGATTACATTTGGTCCTCATGTAAAAATGCAATGTTAGTTCTGAAACATTATTCTAGAAGGTTCTTGTATTTCTAGACAGTATGTGATATTTCATGAAAAGCTCATATGAAACATTGTATTAACCATTCTTGATTTTTTCCAGGTACCCAGAGATCTTGAGGTCTAGTTTATTGTCACTTCTTAGGTTATCCATGGTTACAGTATGAGACCTCTTAGAACCATAGTCTAGTGAAAGTCAATGTGATTATATCTTGATATTGTGTTGTTTAACCCTTTGCTTCCTACAGGTCTCCTTCCCAGCTGTTCCCTACCTAATCCCCTTTTCCCCCATTTGGATTCTCTCAGGCTCTGTGATATTACTATCGGAGTTTTGGAGCTGTCTAGTGGTGGACATGTTGGGAACGTGCGCAGGCCCCGAGGATCTGGTCTCCCTGACAGTTTTAGGCAAAATAGGGTGCATCTCTCGTTCATGGGGACAGAACTATATCTACTTGAAATAAGAGAAATGTTAGCATTGACCGTGGCTATTCAAAGGTTGTGCTGGTAAGGTGGGCACAAATTGGGGTACAATTTTGGTTTTCCTGTTCAGACACCTAAGCATTTGGACGATGCCTAACTGCTCAGATGGCATTCAAAATTTAAGTGAGGTAAGTTTTGGAGAAGAATTGCGAGTTCACAAAGTTGGGGGGGCAGGAAATAACTCCTTAACAGGTTTTTACTGGTGGCGCAGTACGCAGGAAGGATTGGGGCATTACAGACTAGGGGTTGACGGAGGAGGCACTGAGGAGCGATGGGCGAGTCATGGGGAAGGTCATTGGGTGAAAGAAAGGGAGTGGGGAAGATTGAAGCTTGGAAGACTGCTCTGGGGATTTGTGTTGTTTAAGGGAGGTGGAGGTGTAGGGGTGGGGTGGGGTGTTTGGTGTTGGTTTTTGTATTAGTGAGGCTATGAGTTATATATTGTAAAATGTTTTAAAGTAGTTTCAGAACTGCATACCTGTCCAATGAAGTGGCCTTTTACTCTCTTAAACCTGGCCTGGTAATTTTGACCTCTCGCCCAATTGGGGCTCCTAGGGGTTGCATCCATCGGATGTCCAACCCCGGGCAAGTTCGGGTGAGTGGTGAAGCCCAGGCCTGAAGGAAATGTCCATTGCTCGGTATAGCATAGGTTGAAGGAATTTTGTGATCCACCCCTCCCTTATTTAGTGCCTGTGCTGCTTTTGTTGTTCATAGGTCTGCAATCCAGGGACTTTTGTTGTCTCTTGGACAGGTGGCAGTATGTGAGGTGCATAGTAAACAGGAAGAATTGCTTGTTCACAAAGTTGGGGGGGCAGGAAATAACTCCTTAACAGGGTTTGTCCTGGTGGCGCAATAAACAGGAAGGATAGGGGGCATTTCATACTAGGGGTTGGCAGAGGGGGCACTGAGGAGTAATGGGTGAGTCACAGGGAAGGTCACTGGATGAAAGAAAGGGAATGGGGAAGGTTGAAGCTTGGAAGACTTCTCTGGGGATTTGAGTTGTTTGGGGGGGATGTTTAAGGTTGTGGTATTAGGTGTTTGTTTTTGTATTAGTGAGGCTATGAGCTATATATTGTAAAATGTTTTGAAGTAGTTTCAGAACCGCATACCTTTCCAATAAAGCAGACTTTTACTCTCTTAAACCTGGCCTGGTCATTTCACCCTCTTGCCCAAACAAGAGTTTCGCCTGTCTTGCAGCTATTTAAAGCAGCTCAGGATGTAGAGTTTAATTTGAGCTGGTGGGGCCGACTGGTACCCATTTTAGGGCACCAGCACTAATTTTGCCCAACAGACTTTCATCCAGAGCAAGAGAGAAAGCACATAGGGGGAAAGAAGGAGGAAGAGAAAGATGGGAAAAGAGTGACAAACAGAAAAATGGGATGATAAGGAATGAGCAAGAATGAGATAAAAAGGTGGGGAGTGCATGATGGTTCATTAAAGAAGTATTGGGTGGAATAAACACTAGAATCCTTGGAATTCGGCATCCTTACCTTCCATAGCACCAGCCATAGGTTTCTTAGTAAAACTTTTGGTCCATCAGTATTCCTTTAAAAATTAAGCTCTACAAACAAGTTCTAACTATTTGTAGCTTTGCTAGGGCAGTTACCCACAGTTTCCCCGTTAATATCTGTATTTAGGTCTAAAAGAGGTGAAAATATATGTTCGATGGAATGAGGATTTCCCCTTTATCATTTGATTGGTGTTGAAAATAGGCACTAGAAATCAAAGTACAACAATTCCACAAAAATGACTAATTCTTAAACAAAAATGAGCTCCAGCATGTGACTCATGGTTATGTACAAGAGGCAGTGGATGTGTGGGTTCCTAATGTTAATGTAGGAAGTGCTGGGAAGACATGGGACATTTATTTTCTTTCTGAATTGCAGAACAAGGAGAGCTGTTCTGATGTTAACAAGGATGTTATTTTAGATCCTGGGTGCAAAGACAGAGAATTCTTCGATCACTAACTATTCATTAGTCTTACTCCTACTCATCCTTGTCACAGTTATTACATCATGAGGGAAACTTCCCTCCCTGGACAGAAAGAAACCACATGAGAATTTAAGGTAAGCCTTTCTTACCTTCCTGAGTGCTATATAACCAGAAGTTTACTGAGAATCCTCATGTTTTATCTTCACAGTTGTCAAAGGCTCAGAGGGAGAGAGGAATTGTAATGACTGTGATGAGGATGAGTATGACTAAGAGTAATGAAGATTACTGGTAAGTCATCAGAGCATTACCTCTATGTCCCTCATCCTCGTTCTATCCATTGCATTATGAGGTATACCAAATCACAAGTCTTTGAAAAAGAAGCCAATACCATACCCAAAACACTGTAATGCATACTCATAAGTGGTAACATAAGCTATGAACTGCAGCATTGATTACTCCAGAGCTGACCTTTGTGTTATAATCAATGTAATTGCTCAGTCTGTAATATCTAACTAAAGTAGAGTCCAAAGACCAAGTAGCCACCCTGCAGATCTCCTCAATCGAGATTCCCTGAAACTCAGCCCAGGAGGCAGTCATTCTCCTAGCAGATCTACCCTGAACAGGCCCCCCCTTCACAGAAGCCTTGATCAGTTTGAAGTATAGTCCTATCTAGCTACCAGGTAAGCATGGTCTAAGTTTCTCTTTTACCTCTTCCCTCTTGTCCAAATGTCACAAATAGTCTGTTAACGGGAATGCTTGTGACCTGTTGCGATAAACCCAAAATAAAATTCTAACACCCAGAGAGTGTTCCTCCTCTGAGGAAGAAGAAGGGGAAAAGGAAGGAAGAATCACCTCCTGAGAACAATGAAAGGAAGAAGAGCAGGATCTGATCTTAATATCACACTGTCATCAAAAAACCTGAGAAAATGAGGACAGCAAAGAAGACCAGAAAGTTCCCCAGTTTTCCACGCTGAGGAGGAGATGATAGCTACGAGACAGAAGACTTTAAAATGCATACATTTTAAGTCTACCTCCACTTTTTTTATACTTTTATTTTATTCATCACTGTTAACCTCCACTGAGGTCTATCATCAACATCTTAAAAGACATAATAAAACACAAACCACCATAATAAAACCACAATCATCAAAATTTCAATAATAGGCTCATCAAAACCCTTCATCAAAAAAATGCTCAAAGATATAAAGCAAACATACACTTTAAAACAAACAAATTCATTTCGCTGATTTTTTTAACAACTTCATTATATCTTGAAGTGTGTTCAAACTATAACTCTTTATAAGCAGTAGTAAATATTTGGTTCTGGCATCATTTAATGCAGAACATAATTGCAAAACATGAAGTATATTTTGAATTCCTGTATAGCATAAAATGTTGGCATTGGGCTTTGGAAGTTCTTGGATCACTTGCCACTGCATTATTTAAAGGCAACTTTTCAGAAGCATATAGACATAATAAAACGTCTAACGCTATGTGAAATTTGAAATGATAAATATGGGCGTACCAATCTTAAGGACGTGTTATTACTTATGCTATTATATGATTTCAGAGAAACACAGTATTCCTTATCCAACTTGAACCTAAGATGCAGATATTGGGATCTAAGAATGAGTCAAAGGTGCTCAGACAACAATCCCTTTGAAAGAAGCATAATGCACTCAATATATTCTAAGGGTCTAAACAAATTTTCCCGAAAACTGTAAGTTGCATAATTATACAACATCTCTATTCTAACTGGAGAGATCTTAGAGATGTACCTGGGGCATGGAGTATTTTATATCCCCAACAAATATTATTGACTAAAGATTGTACAATGGTGGACAGGAGCTGTCCGCCTAGCAGACGTGCCTTTTAACAGCTCCAACAGATCGCAGGACTTTGGGACCTCCTCGGTGCCGTTTGACGCTGTTGGGAGTGCATAACGTCTAGCAACGAGGCCCCCCCACTCTGAAAACATTTAATGCCAAGGAAGCACTCACAAACACTATCGCGCCGCTTAGGGAGTTTTGAGCAAAATGCTGGCCGAGTGCTGGAAATGGCACACAGAGGAGTGGACGCGCCCACTACCCAACCACATGGGTGTTGTCAGCCTAAGTGTCCCTGATACGCATGCAGCGCTTGCAGAGAGCAGTTTAATGGCTGGGAATGCCTATGAGTGAAACCAGAGGCCAGAGATGGCCCACTGGTGTGAGGAGAAGGTGGTGCACCAGGGCCTAACTAAAACCGTCTTGGTTGGATTGTGTGAGTGAAGGAGCAGTTTTGTCTCCAGCCTCGCCTCACCTGAACGTACTGCAGGCTTACCCTGACAGTGGCGGATCCTGAGGAAAGCCACTCACAAGTGACAAATAGGGCAACACCAGGATGCACCCAGAGCGATTGGTAGCAGTGGTCGGAATACGGACCTACTCGGCTTGCAAGCCTAATACAATAGTGTGGATCCCACCAAGAACAACTTTATCAATTGCCTAAACAAAGTCTGAACACCATAGCACATAAAGCGACTTGCAGAAGGAGAGGTTTGTACGCTCCCCGCTCTCCAAGACACTCATGATATAGCCAGGTGACAACTTGTGGGGGCCACCCCATGCACACAAAGGTATAGAGGAGGAACTACACAGACTGCTCATGGGTGGTTGGCCCTGAATACCGGATTGCAGGATGCAGCTTTGGGGCACACTAAGAGATGAGGCCCCACAATGGGATACTTGAGGAGAGCCACGTACCAGAACTACTTACACACACCCCTCATTGGACAAGTGGGGGAAGGGGTGTTGTTACATGCATAGACACTGGGTTCCTAATCGGGCGACCGAACCCACGACTGACCGTACGAGGATGGATCTACTTATGACTGCTCCCTATCTTGGGTGGATCATGATGTGATCCCCGAAAAACCTGAAGCTTCTACTGCTGAAGTGGGCTTGGATCGCTTTGATGCATAACTTGATAAGAGAACCATTAGTGAGTGTTTGGGGGCCGGAAACTGAAAGTGACACATATCTGATACAGATGCCACCAAGGGGCGCATTGTGTGAGAAAGTAGCATCTTTCTAGCCTTGTTACCCCCACTTTTGGCCTGTTTGTGAGTATATGTCAGGGTGTTTTCACTGTCTCACTGGGATCCTGCTAGCCAGGGCCCAGTGCTCATAGTGAAAACCCTATGTTGTCAGTATGTTTGTTATGTGTCACTGGGACCCTGCTAGCCAGGACCCCAGTGCTCATACATTTGTGGCCTATATGTGTTCCCTGTGTGATGCCTAACTGTCTCACTGAGGCTCTGCTAACCAGAACCTCAGTGGTTATGCTCTCTCTGCTTTCCAAATTTGTCACTAACAGGCTAGTGACTAAATTTACCAATTCACATTGGCATACTGGTACACCCATATAATTCCCTAATATATGGGACTGAGGTACCCAGGGTATTGGGGTTCCAGGAGATCCCTATGGGCTGCAGCATTTCTTTTGCCACCCATAGGGAGCTCTGACAATTCTTACATAGGCCTGCCACTGCAGCCTGGGTGAAATAACTTCCACGTTATTTCACAGCCATTTACCACTGCACTTAAGTAACTTATAAGTCACCTATATGTCTAACCTTCACCTGGTGAAGGTTGGGTGCAAAGTTACTTAGTGTGTGGGCACCCTGGCACTAGCCAAGGTGCCCCCACATTGTTCAGGGCAAATTCCCCGGACTTTGTGAGTGCGGGGACACCATTACACGCGTGCACTGTACATAGGTCACTACCTATGTACAGTGTCACAATGGTAGCTCCAAACATGGCCATGTAACATGTCTAAGATCATGGAATTGTCACCCCAATGCCATTCTGGCATTGGGGTGACAATTCCATGATCCCCCGGGTCTCTAGCACAGAACCCGGGTATTGCCAAACTTCCTTTCCGGGGTCTCCACTGCAACTGCTGCTGCTGCCAACCCCTCAGACAGGTTTCTGCCCTCCTGAGGTCCAGGCAGCCCTGGCCCAGGAAGGCAAAACAAAGGATTTCCTCTGAGAGAGGGTGTAACACCCTCTCCCTTTGGAAATAAGTGTGAAGGCTGGGGAGGAGTAGCCTCCCCCAGCCTCTGGAAATGCTTTGATGGGCACAGATGGTGCCCATCTCTGCATAAGCCAGTCTACACCGGTTCAGGGATCCCCCAGCCCTGCTCTGGCGCGAAACTGGACAAAGGAAAGGGGAGTGACCACCCCCTGACCTGCACCTCCCAGGGGAGGTGCCCAGTGCTCCTCCAGTGTGTCCCAGACCTCTGCCATCTTGGAAACAGAGGTGTCTTTTGCACACTGGACTGCTCTGAGTGGCCAGGGCCAGCAGGCGACGTCAGAAGCTCCTTCTGATAGGCTCTTACCTCTCTTGGTAGCCAATCCCCCTTCCTAGGTAGCCAAACCTCCTTTTCTGGCTATTTAGGGTCTCTGCTTTGGGGATCTCCCCAGATAACGAATGCAAGAGATCATCAGAGTTCCTCTGCATCTCCCTCTTCACCTTCTGCCAAAGGATCGACCGCTGACTGCTCAGGACGCCTGCAAAACCGCAACAAAGTAGCAAGACGACTACTAGCAACCTTATATCGCTTCATCCTGCCGGCTTTCTCGACTGTTTCCAGGTGGTGCATGCTCTGGGGGTAGCCTGCCTCCTCTCTGCACCAGGAGCTCTGAAGAAATCTCCCGTGGGTCGACGGAATCTTCCCCCTGCATCCGCAGGCACCAAAAGACTGCATCACTGGTCCTCTGGGTCCCCTCTCAGCACGACGAGCATGGTCCCTGGAACTCAGCAACTCTGTCCAACTGACTTCCACAGTCCTGTGACTCTTCAGTCCAAGTTTGGTGGAGGTAAGTCCTTGTCTCCCCACGCCAGACTGCATTGCTGGGTACCGCGTGATTTGCAGCTGCTCCGGCTCCTGTGCACTCTTCCAGGATTTCCTTCGTGCACAGCCAGCCTGGGTACCCGACACTCCTTCCTGCAGTGCACAACCTTCTGAGTTGTCCTCCAGTGTCGTGGGACTTCCTTTTTGTGACTTCGGGTGGACTCCTGTTCACTTTTCTTCTAAGTGCCTGTTCACGTACTTCTGCGGGTGCTGCCTGCTTCTGTGAGGGCTCCCTACGTTGCTAGGTGCCCCCTCTGTCTCCTCTTCCAAGTGGCGACACCCTGGTCCCTCCTGGGCCACAGCAGCACCCAAAAACCTCTACCGCGACCCTTGCAGCTAGCAAGGCTTGTTTGTGGTCTTTCTGCGTGGGAACACCTCTGCAAGCTTCATCGCGACGTAGGACATCCATCCTCCAAAGGAGAAGTTCCTAGTCCTCTTCTTTCTTGCAGAACTCCAAGCTTCTTCCAACAGGTGGCAGCTTCCTTGCACCCTCAGCTGGCATTTCCTGGGCTCCTGCCCACTCTCGACACTGTCGCGACTATTGGTCTTGGTCCCCTTGTCATACAGGTACTCAGGTCCGGAAATAAACTGTTGTTGCATTGCTGGTGTTTGTTCTTCCTGCAGAATCCCCCTATCACGACTTCTGTGCTTTCTGGGGGTAGTAGGTGCACTTTACACCTACCTTTCAGGGTCTTGGGGTGGGCTATTTTTCTAACCCTCACTGTTTTCTTACAGTCCCAGCGACCCTCTACAAGCTCACATAGGTTTGGGGTCCTTTTGTGGTTCGCATTCCACTTTTGGAGTATATGGTTTGTGTTGCCCCTATACCTATGTGCTCCTATTGCAATCTACTGTAATTCTACACTGTTTGCATTACTTTTCTTGCTATTACTTACCTAAGTTTGGTTTGTGTACATATATCTTGTGTATATAACTTATCCTCATACTGAAGGTACTCACTGAGATACTTTTGGCATATTGTCATAAAAATAAAGTACCTTTATTTTTAGTAACTCTGTGTATTGTGTTTTCTTATGATATTGTGCATATGACACCAGTGGTATAGTAGGAGCTTTACATGTCTCCTAGTTCAGCCTAAGCTGCTTTGCCATAGCTACCTTCTATCAGCCTAAGCTGCTAGAAACACCTCTTCTACACTAATTAGGGATAACTGGACCTGGCACAATGTGTATGTACCTCTGGTACCCACTACAAGCCAGGCCAGCCTCATACACATGGGCACTGACCACAAGACCTGCCATCTAATAGAAGATGGCCTGGCTAGGATGGCTCAAAGTGTGATCCCTGATGAGGAGCCAATCACAAGTGAGACTACACCTCCACCTACCTTGGATATCAAAAGCTTGATACTGGAGGGCAAATAAAGTCATTACATAAAAGATTGATGGGGTGGCCATCTCAGTTGCATTGCTGCACCAAGACATGGACAAAATGAGGGAGCGCGCAAAAGATCTGGGCACAAGAGCTAATAACACAAATGAAATATTGGGGGCTCATGCTAGCCAGTTGGCAGACCAAGAAAGACACCTACAACTGTAGGAAGTCAATCTAGCAGACTTGGAGGACAGGCCTGCCGGAAGGGACAGAGCCCATACCAGTGGAGCAATTCCTAGAGACCTGGTTGCCCACCGTTTTGCCGGAGGTGGAAAGAGATGGAGGACTGCAAGTTGAGAAAGTTCACAGAACCCCTGGAGGGAAACCAAGGCATGGACACCTCCCTGCATAGGCTAATTTCACGATTATTGAGATATAAAGACAAGATAGACATACTGGCAGCAGCTTGACAGCAGGGAGATGTGGAATTCAACGATAACTGGATTTATTTCTACCCTGACTATGGTGTAGCGACACAAAATAAAAGGAAGATCATTCACAGGGATGAAAGGAAACTAAGAGACTGGTCTGGCATATGCACTGCTACCTCCTGCACAACTCTGGGTGGATCTACAGGGAAAGAGGCATTTATTTGACTACACTGAGGGTGCTATGCAGTTCATTGAGAGTCAGTGTGCAGCAGGATGGAGCAGGACTCTGATGCACAAGCACATGTTTTTGGTTAATTGAATGTGGGGATGCTGATATTGAATTATGCAAATCTGAGGAGCGGTGAGTGGTGAGCGCAAGTCGGAAGTGGTAGGGGAGGTATACAGATACAATAGTACTCCAGATTGTGTGAAAATACTAGCGGTGTGGTCCCTGAGACACCCCATAACTGGGGAACATGGGAGCTGCACACTAGTCGGGAAACGTTTGATTGTTGTTTAAGGGGGGGATCGGCATGATATGTGTCACTTGTGTAGACCAGGTTAGGGTGGGCTATACATGTGTGTGGGGGGGTTTCAGTGTTAGGGAGGAGATTGTATTCCTAAGCTTGAGAGAGAAAGAGGCTTGGACCACAACATAATAACATGGCAGCATGGGTGGTTCGTGATAAGGAGTAGAACATATACTGGAAAAATGGGAGTGATAACAATATCCTGGAATGTCAAGAGGGATACAGAGTCACATCAAATGATGAACAATATGTCCATGCGTTTGTAAGCTCCAAGCACGAATAGTAATGCTGCAGGAGACACATCTGCTCCCGCAGGAACACGAGAGGATACGGGCTAAGTGGGAAAGCAGGTTATGGAATGCTAGCTTTACATCATCTGCAAGGGGTGTTTTGATGGGTAGACACAAATGTGCCTCTTTAGGTGAGAGTGAACTAAAGACTGCCAATGTCAGATACATACGAGTAGTGGAGAAAATATGTGGCAAGCCCACAATACTATTAAACACATGCACATAATGTCGATACACCAGATTTCTTTGAGGGAGTACTGCACCTCATGACACCTTATGCACATTATGATATTATTTGGATGGGCGACTATAACTGCATATTAGACAGAGCTCTGGATAGCGCTAAGCCTACTGGGCAGGTCATCCAGGGTGCTACTAGAAGGCATGGACGCTCTTAACAATTATGTTAACTATGGAGGGCACAGCATGGTCAAATGGGAGGATATTCATTCCTTTTCCTTCGTCACAGGACCTTTCCTAGAACAGACTATGGCCCTCATAGGATTCCTCAGGAAACCGCTGATGTCAAGAGCACCAGAAGACAGGCAGTACTAGGAATCTTCCGCCCTCCATTATATGGCTACTGCAGGATTTCCACCACAATGAGGGTGGAAATCCGGCAGTAGCCACTCTGGCGGTTGAGAGGCCTGGGCTGTGCTACTACGTGCACTGCCCCTCCAGTAGGCACTGCTGGCGGTAGCAGCGCCCCTTTCCGTTCCGTGCTGGACGACCACCTCGCCAGACAAGGTAAGTCGGGCGTCTGTCAGGGGAGGGGGTGGAGGGTGGGGGGTGTTGTATGTGAGTGTGTGGTGTCTGCATGTGTGTATGAATGTGTGTGCGCGTATGTGTCTGTGGGTGTTGTGTATGCGTGGTTGTATACATGTAAGTGAATGCATGTTTGAATGTTACAGTGAGTGCGTGTCTGGATGTCAGTATGTATGCGTGTGAGCATGTGTGAGTGAATGCATGTACGGATGAGTGAGTGAATTTGTGTATGGATGTGGTGGTGCATGGGTGCATGCGTTGTGCGTCTGGATGTGTGTGCATGATTGCGGGGAGGAGGGTTGGGGGCGGTTTGATTCTAGAGGGGTGGGGGTTAGGGGGCAGTGTGATTCTGGGGGGGCCGGGGTGGGGGAGTTAGGTGATTGCTGGCGGTGGGGTGGGGGAGCCTTTTACTGGTGACAGGGAAGGAATTCCACCAGTAGCCCTACTGCCATGGTTTTCGTGGCAGTGGTACCAGTGCGAAAACCATGGCGGTAGGCCGGCTCATTATACCGCTGCCAGTCATGTGTGGACCGCCGGGTCGGAGATGCACATCCGGCCCGGCGGTTCATACCTCCATGGCAGTATGAGTGGTGTTGTGGTGGGTTGGCTGCGGCCAACCCGCCACACTCATAATGTGGCCGTATACACCGCCAGCCTGTTGGTGGTGATACCGCCAGGGTTAAAATAAGGGCCTGTATGCTTACCCACCCAGAACAGGTTGCACACTTTTGCATGTCTTGGTACTTGGACCTGAGTCTATCAGACCATGCCCCAATTGTGGTAGAACTGTAGGGTTAAGCCTATGTGGCGCCTATACCACAATGGCAATTTCAACTCGTGCTTTGCATGACTAAGCATTCCAAGAGGAAATCAGATACACAGTGAGGGAATTCTTAGATGCAATGTGGGATATGTGCCATCCGCTGGGGTGATATAGGAAGCTTTCAACGTGACCATACAAGTGGAATGTATGGCCACAACTTATGGGGTCACTGAGGCGCACTGTTACAACACTGGAACAACAGATAGGGGTATATAGACAAGCGAGTCCCACACAATGAGTCTAAAGCCAGAGATGCAGCCTAGAGAGATCTTAGACCGGTTTGTGGAACTCTACAAACTGTTACATTCATAACAGGTCTGCAGTGATGAGGCAAGCATAGATGTCATCTTGGATGAGACAGACTTACCTAAAGTGGATGAGAACACAAGGGCTCATTTGAATACTCTGATAGAGGAGGCAGATATCAGGTGGGCCATTAAGCACATGAACACAGGGAAAACACCAGGCACTGACGGACTATCTGTCGAATTCTGTCAGACATTCATGGACTTATTGTTAGTGCCTTTACTGGCTACTACTTCCACCAATATACAAAAGGCGGTCCTTATTATGGAACATGCCATTCAGGGAGGGGAACCCTGTACAGTTGCTAACTTGGATGCCCAGAAGGCTTTCGACATTGTCAGTTGGGTGTTTATGTAACGCACAATACAACTTTTTACTTTGGGGGCAGACTACTTGAAATGGGTGAAGCTACTCTATACTGCGAGCAAGGCAGGAGTGAAAGTGGGTAACAGTGTCGGACAGTTGGCCGGTAGAGAGATGGAATCGGCAGGGGTGCCCTTGCTCTCCATTGATATTTGTTTTGATTATAGAGCCACTGGCACAAATTATACACAGACGATTGGGCAACCCACCTTCAACATACAGTGGCATGGTTTCAGGAGGGGGGTATCTACCCAGTGGCAGTGATACTGGCACACCTGGTACATTCATGGGCATTTCTGGCACTACCTCTAGACCCCCGAAAGAAAGAGGCAGCATTACCGATGCAGATTAAGACCTTGCCAGGCATGTGGACAGGCAACCAAAAGTAATGGGGAAGAATATATATGCAGCAACTGGTTCTTTGGCACTCTGGGATCAGCCCTACAATGCCTCTGTTCCTAAGAAACAGAGTAGCGGGAGCTATCCCATAGAACATAGGGGACTTGTATGAGGATGGCCCATTGGTGGGTTATGTGACTTTCTGTGATAGATGGGAGATAGATGGTGGATGTTTCATGGTATACATTGGTCTGGTGGCAACTGTCCACAAGGCCTGGGTGGGGTTTCCATGGGAACCGGAAATTCATGTGTTTAACCAGACACTTCCAGATATGGGAGGAGAGGGTAAACTCATTAATCAAATTTACTCATAATTAAACTCACGTACGGCTACCTGTATTACCACACTGTAGACACAATGGGAACGTGATATGGACACAGAATTTAGAGAAGGGGATTGGATGTCTATGCGTAGTAGCTATAGGAGGGTTACACGTAATGCCTGACTCAAACTAATATACTATAAGTGCTTATGCAGGGATTACATCACACCACAGTGGCTGCATAGACTAGATCCCTCCAAAACGGCCCCAAATGCAGAACAGAGGAAACGTAGTGGAAATGCCCGGGTCTGAGTGATTTCTGGGGTAGGGTGGTTCAGACCTTGGGGTCATTAACCGAGCTACAACTGCAGCCAATGATACATATGTGCTTGCTGGGACTAATCACTCACACTAAACAAACTAAATATGTAGAGGAGGTACTAGAACTGGGACTAACCATGGCAAAGAAGTGTGTAGTCTTGAGATGGATGACTAAATGGCTGCCCACTCAAAAGCAGTGGTTATGGGAATTTGCAAGATAGGTACGGGCTGAATGTGGAGTATGTCACAGGTTGGATTTACAGTGGGGTATGTCACAGGTTGGATTTACAGTGGGGTGGAACAGGGAGGAAGAATGGAATGGGGCTTAGTAGATGTCAGACTACAACAGGAAATGGGAGAGCATGAAACGGAATGAGATGTAGAAAGGACAGATGATTTTTTTTTTTTATCTGATGTATCTATAGTGCTAATCTGATGTAATGTGCGAAGATACAAGCTAAGTTACCTATGCGACCCAAGTGTTATGCATGAATCATTGTTAAACTGTACATGGTGTGACACACATCTCACTCCTTATTTGAGTGGGTGAAGGGGTGGCGGATGCGATATGTAACTGACTTGTAATGTTACTTCACTGCTAGAAATCAATTTAATTAAAAAAAAAAAAAAGATTGTACAATGGTACTCACCTTTCAAAGTTCTAGCCTTAACAGTTGGACCGTAATGGGTGGACTTAGAGAAGAATATTTCCTCAACAAAATTCCCTTTGCATTTGTTTAAGAATGCCCAGGATCCAATCGAAGTGTGCACTAGTGTATAGGATAATGTGTGGAGATAGGCATCCATGAGGTTGAATGTAATCATGAACCTGTCTGATGGGATCAAAATGGTGATTCTCTGAAGAGTTTCCATCTTGAATTTCACATCCAGGATAAACTGCTTGAGGTTCTACAAGTCTTTGGCCAAACAGTAGCTCCTGAAGACTTCCTGCCCAGAAACACTATTGAGTAGATCCCTAGGCCTCTCTTTTTTTGGCTACGACCGGACAGATTGCTCCTTTCCTTACCAACAAGGAATTGCTATCCAGTAAGGCTTGTCTTTTGATTGGGTTTCTGGGAACATGCATCCAGACAGTTCCTGAGGGGACTGGAGGAGACAGAAAGTCTATAGATTAGCCTCTCCTTACAACATTGAGCACCCATATGTCCTTTGTGACCTTTATCCATTTTGATAAAAATCCCTTAATCTGCCTGTCAACCTGCAATGACGGCTTCTGCTTCAAAAATTAACAAAGGTAGGATGACATGCCCTCAAACTTGGAAGATTGCTCAGAGATTTGCTTTCTTGAAGGCTTACAAAAAGATTTTCACTTAGATAATTTAGAAAGTACTGAGTATTCTCTCCTGAATGAAGAGGAATCCTTCCTTTCTTTGAAGGAACAATGCGGTCCATATTCCAATTCTGCTCCAAGTAACCTCAGATCCTCAAACAGCCTCCTGAGCACAGTAGCACATTGAGCCACATTGATATTCCTATCCTTCAAGTGCAGGTTGTGTGTAACTGCATTGCATGGACAGCCCACCAAAACTGCTGATCTGACAACATCAAAGGAAATTTCAGATAGTAGCTCAATCTGGCATTCTGTAGATTCTGGTAAAGGAAGACAGTCTCCTTACTGTTTCTCCTGTTGAACAGTCTGAAAAGGAGACTTCAATTCAGTAATCAGAGATTGCTTTGTGGAGGCACTGCAATCTCCTGCTCTGTTAGCTACGTGGGGTTATGCAAAAACCTTTAAAGAGGTATCCCCTTTCTTGTCTGCTGGATCCTTCAAGATATTCTCCTCAAACAATGACGATCTGCCAACTAGTCTGGATGCCACTGAATCAATGTGGCTTGTGTCCGGCAACTTCTATCTATCTCCTCTAGGGGATACAGTTTTGACAGAAAGCGAGGAAGAGAAATCTTCTCAGGGTCTCTCCATTCATTCTTCCAAATTGAGGAAGTAGAGGATCCTTAGATGAGGAAGGTTGCTCAAACTGAGGAAAACCCATGTTCTCTCTGACATAGGAAACAATATCCTGTAACGCCTCCTTGGAGAAATACTTCCTCTTCAGGTCACGAGGAGGAGAAGTGTCATCAGTGTTTGAAGAAACTTAAAATGGTGAAAGGTGTTTGCCTACACTTTTCCTGGCATGGTCTTTGGAAATAGTATCTTTAGAAACCTTCTCAAATTCCAGTCTCCAGAACAATCTGACTAATCCTCTCTTCTTCATTCTCCTCCCGGTCCTCCTATGTCTCTTGGGCGAGGAAGGGGAAGAACCTCTATCTCAGAGAGAGGATGACCATGATCTGCAGAGAGAGACATGCCTCCATTTTGATGAGTGTTTACACTTGTTGCCAAAGTCCAAGGGTAACACTGATAGCCAATCCTGGAAAATATCCCCAATGCAAACAGTCTGGAAATGGAGCAGGCTACTTCCTCACAAAGGGACCACTGTATAGGAATAGTCTTCCAAGCAGAGTCAATATAGCAAAAAATACACCAGAAGAACAACGCACATCCTCCCTGTAGGCTTTTTGTAAGATTTAACTTCCTATAAATTAGCGAAATCCGAAATTTGCAATCTGACTTGCTTCCTCGCAGACGTGGGCACATTCTGCTTCCTCTTTACAGCCGCACACGGGGGAAGAGGGAGAGAGAGAGCCTTGTGAGCTGGCCCTGCCTGTGCCTGTATCTGCCTTCTAACTCCTCAGGAACCACTCCTCCAGGGAGAAACAAGGCCAAAGTTAGGAGTCTGTCACCGCTGCCCCACATGGCAGTCCTCGTTGCAGATCCCACAATGGAGGAAAGAAAAGCCAGCAGAGAGGCCCTCCATTCCATCTGCACCCTTCGTCCTGTGCCCTTCATCCTGGTCAGAAAGAAAAAACAGGTGGATTCTGGGTAATCTTCTGGTTAGATAGCACACAGGAGGGTGCAAAAGGCTTACATGAAATTCTCCTTTGTTTTTTTTTCCGTCTAAGGAGGGAAGTTTTCCTCCCCACCTAATGACTGGACTGAGGGACGTAGAGGTGATGCTTGCCTTCTACCCTTGTCCTTCTTTCATTTCAGTTTGGTAATGTCCTGGGTTCTGGTATATTAGTGTACTTAAGAAGTGATGATGTCTTCAGCCAGGAATGCAGGGTAGATCTAGGCAAGGTGAACAGAGCTAGGCCAGGTATGGAGAGCAATAATAATGGCTTTGTAGGTGATGTAGCTGGTCTTGAGGATGATGCTAGCTTTGACGACTAACCAATGTAGATCTTGCTGTGAAGTAGTCTTATTTGGCATACCGCTTTGCTTCAGTAAAATTACATTTTGGATGCCTGAGTAGCATGGAGAATGACATTGAGCAGGGTAATGTCTCCATTCAGAGGAAAGCAGGCCATGGACTATGCTGTCCTCCCGTGGGGGCCAGGGTTTGTTATTGTTGCATTTCAATAGAGCATTTCTTCCCCTAATGAGGTCTCTAAATGCTTTTTGAGTAGGAGACCAGTTAGTTTGTTGTGCATGGATGGTGTGTCGTGTTTTGTGGTGTGGTCTATGTAGGAAGTATTTTGGTGCCTTTCTAAGGTGTGCTCTAATCATGTGGCAGCAAACGTGGCTATGCTTAAGAATGACATTATGCATTTGATTTGCATATTTTACTCTACTTACACACCTAACTTACCATCATTGTCATGTTAGATGTTTAGGAAGCTGCCAATATGATTGTGCTTGCCGAGAAGGTGTGGGTTTATGGTTTAATCTGAAGGGGGAAGGTAATCAATGGAAGTAAATAGGCCATATCTGGGTACTTGACTAATGCCAATCTAGTCCGATGTCATTGGCACAATATGACTGGATGAGGATGACTGGCTTTGTAACCAAGAGCTAACGGAAACATTTAAACATAAAGGGGCTCATTTTGAACCCGTCAGTTCAGACTGCCATGGCGGCGGTAAATACCGCCACCGGCATGGCAGTCTGAACCGCCATATTATGTACACAGGGAGGGCCGCCTGTGGCGGCCCTTTGCCACTGCCAGGCTACTGCCGACAGGCAGCCTGACGATGGCGTATATCATTATCCGACAAGGCAGCGCTGCAAGCAGTGACACCCTCCGGATAATGAACCCTGTTTCCTCCAGCCTTTCCCTGGTCGGAGGCTGGCAGAAGGGGTGCTCCGGAGCCCCCCTGGGGGACCCTGCACTGCCCATGCACTTAGCAATGAGCAGTGCAGGGGCCCGTGCAGTGCCCCGTCGAGCAGCTCACTGCTCAATTTATGGGCAGTGATCTGCACGACGGGTGCTGCTGCACCCACCGCACTGAGGCATTGACGACGGCTCCAAGTGGAGCCGTCAGCAATGTCCCGGCCCAGCAGAATGTTTATTATTCGGACGGCAGGGTCTGAAGGGGACTGGCGGCCACCGTGTTCATAATGAGCCCCATAATGCAATTCTGTTATTTCTTAAAGTGTGAACATGTAAGTTATGTAGGCACAATTTCACCTTTTTCAGGAGAGAGTGCTCATACCATGCTTTTCTGATTTTCTTGCCATTGTGATTTTTGAAGGACAGGTCTCTTTCAAGTGTGAATCCATGTGATTTTTCAATAGCTTTCAGCAGAGGGTGAAGGTTCATGTCACGTTCCTGCCAGACAGCCAGACATTAAACTGTATTGTGGAAGGTTAGAAGGAGCTCTTTCTTTGTCGATACTGAGGTAGAGAGAGGTGAGACCTGTCGACCTAGATATGGATTTTGATGCTGTTGTCAGAGAGTATGGGGCTGCGGGGGTCATTTAGAAATTGATGATAACGGGGCAGAGGCTAGATTCCTAAGCAGTTCTATAGGAGACGACCGAGTTTTATAGATCTTAAGATTTCCATTCGGGTGATATGTATGTTTGTAAAGGTATCTGGACTGAATTTAGAAAGGTAACAGTATGTGTTGACCATGCAGAATTTGCTAAAATGAATATTTAGTTTTTTTCACATCTTTTTTGTAAAACATCTCAAAGATGTTTTCTAGTAGTTTCCTGCTTCGATACGTAGTACACCTAATGCATATTAAAACTGTCATGTGGGTGCGATACACCTCTGTTAGTTTAGGTGTCACCCAACCCACATTTATAAGGCCACTCCAGGAAGCAAAAAGCCCAGATATCCTAGATAAGCTTATTGCTGAGCAAGATAAATACGAATGTATCTTGCACAATAGCAATATATGGGGAAAAAGTGTGACATCCGTGTTCATAAGTAACATATTCAGTGACTTGAGTCTATATACCTGTGGCGTGCCATGGAATAATTTGCTGTATGAAACTTTGATTGTTATGGCTCAGGAGACCAAAGGCCGATTGCCTTCAACACCAAGGAAGTGTTGTGAACTGTGCACATACACCAAGAGTGTCTAATTGCACTAATAAAGTGCACCAAAGGAAAAAACAGAGCTGATTTTAAAAGTAAACAACGTACTCACTGTATGCCTGCCATTACTGTTAATTGTTCATGTTCGCATGCCAGCCAGCTGCAGAGTGCTCTGCAAATGTTCCTGCCTCAGTGTTTAATAAAAACATACTTCTATCTAACTCTCATTCATATTTGTAGCCAAACAACAATATTAAGCTGCCGTCTCAGCAAGAAATGTGTTTAGCAAAAAGTATTCTGCACCTATGTAGAGGGCTATGTTGTCTTCGGTTATTGGTATGTAAGTAGCACACAGCTGCCACTTGTGTGTCGCTAGAATTGATGACTAGTGGGGAAATACTTTGATACAATGGCATAGGATACATACAGGCTGGAATATATGTCAGCATTGGTGCCTTTAGAGCTATAATAGCCGTGTTTCATACATTTTGCAGTTATATTTTAGGAGTGTATTCGGTTTGCATGGGTGGTGAGGCTGATAATGAGGCTGTTACCTAGGCAGTGAGTTGGCTTTTGGGACTGCAATAGCTGTGGTCACTCAGCAAGGATGTATTCTGTGATGTTATTCAGGAGATGTTGGTAGGTTGCTATGGCATATAAAGTGTCTGGCAATTTAAGTGAGGTTGTTATGGCTTGTAAAGTGAAATTAATGCATCTGCTGAAGAGCCTCATGGTAAAATAGTTAGTCATATTTCCATTTAAAATATTATGGGGGTCATTCTAACCCTGGCGGTCCGAGACCGCCAGGGCTAAAATGACGGAAGCACCGCCAACAGGCTGGTGGTGCTTCCCTGCCCATTCTGACCGCGGCGGTAAAGCCGCGGTCAGAAAACCGGGTCCGGCGGTTTCCCGCCAGATTTTCCCCCGGCTGGGGGGATTCTGACCCCCTTACCTCCAGCCTGTTTCTGGCGGTTTACACCGCCAGGAAGAGGCTGGCGGTAACGGGTGTCTAGGGGCCCCTGCACTGCCCATGCCACTGGCATGGGCAGTGCAGGGGCCCCCTAACAGGGCCCCATTAAGCTTTTCACTGTCTGCTTAGCAGACAGTGAAAAGCACAACGGGTGCAATTGCACCCGTCGCACACCTGTAACACCGCTGGCTCCATTCGGAGCCGGCTTCTGTGTTGCAGGGCTCCTTCCCGCTGGGCCGGCGGGCGCTACCTTGTGTAGCGCCCGCCGGCCCAGCTGGAAGGTCAGAATGGCACCAGCGGTCTTTTGACCGCGGTGCGGCCAAATGGCGGTTCCCCCCAGGCGGGCGGCAACCGCCGCCCGCCTGGGTCAGAATGACCACCTATATATCTTGGAGACTAATCTTAAATTGAAAGTGAGGATTCTGAACATCAGAGAGCTATCCCTTCCAAGCCTCATGTTGTTGGTGCGCATTTCAGGAGTCCCAGCAAAACATCCCAAGATTCATACAATTTGTGGAATTCTCCCACAAAAAATTTGAGCAGAAATGAGTTTAAAGAGAGCTTTATTACACCAGAGGGAACCTAAAGATATCATAAGGTTTAAAACAAAGAAACATATTAGCCTTGATTGAACCGAGGGACTCCATTTCGTTTTATCCATTGAGCTACACGGTTGCTTTCTCTTTGAGCTCAAGCGAGTTGACTATTTTTTTTATAGTTACCTTAGTTACTCCACCTTACAGAGATTCTTTTCACAACTTGACACTGCCAGTCAGTAATGAGACATAATAATTAACAAACTTGTAACACACACTGATATGTACATTGTTGGAGCTAATTTGAAGTGAAGTGAGATGACGTGACAAAACAACCGTTAAAACACACCATATGTGGATAAGCTATCCAGGTGAACTAAGCAACCAGATTCATATAGATCATTACTGGAACCAAGGACCCCAATGAATCATTATTGGAATCTGGGGACCCCCACTGAGTCGTTACTGAAAGCTGGGGACCCCAGCCTAAGCATTTTCGATGATGTGAACCTCGACACAATACACAACAAATACAGGAATAGCCATTTATCAAACACATATACAACTGATTAAACATTTCATTTAATTCACAAACAAATATAATAAAATCATTTTTTTAATTATAGCAGGGATGTTGGAGGTTTTCTGAATTCAGTTGAGGCCAGACATAGCCCATACTATAACATCGATAACAAAAGATCTCCGGCAAAGAGCCCCCCTTCGGGGGGTGCTCGTCAGACATTGCAGCGCCGGTCTGACGAGGAGCTGTCCGATGATGAAGCATGACACCAAATATGGTGTGTGAGGACTCTTGCTCCTAATGATCAGGACTCCCTAATACTAATTTTCTTTCCCTCTTTCTTTGGAACAGTGTATTATATTATATTAATAGCCCATACTATATTCTGTTTGAAACACTTGCAGTGCTCCCACAAATCAGTCTGAGGATACAAGTTTAATTTTTAACCTTCAAAATCGAATTCCTTCACATTTAAAGAACAGTTAGAATTGTTCAGTTGTGCGTTTTGCTTTATTTGTTTACTCTTTATTCATCTCTTAATATTAATTAATTTTCTAAGCAGTTGCGGACATCAGTGATACGCCAATGTGGGGAGAAGGAGTCTGTGGGAAAAAAGTGGACCAAGACTAGGGATACTTGTGGCATTTTGTGGGCTTGACAGGTATAAAAATAAGGAATCCATAAGATTGACAATAATTAAAGACTGCAAGTCACGGGAATTCAGAAATAAATATCAGAGCAAATGTTTGATCATCAAACTATTCTGAAAATGGCCCGCACAGAAATATGAACAAAACAGATGCTGTGGATGTGGAACAGGAAATAAGTTAAACAATGGAGCTAGTTAGGCAAAAGTCAAAGAAAAGAGTGGAAACTAGAATGTCACAGGAGAGAAAAGAAACAGTCTTACAGATGCAGATTTTAATTCCCATATTTGGCAGCATGACTTGCAATGGGATAATAATGAAGGAGGTGTGGAAAAAGCAACCTTTCTGCAGCTGTATGCACAGCAAATTTAGAAAATGAAGAAAGAGAGAGAATATCCAGGGTTGTAAGAAACAAGAAAAAGGAAATAATAAACATGTTAAACAAAATGAAGATCATGAACATAATTCAACACAAGATATTACAAGAGAAGGCAATTTGGTGGAACAACTGTGTATACCGCAAGAAATGCAAGAGAAAACATAATGGAGCAAATATATTTAATACAAGAACGCTACATAAAGGAAAAAGCCATGGTTGACTAGTACTGTGTGTACTTAAAGTACCTGGAGCAATTTGTAATATTATGGAAGTTAATTTCCAACAATGTGCATTTCAGAGTATGAAGTAATTCCCGAAAACCAATGTTAAGCTCATCAAATGTGAGTGTATTTCAATGTGGAACAAGATACCTAGCAACTAATGTGGAAAATCTTCAAGAGATCTCAACTTACAGGGATATAACCAATAAGCAAGACATTGAGGTGCCAGTAGCATGCCCTACATTAGGGAAATATCCTAGTCTTTTCCAAGTATTGGGTAAATTAAAATATAAATAAATTACTCTTCACTTAAATTAGTCAGTTGCACCAATAACACAAACTTGCAGAAGAGTACCAGTACACTTACAGGAAAAAGTAGACGATTAGATCTGTTTGCTGCTAGAGAGTGTTTTATTGACACAGCAACAGGTTCAACTTCATGGGTTTCATCAGTAGTTGTGGTACTAAAAATGAACACAGACAACATATGTGTCTATATGAGAATGCCTAACATATTAATTGATATAGAAAGATATCCAGGGCCTCGTCTAGAGTATATGCCAGCTAGACAATATGACAAACACTTTGGATGGTGCTCTAAAATTCCAAATTAGATTTGTGTAAAGGTTTTCACCAGCTGGGAATAGATGACCAATCATGATGCCTAACAATATTGTTGACTCATATAGAATTGTTCAGGTACAAAAAGTCTAATTCTGGAATATACTTAGCTGCAGATATTTTCAAGAGACAATAAAAACATTACTAGACCACTAAACATTATATGAAATATAGTTAAGATACCATAGTCTTTGGTAAATCAAAAGAAGAACATGATTGTGCATTAATGCAAAGGTGTAAGTGCTGAGGTGGCCTTAAATTAACTATTCAGAAATGTAAAAAAACAACAAGCCAGAACTAATCTTTTGTGCACATATATTCTCAAAAAGTGGTATAGGGACAGATAAAACCAAAGTTTCAACTATAAAGTCTAGCCGAGGTAACATCTTGCCTACTGGTCCTTTTAGACTTGTCAACAGCCTTCGATCCTGTAGACTACAACATACTACTGAAGATAAATGAAATGAGATTAGGCTTCAAAGACAAAGACCTAAACTGGATTGGAGGCAGATTTAGAGTTTGGTGGACGGTGTTGGTACCATCACTGTGGCGAAGTACTTTACAACCACCATGGTGAGGATTACTCTGCTCGCCACTCTAGAGACATCTCCCAGCCCAACTGACATCTTTAGCATTTACAGGAACCATTGTCATGATGGTAACTGTTAATGCATTGAAGGTGTACCGCTCTGTCAGCATGTTGGAACCACACTGCACAATGCTTTGAGTGAAGGATTGTAAAAGTAAAAACTGGGCATGAGTCCGCCCACTCTAAATCACTCTAAATCAGATGGGCAGTCACATGTCTGATGGCTTTTACTCTGCCGGGCCATTGAAGAGATATATAGTAATTAAAGTTCTGTAAATCAGGTGTGAGGACTTTACGTTTGGTGACAATGGTACTCTGTTGCCTTTGCAACGAGTACCCTCTCCACCAAGCTTTGTATCGCCCCCTTAGTTCCTTCGTCAGTGATCGCACCCTACTAGTCAAAGTGGGGTGCAATATGTACAGAACAGTCCTGGTACCCTGTGGACTCCCTCAAGCCTACAGCCACTCACCAGTTCTGTTCAGCCCATATGTTGAACCACACAGTCTGCTTCTGAAAGACTCCAGCATTTGGCTTCTACACTGATAGCAATCAACTCCGTATAAGATTGTCATATTTGCAGGACCTACAAACTCTTCAAAAAAGAAGGAGCAAATAACAAGGGTGGATGGCAGCCAACGTCCTTGAGTTCAATCATTAAACGTTTCCTATCTTCTACGGCAATTTGAAGGACAAGATTGACCCCAGCTTGACTGCTTAATTTTTAAATTTGGACACACACCTTAATCCTTACATCTGTTCTTCAGTGCGCATTTGAGCATGTTGTCTGCTTGGACTGCTATCCACTTGACTGCATGCCCTAGAAATGTTGATTTACACCTATGTTATTCACCCCATGAAAATATATATTTTTTAAAATGTTTCCCTTTATACCACTTATAATAGCATACTGGAAATGTGCTGTACTGTCAGACTTCCCTAATGCTAAATTTAATCCATGGTATATATCTCCACAGATCCTGATTCCATGAATTCGGATTTCAGATTTTGCTCCTGTAGATGACATTTTTGCAGACGTACTTTCTGTTTATACGCCAAATTCACAAAGCCATTTGCAACCATCCCTAATGGGTAAGCCTAGCACATAGATGCATTTCTTCTCAATGTCAGTTTATAAAAACACAATTAGACATATATTTACAGTTATTTTGTGGCATACAGTTGCTTAATGGCCCACCACATGTCCCAATATTCTGTACGCAAGAACCTTCTCCCAGGATGTAAATGTGGCATGTATAGGGCTAGGGTCCAAAAATGGGGACTATTTCCCTCAATGTGAGTGTGGCAAGGTGAAAATCAAAAGGGGAGCAGATGGACAATGCAAATCCTTTAGTAGGTCTATTAAAGATTAAGTCAATCTCCTTTCACAAAAGTTACACCCAATACTACTCATGCAGAAGTAAAGCTTTCCAGCTCCGCGAAAAACCAGATAACACAGTAATACAAAGCAGAACAATTGGAGCAATTCTCAAAAGAAAACAATAACATATATATAAAGTAAATAAATGAACAAAAGACAACAGAAAATGCAAATTTCATAACACTTGGAGACACTTGCCAAGACAGGGGCTTCTGTAAAAACACCAGAACTCCAGAAAGGTTCTTTCCAGATGCGTTTCTGGGCATTGCTGAAGAATGGGAACGGAAGCTAACCTCACCGATAGTTCTCTTTCATCTCCTCCATGCACATGTCATGTTACTGGATGCTCTATCTACTGGCTACTGGATCATTTCAGAGGACAACAGGGCTCATAGCTGGCATCACTCAGGTCAGGTAATTCTGGTGCCTGCTACAAGAAATAATGTATATTGCCAGCCTACTGCAGCAGTATCACCAGGTCACAGCCACTACAGCAGAAGCAACATGTGGAACAGCAGTTGTCTACCATTACCCATTCACCCTGTCAACTGCATAAATGTGGCACTGTAGTCACAACCTCTGACCAAACACCATTAGCGTGAATGACACTGCTGACGTTCCATCACTGTGCAAGGTGTCTGAAATGTCAGGAGTCACTTCACTCATCTGTAAGCCACCCTTTCCTTCAGCTAGACGAACAGAAGGAGGGAGACATCAGTTCCCCCACACTGAAACAGTAGATGCAGCAGCACCACAACTGTGTCAGGGTCTTTACAAGATGGCAAAGAACCCTAACAGTGGACACTTAGGCTTTGTATTTGAGCTTTATATAATTTCTACTTCCATTCGTTTGAGCACCAAATCAAGAGAGGGTTGGTCCTAAAGACAACCCATTGCACCTGTGTATGGCCATATAAGGGCTGAAATATGTCAACCACAAGATGATGGTAGAATTAGTCCCATTTGTTTTACTTCCACCCACAGGTGATACCAATACAATTGTTTTGTCTACCAGGAGGTAGTTTTAACAGTTACTCTCTGAATGCTGTCCATAGACTATTCACCAGTAGATCTAGTCTCCCATAACTACAGAAGTGCTGTCACCTACACCTCAAGAGCGTCTCTTTCTATTCATAGTCTTTTTCTTTAAATATTTTTATTGACATTTACAAATACGTATTCCAGTTAATTATATATTCCAGAACATCACCACCTTGTGTGGTCCTATACATTAAACAGAAACATTATGGCAGAAATCATGCATTCATTGTATCATGACAACCATCACAATATCTCGGGTGATCACATGTAGGGTTGGTACACTTGCAGGTCCACTCTTACTGCTTTGTGTGCATGATCTCTTCCCTTGCTGGTAAAGTCGCAATGGTACTAAGACTCAGGAGGGACTCTAAAGTAGTGTGATCGTATATATCCCGGGTGATTCCCCAGCAGGAGCTGTGTGAGGTTGGGGGAGTAGCCCAGACTGAGCCTAGAAAAGATGTATCCCGTAATGATAGGAAGGCTGTAGCAATATTACGTCACTCAGTTCAAAAAGATGCGAAATATAAAAAGAATGTTTGTCTGACCAATGTGTCCCGGGTAATATATGATGAGTCTGGGATCGGGGAGAGGGTGTCAGGGGAGCTTTTATATTAATGAAGGTCAAACTGTTGTACACATCTTCCAGTTTATGGGGAACACATCTGTGTGCCCAGAGGGTGGGAGAGGGGTGGCGGCATTGGCATCCTTAGTCGTGACATGGTCGGAACTGTCAATCATGGCCATACCCCAATTTTTCCATGTTTGTTACCTCCACATTTTCTCTGTCTGTTCCCGTACCTTGTGATTCGTCTTCCCTATCTACCTGCTCACCCTGTTCTGAATCTTTGTCACTCACCAGACGTTTCCAATTACCTAGAATCTCCGTCCAGAGTCCCACCAAAGGGCGTCTTCGTATGCCCTTGCTTTCTTCCCTCCGAAGGGTCCGTTCGTCAGCCGCACCCATAACGTAACATCTTGCATCCATAGGTGTAGCATGGGGCCTTTCTCGGATTTCCAGGTCATTGTTATTCTGTGTTTGCCGAGCGCTATGGCCAGATTCCGAAATCTGGAACCTACTTTGCGTTTCATAGGTTTAGGGAAATTCCCCAGTAAACAGGCCTCTATCAAGTAGGGGGCCGTACGTCCAAGTGTAAGGTGCCAGCATCGGAGAACTGCCTGCCAGAATATCTGAAGGATAGGGCAGCTCCAAGTCATATACCAGAAGTCTGCAACAGGATGTGTACTCCGGGGGCAGCCCAGTGAGTCCCCACCATATATGACCTGTACTCTATGAGGAGTGAGATATGTCATATGCAAGAAATAACATTTTATACATTTAAGCATTGCATTGCAGGACACCTTTCTGAGGTAGGCCACTATCTCGCTCCATTCTTTGTCTGTAATCACCTTACCCAGGATACCGTCCCATTTCGCTCTTAAGTCTGTCAAAGGCCTCCTCCCCATATCATTCAGGGTCCAGTAGAACCATGTGATCAACCATCGGGCAGAGCACATAGAAAGCAAAAGCCATAATGTGACTGTAGTGGGGTATAGATGACGTGACTATGTACACTCCCTCCTAAGAAGGTTGAAATGAATCACCCAGACTAGCACTGTTTTTCTTGTGTTTATTGTTCTTTTTGTATTAAACGCAGGATATCAGCTTCAAACAACGGGGAGTTGCTTGCTGCTGTTATTGCATAAAACAAGTGATGTCCTCAAGTATTTATGGTTTTTATTTCTCTTCTTCTCTTTTCTTAGGTTGGATCTTTGTTCCTGACCTATACACCGCTTCCGCTTCCAGACCTTAGGAAGAAGATAGAAATGAATGTAGGGTAAGTAAATGTTTTGTCCTTATCATTTTTAACAAAAAAGGAAGGGTGGGGAGTGCGAGGAATGTGAGCGAACTGGTCTCACCCTATGTTATTGTGCACAATACCCTGCTTAGTGACAGAGGCTGATTACTTATGCTCAATACATGATGCCTTCTTTTCATTTATCACCATCATGCTGCTTCTGCGATTAATACAAGTCCCTTCAGGGTAATCGTGCAAAACACTGGTTGTGAGTGCCTCTCCCATCCCTCCCTCTCCTCAGCTCCCTCCTCCACCTGAAAACCACCCACTGCAGCTGTGTATACAGTCACATACCTGGAAAAGCCTTGTCCTTCCTGGGATGTGACTGGATATGGCATCCTTTACCTCCTCAGGTTCTTCTGGATCGCTCCTATTGGAGATGCCCTCTTGAGTCGTCCCCTTCACAGCTGATGGCTGTTCGTTGCTGTCTCTCTCCTTCCTTGGTCCCACACGCCACTTCAATCCTCCGTCTTCCTCCTTCACCTTCTGCGTCTTCTGGGATTTGCGTGCCACTCTTCCAGTGTCTGCCTCCTTCAGGTCGTCTGTCGACCAGTCAGTGCTGATGTTGGTGCATGTCAGAGATGTCAGTCCGTTGCCCTTTCGTGGCCAAGTCCCCCCGGGGCACTCTTCGTTGCAACTGAATAACTGTGCTGGAAGGAAACTGATTAAACACCTGGTTATCATCACAGTGGCATGCGTAGGGGGTTCTTCCCTGCTACAATTCAATAGGTTTGCAAAAGACTGCACAAAGGCCTCATAGTTTAGGAATTGAGCCCTGGACAAAGCAAACTGTTCCATTAGTTTCTCCAAAGGTGTGAGAGTGTCCATTGAGAAGCAGTCTCCTACCGTCTTTAACCCAGCTTCCATCCAAACAGAAAGTTGGGTAGAGGTGAAGCAGGCACCACGATTGCCATATGGGAGACCCACTAGTGGCAGTGCAGGTGCATATGGTAGCGCTTTATGGGTCCACACCAAGCACCGTCGCCAAGCGAATAAGCTGACTCTAACAGAATATTCAGACGTGGGATAGCCACATCATGACGCAGCGACGGGGCAGCAGATGAGGAACCAGTCCCAGCAGATCCAGCGCACCTTGCTGTGATCTATCAAGCCATTGAGCTATCCACTGTAGATGGGCCACCAAATAGTAAAGTTCAAAGTCCGGTGCCCAAAAAGCACCCTCCTCTGGCAGGTATGGTAGTGTCTCAAGGTACACTCTATGTCTGCCTCCGTTCCATATTAGGTCATGTAGCAGAGAATCTATCTGCCTAAAAAACACTGACGTTCACCAACATATACCGTCGGTCTTTATCAACGAGTGACTTTATAAGTTCGAATGGGACTTCAGCCCTGACCCACATCTGTGCCCACTTCACAAAAGCAGAGTTATAGGTTGCATATAGTTGTCCACACCATCTTCGACATTGGTGTTCAATCAATCAAACAGTAGAGCAGGCTACTCACCCGTGAGGGTCTCAAGGCGCTTGAGGGGACGGGAGTTGCTACTGCTCGAACAGCCAGGTCTTGAGGTATCTCCTGAAGGTTAGCAGGTCCTTGGTCTGCCATAAGTGGATGGGGAGGGTGTTCCAGGTCTTGACGACTAGGTAGGAGAATGATCTGCCACCGTTGTTGTCCTGTGGATGCGTGGAACGGTGGCGAGGGCGAGGTCGGCTGAGTGGAGCTGTCGGTTCTGGGTGTAGAAGGTAAGTCGTTCATTGAGGTATAATGGACCGGTGTTGTGGAGTGCTTTGTGGGCATGGGTGAGGAGCTTGAAGGTGATCCTCTTGTTGATGGGGAGCCAATGTAGGTCTCTCAGGTGGGCTGTGATGTGGCTGCGGCGGGGGATGTCAAGGATGAGGCGTGCGGAGGCATTCTGTATGTGTTGCAGTCTTTTCTGGAGATTGGCCGTGGTTCCCACGCATAGAGCGTTGCCGTAGTCCAGTTTGCTGCTGACAAGGGCCTGGGTGACCGTCCTTCTGGTGCCAGTGGGGATGCACCTGTAGATCTTTCAGAGCATGCAGAGGGCGTTGAAGCAGGAGGAAGAGACGGCATTGACTTGTTGGGTCATGGAGAGCGATGAGTCTAGGATGAAGCCCAGGTTGCATGCGTGGTTGGTGGGCTTTGGTGCAGCTCCCAGTGTGATCAGCCACCAGGAGTCGTCCCAGGCGGAGGGGGTGGGACCGAGGACCTCTGTCTTGTCCGAGTTCAGTTTTAGGCGACTGTTCTCCATCCAGTTGGCAACGGCCTTCATTCCTTCGTGGAGGTTGGTTTTGGCTGTGGCGGGGTCCTTGGGTGTCGTCGGCATAAGAGATGATGTTGAGGTTGTGAGATCGGTGGCGAGCGGTGCCATGTAGACGTTGAAGAGGGTCGGGCTGAGGGAAGATCCTTGGGGTACGCCGCAGAGGTCTTGGTGGCTTCAGATCGGAAGGGAGGGAAGCAGACTCTCCGGGTTCTGCCGGTGAGGAAGGAGGTGATCCAGTCCAGGGCTCCATCGTGGATCCCTGCTTCGTGTAGGGTGTGGTGGCAGACGGTGGCAGAGGCGGCTGAGAGGTCCAGGAGGATGAGGGCCACGGTCTCGCCTTTGTCCAGCAGGGTCCTGATGTCGTTGGTGGCGGCGATGAGGGTGGTCTCGGTGCTGTGGTTGCTGCGAAAACCGGATTGGGATGGGTCCCGAGTGTTGTTTTCCTCTAGGAAGTGGATCAGTTACTTGTTGACGATCTTCTCGATGACCTTCGCCGGGAACGGGAGCAGGGAGATGGACCGGTAGTTTTTGAGGTCTTTTGAGTCCGCCTTGGGTTTTTTGAGGAAGGCGTTGATCTCGGCGTGCTTCCAGGTTTCTGGAAAGGTGGCAGTCTCGAAGGAGCTGTTGATGATCATCCGGAGTTTGGGGACGATGATGGAGCTAGCTCTGTTGAAGATGTGGTGCGGGCAGGGGTCAGATGGTGAGCCAGAGTGCATGGTGTTCATGACTTTGGTGGTGTCATCGTCGCTGACTTGGGTCCAGGAGCGCAGGAGGTTGGTGTGGCTGGGGGGCAGTGAGTCTGAGGTGTTGGCAACTGCTGGTGGGGTCTTGGTGTTGAAGCTGTTGTGGATGTCTGTGATCTTGCGGTGAAAGAAAGTGGCAAGGGAGTTGCATAGGTCTTGCGAAGGTGGGATGTCATTGGTGCTGAAGCTGGGGTTGGAGAGTTCCTTCACGATGCTGAAGAGCTCTTTGCTGTTGTGCACATTGTTGTCAATGCATTCCTTGAAGGAGGATCTCTTGGAGGTCTGGATGAGCTGGTGGTACCTGCAGATGGCGTTCTTGAGGGCCATGTGGGTGGCCGATGTCTGTTCTTGGCACCATTTCCTCTTGAGTTTACAGCACGTCTTTTTGGAGGCCTGAAGATCGGCGATGAACCAGGTGGCCTTTCTCACGGTGTGGTTGTAGGTGGGTTTATTGATCAGGACGAGAACGTTGGCACAGTCATCGATCCATTGCCTGAGGTTGTTGGTAGCTGTGTCGGTAGTGTCGGCTGGTGGGGCTCAGGCGAGGGGGGAGATCAGCTGTTTTTTGGTGACTGTGTTCCAGCTGCTGCAGGGGATCATTGCAGGTGGTGGTGTGTTTCTCGAAGGTGAAGTGGATGCAGCGGTGGTCGGTCCAGTAGAGTTTGGTGGTGTGGCTGAAGGTGACGTGGCTGATGGCGGAGAAGATGGGGTCGAACGTGTGTCCGGCGGAGTGGGTGGGTGAAGTGATGAGCTGTTTGAGTCCGAGGTTGGCGAGCAGGGTGGTGTTGCTGTCATTAGTGTTCTTGAGGTGGAAGTTTAGGTCTCTGAGGAGGACATAGGTGGTCATTACGACCCTGGCGGATTACTTCCGCCAGGGCCGCGGGACGCGGTGGCACCGCCGACAGGCCGGCGGTGCCCCGCGGGGCATTCTGACCGCGGCGGCTTAGCCGCGGTCAGAGAAGGGAAACCGGCGGTCTCCCGCCGGTTTCCCGCCGGTTTCCCGCCGGTTTCCCGCCGGTTTCCCGCTGCCCCCAAGGAATCCTCCAAGCCGGCGCAGCTTGCTGCGCCGGCTTGGGGATTCCGACTCCCCCTCCCGCCATCCAGTTCCTGGCGGTTCTCCCGCCGGGAACCGGATGGCGGGAGGGGGAGTCGCGGGGCCCCTGGGGGCCCCTGCAGTGCCCATGCCAACGGCATGGGCACTGCAGGGGCCCCCGTAAGAGGGCCCCAAAATTTATTTCACTGTCTGCCTTGCAGACAGTGAAATACGCGACGGGTGCAACAGCACCCGTCACACCTTCCCACTCCGCCGGCTCTATTACGAGCCGGCATCCTCGTGGGAAGGGAGTTTTTCCCTGGGCTGGCGGGCGGTCTTTTGGAGACCGCCCGCCAGCCCAGGGAAAAACTCATAATACCCTCTGCGGTCTTCTGACCGAGGAGCGGTATTATGGAGGGCGGAATTCTGGCGGGCGGCCTCCGCCGCCCACCGGAATCGTAATCAGGCCCATAGTCTGTAGAAGCAAGGGCTTGAGTGTTGACGGCATTGGTGATGGAGTCACTGAACTGTGGTCGAGGTCCAGGGGGTCTATAGATGAGGGTTCCTCTGAGGGTGGTCTTGGGGTAGATGTGGATTTAGAAATGCATGTGTTCGGCGATGATGAGGGTGTCTTCGGTGTTGGCGAGATTATGACGTTGTTCCTGTGGACAATGGCAATGCCTCCTCCCAGTCTCTTGGTGCGGTCTCTGCATGTGATCTTGTAGCATTCCGGGCTGGCTATGGCGATGTCGGGTGCTGAGGATGGGTTCATCCAGGTCTCCGTCAGGAAGGCGATGTCAGTGGAGGATAAGTCAAGAAGGTCCCAGAGTTCGATGGCATGCTTGTGGACTGAGCGGGTGTTGAGAAGGATGCATCTGAGGTGGTTGCGTCTAGCTCTGGCGGGCGGGGCGGCGGCTCGGGGGCTGGTGAAGCTGCAGCTCCGGCAGGAGAAGGGTCCGTGGATGAGCTTTGGTGAGGCCTGAAAGCAGGTGGCTGATCGGCCGGCATTGAGGGTGTGGAGAGTGTTGGTGTTGTAGTAGCACTGGGCAACGTGGCGGTCACGGGGGCAGGGGGTCTGGTGCTGGGCACGGACCAGGTGTGGACGGGCACAGATGGGCTTGCCTCTGGCACGCAGCGGCCGCCAATAAGAAGGGGTGGTGGGAGGGAGGAGCAGCTGGGAGGCCGGAAGCGGGGCACGATGGGCGCGTTCGGGGGACGGGGTCGCAGGAGATGCAGCGGTGGAAATCACAAAGCCTGAAATGGCAAAAAAGAGTGTGAAAGGGCAAAACAGAGCGTGAAAGGGCAAAACAGAGCATGAAAGGGCAAAACAGAGAGAGTGTTCAATTTCCACCCCTGTAATTAGAGTCTCCTGCAACATTGCCATTTGGACCCCTCTCTCTGCGTCGCAGGTATCTATGGACGTTTTGGCTTTTTGCAGCTGACCCCAGACATTCCAGGTTAAACAACGGAGCCCCTGTGTCTTAGTGGCCATTCAGATTGTCTTATAGGAAACCATGTCTATTCGGTTCTCATTCACCCTAGAATGTGAACGCCCCCTCCCCCACCCAGACAACCCCCTAAGACAAACAAAAATCAACAGATCCTCTACTTCAAAACCACCCATCCCCAAGGCCAAGCAGCAACGGCTGTCCACCAAAACTAAATAGCATCTCTCAACAAAACAGGGTCATGATTAAAGCTCCACCTGGCTCCTGTAACGGTCAGATGGTGCCCATGATTCAGTAATCAGGGTGTCGGTCTGGTCCATATAGAGTACACACACTGGGTGCGGGAAGAATCTGGCAGCCGGATGCCCAGCAGGGTAAGGACATAGGTAACCAGTTATTCTATTGAGGAGCAACTCTTCCATCCCTCCACTAGGGGATATCTATAAATAGGTGCTGTCCAAACCCTCCGGGCAGTAATATCATCTCCTGGGTTATCACTATGAACTTGCAGCCTTCTACGAGTTCAGAATGTTGGTATGTCTTGACGTAGTGGTGGTATGTAGGAATGTGGCATCAAATAATGTCATCAATTGTTTGTGGGGAAACGTGAAATGGCAAAAAAGAGTGTGAAAGGGCAAAACAGAGCAAAACAGAGCGTGAAAGGGCAAAACAGAGCATGAAAGGGCAAAACAGAGCAAAACAGAGAGAGTGTTCAATTTCCACCCCTGTAATTAGAGTCTCCTGCAACATTGCCATTTGGACCCCTCTCTCTGCGTCGCAGGTATCTATGGACGTTTTGGCTCTTTGGAGCTGACCCCAGACATTCTAGGTTAAACAACAGAGCCCCTGTGTCTTAGTGGCCATTCTGATTGTCTTATAGGAAACCATGTCTATTCGGTTCTAATTCACCCTAGAATGTGAACGCCCCCTCCCCCACCCAGACAACCCCCTAAGACAAACAAAAATCAACAGATCCTCTACTTCAAAACCACCCATCCCCAAGGCCAAGCAGCAACGGCTGTCCACCAAAACTAAATAGCATCTCTCAACAAAACAGGGTCATGATTAAAGCTCCACCTGGCTCCTGTAACGGTCAGATGGTGTGGTAGATGTTCCCATGATTCAGTAATCAGGGTGTCGGTCTGGTCCATATAGAGTACACACACTGGGTGCGGGAAGAATCTGGCAGCCGGATGCCCAGCAGGGTAAGGACATAGGTAACCAGTTATTCTATTGAGGAGCAACTCTTCCATCCCTCCACTAGGGGATATCTATAAATAAGTGCTGTCCAAACCCTCCGGGCAGTAATATCATCTCCTGGGTTATCACTATGAACTTGCAGCCTTCTACGAGTTCAGAATGTTGGTATGTCTTGACGTAGTGGTGGTATGTAGGAATGTGGCATCAAATAATGTCATCAATTGTTTGTGGGGAAACCACTAGGGGCTGATCTTCCTCCTGAATGGACTCCTCTGATTCTGAGTCTGCTGTGGAGTGCCCAATCCATTCTCCGGTTCTGATCCAGTCTGCAGAGCTATATCCACTGCTGCCGGGAGTGCCGCCGCCTTTCCTGAGCAGCCTGTGTCTTGGTTGGTCTCTGCAAGAAGCTTCCACCTCCAGGTCCACAGGGTTGTTTTTGGAGTGTCTCCGTCCCTCGCTTGGCCTTTGTTGTTTTCGTACACTAGAAATCCCAGCTTTATATGCCTCCAGCCAGTCCCATGCTCCTGTGGTTCCCCACAGAAGTGTGTTTTTGCTGTCCAATATAATTTTCAGTTTGGCCTGCAACATTAAAGTATACTGAAGAACGTTTTCCCTGAGGGCTCTACTCACCACAGTGAAGGAGGCTCTCCTGGCTTGGACTGCGACCATATAGTCTGCGAACATAATGATGGTTCCATTGTCAATTTGGTAGGGACCTTCCATACATACTCTCTGTTGCAGGGTATCGCGGTCTCTAAAGTGCAGTAGTTCTGCAACCACTGGTCGCAGCGGCCTGACAGGGGCCAGGGATGAGCAGGAACCCTATGTGCCCGCTCCTGCACAAAAAATAGTTTCAGATTATTCGGGGCAACAACAGACCTCATCCAGTTCTCAAGATAAGACACCATGTTGTCGCCTTCAGTCCCCTCCGGGAGGCCCATAATGCAAACGTTGTTACACCTCTTACAGCCTTCTGCATTCTTCTGCTCTGTGCACTAGAATGCTCACCCTAATTGCAACTTGCTGGGTGAAATCTTTCTGTGCTGGGCATACTTCCTCAATCCCAACTTCGGCCTCCGTACTCTGTCAGCCAGCTTCAGGTGTTCTGCTCTCAGCAGCCCGAGTCCCACTGAGACCGCACTTATATCCTTTTGGAGAGCAGCCTTGGTGTCATTGATAGCCGCAAGTATTTTGTCAAACTGTAGCTGCATTTGGGATGTCCCACTGCCTCTCCCCACTCACTCTGGACGTTGCCACTTGGGGATTCGGCGCATCTATATGAAAATGAGATTGCTTAGCTAGGGGTTTCCCCATGGTTAGCACTTAGGTAGTCACAGCAATCCACTCGCTTGAAGTAGTTGTCAGTGAGGTAGCGGCTCAGAAAGAAGCGTCAACTGCAGTGCCACGATGGGATCAATCATGAACCAAGAAGTGTGCTCCTATGCGCTAAAAGTGTGTGTCTGGTTCAGAGGTCTTGCAAGTCTCTACATTGTCACCAGAATGCACTTGGCCTGTCATATGCATCCAGTAGTTCACCTTGCCAGGAAATGATTGAGACCCAGCTAATCCTTAATGCCCCCCAGCCCTTGTCTCAAATTGCACTCCTCTCCAAGGGCAGTGTCCTTTCTTTAAATTGAAGGTAGGATGTGCAGTCCTGTGATCTCCAAACACTCTTCTACTAGGACAACCTTACACACTGGCTCTTACAGCCATAAGGTTCAGTACGTGCATATAAATATCAGTCATGCACACTAATTAGGTACTGAGTGGGTGTGCCTTGTGTTCCCTAGGCCATGCAAGTTCCTGAAAACAGTTGTGGACTCCTCAAGTGTCTCCCCACAACAGTAAGACCAAGCAGCACCCTTTCTGACCCAATATCCTGGTGCTCATACAATTGCGCACTAAGGTTCGATCATCGCCACACAGATTGGGTAACTGCCACCAACAGTACTTGTGGATCTGGGCAAACGGTAGTAATGGCAGAAAACAGCACCTGCTTGTTGTGTCCAATCTGGTATGTGGGTAAGTTTACCCAAGATGGTGCTTAGTGGTCAATTGCCCTACTACCATAAGGCAAAGAATATTTTATGTATAGAGACATACACATAATATACAGAAATACAGCTAAGACCACAGTACTCAAAAGCACATATAGTTACAGACACAAATGTAATATCTGATGTGAGAGGTCTGTCGGTGAGAAGTAAAGTAATCTTCTTTGTGTTCCAATAGAGAATTTATTTGGGTCAACAAATATTTTGTATAGTTGGATCAATCATAGGCTATATGTAGTGATAGCCTTTGGAATATAAATATGTTCAAACATAGCCAACATGTGTTTCGTCACACAGTGACTTTTTCAAGGCTAGACTGCAAACGAAGTAGAGACATGTCCAATTAGATGTGTAGTATGGAACAGAAAGCACTGCTTTCTACACTTCATACACTGAAGGGTGCGCATATCTGAGCTCTGCAGGACTTACCATGGTCCCTTCTTATTCTTTTTTTCTTTTTTGATGACTCTATATCACACCGGGATGATACCTATCCACGATTACGTTCGTGCTGAACCACACGAACATCATACTTCCACGCTCGCCTAAATTGAATACAGTTGTTACATACTACGCATCTGAATGACTACCAGGCTGGGTTAATGTTACCAAAGAAGCTGTATACACATTGAAGAATGTGGGGCTTAAAGAGGATCCTTGAGGAACCCCGTACTTAAGCATCTTACTTCTTGAGGAAAAAGTGGAAGCCAATACTAATTGTTCTCTTTTACGGAGAAATTATAGTACCATCCCTATTCCTCCTTTTCTGTTTGATCAGCATAGATTTATGTAATTTAACTCCATTCCAGTATGGCCACCTCTGTATTTTTTTTTGTCCCCCTCCTTTTTTTAGTAGTCCCTTTTCGTTTTCCATAATCTATTTATGGAGCACACTTGCAGCTCGCATTTTTTCTGAACGCATGCCCTAGAAATGTTGATTTACACCTATGTTATTCACACCATGAAAATATATATTTTTTAAAATGTTTCCCTTTATACCACTTATAATAGCATACTGGAAATGTGCTGTACTGTCAGACTTCCCTAATGCTAAATTTAATCCATGGTATATATCTCCACAGATCCTGATTCCATGAATTCGGATTTCAGATTTTGCTCCTGTAGATGACATTTTTGCAGACGTACTTTCTGTTTATACGCCAAATTCACAAAGCCATTTGCAACCATCCCTAATGGGTAAGCCTAGCACATAGATGCATTTCTTCTCAATGTCAGTTTATAAAAACACAATTAGACATATATTTACAGTTATTTTGTGGCATACAGTTGCTTAATGGCCCACCACATGTCCCAATATTCTGTACGCAAGAACCTTCTCCCAGGATGTAAATGTGGCATGTATAGGGCTAGGGTCCAAAAATGGGGACTATTTCCCTCAATGTGAGTGTGGCAAGGTGAAAATCAAAAGGGGAGCAGATGGACAATGCAAATCCTTTAGTAGGTCTATTAAAGATTAAGTCAATCTCCTTTCACAAAAGTTACACCCAATACTACTCATGCAGAAGTAAAGCTTTCCAGCTCTGCGAAAAACCAGATAACACAGTAATACAAAGCAGAACAATTGGAGCAATTCTCAAAAGAAAACAATAACATATATATAAAGTAAATAAATGAACAAAAGACAACAGAAAATGCAAATTTCATAACACTTGGAGACACTTGCCAAGACAGGGGCTTCTTTAAAAACACCAGAACTCCAGAAAGGTTCTTTCCAGATGCGTTTCTGGGCATTGCTGAAGAATGGGAACGGAAGCTAACCTCACCGATAGTTCTCTTTCATCTCCTCCATGCACATGTCATGTTACTGGATGCTCTATCTACTGGCTACTGGATCATTTCAGAGGACAACAGGGCTCATAGCTGGCATCACTCAGGTCGGGTAATTCTGGTGCCTGCTACAAGAAATAATGTATATTGCCAGCCTACTGCAGCAGTATCACCAGGTCACAGCCACTACAGCAGAAGCAACATGTGGAACAGCAGTTGTCTACCATTACCCATTCACCCTGTCAACTGCATAAATGTGGCACTGTAGTCACAACCTCTGACCAAACACCATTAGCGTGATTGACACTGCTGACGTTCCATCACTGTGCAAGGTGTCTGAAATGTCAGGAGTCACTTCACTCATCTGTAAGCCACCCTTTCCTTCAGCTAGACGAACAGAAGGAGGGAGACATCAGTTCCCCCACACTGAAACAGTAGATGCAGCAGCACCACAACTGTGTCAGGGTCTTTACAAGATGGCAAAGAACCCTAACAGTGGACACTTAGGCTTTGTATTTGAGCTTTATATAATTTCTACTTCCATTCGTTTGAGCACCAAATCAAGAGAGGGTTGGTCCTAAAGACAACCCATTGCACCTGTGTATGGCCATATAAGGGCTGAAATATGTCAACCACAAGATGATGGTAGAATTAGTCCCATTTGTTTTACTTCCACCCACAGGTGATACCAATACAATTGTTTTGTCTACCAGGAGGTAGTTTTAACAGTTACTCTCTGAATGCTGTCCATAGACTATTCACCAGTAGATCTAGTCTCCCATAACTACAGAAGTGCTGTCACCTACACCTCAAGAGCGTCTCTTTCTATTCATAGTCTTTTTCTTTAAATATTTTTATTGACATTTACAAATACGTATTCCAGTTAATTATATATTCCAGAACATCACCACCTTGTGTGGTCCTATACATTAAACAGAAACATTATGGCAGAAATCATGCATTCATTGTATCATGACAACCATCACAATATCTCGGGTGATCACATGTAGGGTTGGTACACTTGCAGGTCCACTCTTACTGCTTTGTGTGCATGATCTCTTCCCTTGCTGGTAAAGTCGCAATGGTACTAAGACTCAGGAGGGACTCTAAAGTAGTGTGATCGTATATATCCCGGGTGATTCCCCAGCAGGAGCTGCGTGAGGTTGGGGGAGTAGCCCAGACTGAGCCTAGAAAAGATGTATCCCGTAATGATAGGAAGGCTGTAGCAATATTACGTCACTCAGTTCAAAAAGATGCGAAATATAAAAAGAATGTTTGTCTGACCAATGTGTCCCGGGTAATATATGATGAGTCTGGGATCGGGGAGAGGGTGTCAGGGGAGCTTTTATATTAATGAAGGTCAAACTGTTGTACACATCTTCCAGTTTATGGGGAACACATCTGTGTGCCCAGAGGGTGGGAGAGGGGTGGCGGCATTGGCATCCTTAGTCGTGACATGGTCGGAACTGTCAATCATGGCCATACCCCAATTTTTCCATGTTTGTTACCTCCACATTTTCTCTGTCTGTTCCCGTACCTTGTGATTCGTCTTCCCTATCTACCTGCTCACCCTGTTCTGAATCTTTGTCACTCACCAGACGTTTCCAATTACCTAGAATCTCCGTCCAGAGTCCCACCAAAGGGCGTCTTCGTATGCCCTTGCTTTCTTCCCTCCGAAGGGTCCGTTCGTCAGCCGCACCCATAACGTAACATCTTGCATCCATAGGTGTAGCATGGGGCCTTTCTCGGATTTCCAGGTCATTGTTAGACTGTGTTTGCCGAGCGCTATGGCCAGATTCCGACATCTGGAACCTACTTTGCGTTTCATAGGTTTAGGGAAATTCCCCAGTAAACAGGCCTCTATCAAGTAGGGGGCCGTACGTCCAAGTGTAAGGTGCCAGCATCGGAGAACTGCCTGCCAGAATATCTGAAGGATAGGGCAGCTCCAAGTCATATACCAGAAGTCTGCAACAGGATGTGTACTCCGGGGGCAGCCCAGTGAGTCCCCACCATATATGACCTGTACTCTATGAGGAGTGAGATATGTCATATGCAAGAAATAACATTTTATACATTTAAGCATTGCATTGCAGGACACCTTTCTGAGGTAGGCCACTATCTCGCTCCATTCTTTGTCTGTAATCACCTTACCCAGGATACCGTCCCATTTCGCTCTTAAGTCTGTCAAAGGCCTCCTCCCCATATCATTCAGGGTCCAGTAGAACCATGTGATCAACCATCGGGCAGAGCACATAGAAAGCAAAAGCCATAATGTGACTGTAGTGGGGTATAGATGACGTGACTATGTACACTCCCTCCTAAGAAGGTTGAAATGAATCACCCAGACTAGCACTGTTTTTCTTGTGTTTATTGTTCTTTTTGTATTAAACGCAGGATATCAGCTTCAAACAACGGGGAGTTGCTTGCTGCTGTTATTGCATAAAACAAGTGATGTCCTCAAGTATTTATGGTTTTTATTTCTCTTCTTCTCTTTTCTTAGGTTGGATCTTTGTTCCTGACCTATACACCGCTTCCGCTTCCAGACCTTAGGAAGAAGATAGAAATGAATGTAGGGTAAGTAAATGTTTTGTCCTTATCATTTTTAACAAAAAAGGAAGGGTGGGGAGTGCGAGGAATGTGAGCGAACTGGTCTCACCCTATGTTATTGTGCACAATACCCTGCTTAGTGACAGAGGCTGATTACTTATGCTCAATACATGATGCCTTCTTTTCTTTTATCACCCTCATGCTGCTTCTGCGATTAATACAAGTCCCTTCAGGGTAATCGTGCAAAACACTGGTGGTGAGTGCCTCTCCCATCCCTCCCTCTCCTCAGCTCCCTCCTCCACCTGAAAACCACCCACTGCAGCTGTGTATACAGTCACATACCTGGGAAAGCCTTGTCCTTCCTGGGATGTGACTGGATATGGCATCCTTTACCTCCTCAGGTTCTTCTGGATCGCTCCTATTGGAGATGCCCTCTTGAGTCGTCCCCTTCACAGCTGATGGCTGTTCGTTGCTGTCTCTCTCCTTCCTTGGTCCCACACGCCACTTCAATCCTCCGTCTTCCTCCTTCACCTTCTGCGTCTTCTGGGATTTGCGTGCCACTCTTCCAGTGTCTGCCTCCTTCAGGTCGTCTGTCGACCAGTCAGTGCTGATGTTGGTGCATGTCTGAGATGTCAGTCCGTTGCCCTTTCGTGGCCAAGTCCCCCCGGAGCACTCTTCGTTGCAACTGAATAACTGTGCTGGAAGGAAACTGATTAAACACCTGGTTATCATCACAGTGGCATGCGTAGGGGGTTCTTCCCTGCTACAATTCAATAGGTTTGCAAAAGACTGCACAAAGGCCTCATAGTTTAGGAATTGAGCCCTGGACAAAGCAAACTGTTCCATTAGTTTCTCCAAAGGTGTGAGAGTGTCCATTGAGAAGCAGTCTCCTACCGTCTTTAACCCAGCTTCCATCCAAACAGAAAGTTGGGTAGAGGTGAAGCAGGCACCACGATTGCCATATGGGAGACCCACTAGTGGCAGTGCAGGTGCATATGGTAGCGCTTTATGGGTCCACACCAAGCACCGTCGCCAAGCGAATAAGCTGACTCTAACAGAATATTCAGATGTGGGATAGCCACATCATGACGCAGCGACGGGGCAGCAGATGAGGAACCAGTCCCAGCAGATCCAGCGCACCTTGCTGTGATCTATCAAGCCATTGAGCTATCCACTGTAGATGGGCCACCAAATAGTAAAGTTCAAAGTCCGGTGCCCAAAAAGCACCCTCCTCTGGCAGGTATGGTAGTGTCTCAAGGTACACTCTATGTCTGCCTCCGTTCCATATTAGGTCATGTAGCAGAGAATCTATCTGCCTAAAAAACACTGACGTTCACCAACATATACCGTAGGTCTTTATCAACGAGTGACTTTATAAGTTCGAATGGGACTTCAGCCCTGACCCACATCTGTGCCCACTTCACAAAAGCAGAGTTATAGGTTGCATATAGTTGTCCACACCATCTTCGACATTGGTGTTCAATCAATCAAACAGTAGAGCAGGCTACTCACCCGTGAGGGTCTCAAGGCGCTTGAGGGGACGGGAGTTGCTACTGCTCGAACAGCCAGGTCTTGAGGTATCTCCTGAAGGTTAGCAGGTCCTTGGTCTGCCATAAGTGGATGGGGAGGGTGTTCCAGGTCTTGACGACTAGGTAGGAGAATGATCTGCCACCGTTGTTGTCCTGTGGATGCGTGGAACGGTGGCGAGGGCGAGGTCGGCTGAGTGGAGCTGTCGGTTCTGGGTGTAGAAGGTAAGTCGTTCATTGAGGTATAATGGACCGGTGTTGTGGAGTGCTTTGTGGGCATGGGTGAGGAGCTTGAAGGTGATCCTCTTGTTGATGGGGAGCCAATGTAGGTCTCTCAGGTGGGCTGTGATGTGGCTGCGGCGGGGGATGTCAAGGATGAGGCGTGCGGAGGCATTCTGTATGTGTTGCAGTCTTTTCTGGAGATTGGCCGTGGTTCCCACGCATAGAGCGTTGCCGTAGTCCAGTTTGCTGCTGACAAGGGCCTGGGTGACCGTCCTTCTGGTGCCAGTGGGGATGCACCTGTAGATCTTGCAGAGCATGCAGAGGGCGTTGAAGCAGGAGGAAGAGACGGCATTGACTTGTTGGGTCATGGAGAGCGATGAGTCTAGGATGAAGCCCAGGTTGCATGCGTGGTTGGTGGGCTTTGGTGCAGCTCCCAGTGTGATCAGCCACCAGGAGTCGTCCCAGGCGGAGGGGGTGGGACCGAGGACCTCTGTCTTGTCCGAGTTCAGTTTTAGGCGACTGTTCTCCATCCGTTGGCAACGGCCTTCATTCCTTCGTGGAGGTTGGTTTTGGCTGTGGCGGGGTCCTTGGGTGTCGTCGGCATAAGAGATGATGTTGAGGTTGTGAGATCGGTGGCGAGTGGTGCCATGTAGACGTTGAAGAGGGTCGGGCTGAGGGAAGATCCTTGGGGTACGCCGCAGAGGTCTTGGTGGCTTCAGATCGGAAGGGAGGGAAGCAGACTCTCTGGGTTCTGCCGGTGAGGAAGGAGGTGATCCAGTCCAGGGCTCCATCGTGGATCCCTGCCTCGTGTAGGGTGTGGTGGCAGACGGTGTCAGAGGCGGCTGAGAGGTCCAGGAGGATGAGGGCCACGGTCTCGCCTTTGTCCAGCAGGGTCCTGATGTCGTTGGTGGCGGCGATGAGGGTGGTCTCGGTGCTGTGGTTGCTGCGAAAACCGGATTGGGATGGGTCCCGAGTGTTGTTTTCCTCTAGGAAGTGGATCAGTTACTTGTTGACGATCTTCTCGATGACCTTCGCCGGGAACGGGAGCAGGGAGATGGACCGGTAGTTTTTGAGGTCTTTTGAGTCCGCCTTGGGTTTTTTGAGGAAGGCGTTGATCTCGGCGTGCTTCCAGGTTTCTGGAAAGGTGGCAGTCTCGAAGGAGCTGTTGATGATCATCCGGAGTTTGGGGGCGATGATGGAGCTAGCTCTGTTGAAGATGTGGTGCAGGCAGGGGTCAGATGGTGAGCCAGAGTGCATGGTGTTCATGACTTTGGTGGTGTCATCGTCGCTGACTTGGGTCCAGGAGCGCAGGAGGTTGGTGTGGCTGGGGGGCAGTGAGTCTGAGGTGTTGGCAACTGCTGGTGGGGTCTTGGTGTTGAAGCTGTTGTGGATGTCTGTGATCTTGCGGTGAAAGAAAGTGGCAAGGGAGTTGCATAGGTCTTGCGAAGGTGGGATGTCATTGGTGCTGAAGCTGGGGTTGGAGAGTTCCTTCACGATGCTGAAGAGCTCTTTGCTGTTGTGCACATTGTTGTCAATGCATTCCTTGAAGGAGGATCTCTTGGAGGTCTGGATGAGCTGGTGGTGCCTGCAGATGGCGTTCTTGAGGGCCATGTGGGTGGCCGATGTCTGTTCTTGGCACCATTTCCTCTTGAGTTTACAGCACGTCTTTTTGGAGGCCTGAAGATCGGCGATGAACCAGGTGGCCTTTCTCACGGTGTGGTTGTAGGTGGGTTTATTGATCAGGACGAGAACGTTGGCACAGTCATCGATCCATTGCCTGAGGTTGTTGGTAGCTGTGTCGGTAGTGTCGGCTGGTGGGGCTCAGGCGAAGGGGGAGATCAGCTGTTTTTTGGTGACTGTGTTCCAGCTGCTGCAGGGGATCGTTGCAGGTGGTGGTGTGTTTCTCGAAGGTGAAGTGGATGCAGCGGTGGTCGGTCCAGTAGAGTTTGGTGGTGTGGCTGAAGGTGACGTGGCTGATGGCGGAGAAGATGGGGTCGAACGTGTGTCCGGCGGAGTGGGTGGGTGAAGTGATGAGCTGTTTGAGTCCGAGGTTGGCGAGCAGGGTGGTGTTGCTGTCATTAGTGTTCTTGAGGTGGAATTTTAGGTCCCTGAGGAGGACATAGGTGGTCATTACGACCCTGGCGGATTACTTCCGCCAGGGCCGCGGGACGCGGTGGCACCGCCGACAGGCCGGCGGTGCCCCGCGGGGCATTCTGACCGCGGCGGCTTAGCCGCGGTCAGAGAAGGGAAACCGGCGGTCTCCCGCCGGTTTCCCGCTGCCCCCAAGGAATCCTCCAAGCCGGCGCAGCTTGCTGCGCCGGCTTGGGGATTCCGACTCCCCCTCCCGCCATCCAGTTCCTGGCGGTTCTCCCGCCGGGAACCGGATGGCGGGAGGGGGAGTCGCGGGGCCCCTGGGGGCCCCTGCAGTGCCCATGCCAACGGCATGGGCACTGCAGGGGCCACCGTAAGAGGGCCCCAAAATTTATTTCACTGTCTGCCTTGCAGACAGTGAAATACGCGACGGGTGCAACAGCACCCGTCGCACCTTCCCACTCCGCCCGCTCTATTACGAGCCGGCATCCTCGTGGGAAGGGAGTTTTTCCCTGGGCTGGCGGGCGGTCTTTTGGAGACCGCCCGCCAGCCCAGGGAAAAACTCATAATACCCTCCGCGGTCTTCTGACCGAGGAGCGGTATTATGGAGGGCGGAATTCTGGCGGGCGGCCTCCGCCGCCCGCCGGAATCGTAATCAGGCCCATAGTCTGTAGAAGCAAGGGCTTGAGTGTTGACGGCATTGGTGATGGAGTCACTGAACTGTGGTCGAGGTCCAGGGGGTCTATAGATGAGGGTTCCTCTGAGGGTGGTCTTGGGGTAGATGTGGATTTAGAAATGCATGTGTTCGGCGATGATGAGGGTGTCTTCGGTGTTGGCGAGATTATGACGTTGTTCCTGTGGACAATGGCAATGCCTCCTCCCAGTCTCTTGGTGCGGTCTCTGCATGTGATCTTGTAGCATTCCGGGCTGGCTATGGCGATGTCGGGTGCTGAGGATGGGTTCATCCAGGTCTCCGTCAGGAAGGCGATGTCAGTGGAGGATAAGTCAAGAAGGTCCCAGAGTTCGATGGCATGCTTGTGGACTGAGCGGGTGTTGAGAAGGATGCATCTGAGGTGGTTGCGTCTAGCTCTGGCGGGCGGGGCGGCGGCTCGGGGGCTGGTGAAGCTGCAGCTCCGGCAGGAGAAGGGTCCGTGGATGAGCTTTGGTGAGGCCTGAAAGCAGGTGGCTGATCGGCCGGCATTGAGGGTGTGGAGAGTGTTGGTGTTGTAGTAGCACTGGGCAACGTGGCGGTCACGGGGGCCAGGGGGTCTGGTGCTGGGCACGGACCAGGTGTGGACGGGCACAGATGGGCTTGCCTCTGGCACGCAGCGGCCGCCAATAAGAAGGGGTGGTGGGAGGGAGGAGCAGCTGGGAGGCCGGAAGCGGGGCACGATGGGCGCGTTTGGGGGACGGGGTCGCAGGAGATGCAGCGGTGGAAATCACAAAGCGTGAAATGGCAAAAAAGAGTGTGAAAGGGCAAAACAGAGCGTGAAAGGGCAAAACAGAGCATGAAAGGGCAAAACAGAGCAAAACAGAGAGAGTGTTCAATTTCCACCTCTGTAATTAGAGTCTCCTGCAACATTGCCATTTGGACCCCTCTCTCTGCGTCGCAGGTATCTATGGACATTTTGGCTCTTTGCAGCTGACCCCAGACATTTCAGGTTAAACAACGGAGCCCCTGTGTCTTAGTGGCCAATCTGATTGTCTTATAGGAAACCATGTCTATTCGGTTCTCATTCACCCTAGAATGTGAATGCCCCCTCCCCCACCCAGACAACCCCCTAAGACAAACAAAAATCAACAGATCCTCTACTTCAAAACCACCCATCCCCAAGGCCAAGCAGCAACGGCTGTCCACCAAAACTAAATAGCATCTCTCAACAAAACAGGGTCATGATTAAAGCTCCACCTGGCTCCTGTAACGGTCAGATGGTGCCCATGATTCAGTAATCAGGGTGTCGGTCTGGTCCATATAGAGTAAACACACTGGGTGCGGGAAGAATCTGGCAGCCGGATGCCCAGCAGGGTAAGGACATAGGTAACCAGTTATTCTATTGAGGAGCAACTCTTCCATCCCTCCACTAGGGGATATCTATAAATAGGTGCTGTCCAAACCCTCCGGGCAGTAATATCATCTCCTGGGTTATCACTATGAACTTGCAGCCTTCTACGAGTTCAGAATGTTGGTATGTCTTGACGTAGTGGTGGTATGTAGGAATGTGGCATCAAATAATGTCATCAATTGTTTGTGGGGAAACGTGAAATGGCAAAAAATAGTGTGAAAGGGCAAAACAGAGCAAAACAGAGCGTGAAAGGGCAAAACAGAGCATGAAAGGGCAAAACAGAGCAAAACAGAGAGAGTGTTCAATTTCCACCCCTGTAATTAGAGTCTCCTGCAACATTGCCATTTGGACCCCTCTCTCTGCGTCGCAGGTATCTATGGACGTTTTGGCTCTTTGGAGCTGACCCCAGACATTCTAGGTTAAACAACGGAGCCCCTGTGTCTTAGTGGCCATTCTGATTGTCTTATAGGAAACCATGTCTATTCGGTTCTAATTCACCCTAGAATGTGAACGCCCCCTCCCCCACCCAGACAACCCCCTAAGACAAACAAAAATCAACAGATCCTCTACTTCAAAACCACCCATCCCCAAGGCCAAGCAGCAACGGCTGTCCACCAAAACTAAATAGCATCTCTCAACAAAACAGGGTCATGATTAAAGCTCCACCTGGCTCCTGTAACGGTCAGATGGTGTGGTAGATGTTCCCATGATTCAGTAATCAGGGTGTCGGTCTTGTCCATATAGAGTACACACACTGGGTGCGGGAAGAATCTGGCAGCCGGATGCCCAGCAGGGTAAGGACATAGGTAACCAGTTATTCTATTGAGGAGCAACTCTTCCATCCCTCCACTAGGGGATATCTATAAATAAGTGCTGTCCAAACCCTCCGGGCAGTAATATCATCTCCTGGGTTATCACTATGAACTTGCAGCCTTCTACGAGTTCAGAATGTTGGTATGTCTTGACGTAGTGGTGGTATGTAGGAATTTGGCATCAAATAATGTCATCAATTGTTTGTGGGGAAACCACTAGGGGCTGATCTTCCTCCTGAATGGACTCCTCTGATTCTGAGACTGCTGTGGAGTGCCCAATCCATTCTCCGGTTCTGATCCAGTCTGCAGAGCTATATCCACTGCTGCCGGGAGTGCCGCCGCCTTTCCTGAGCAGCCTGTGTCTTGGTTGGTCTCTGCAAGAAGCTTCCACCTCCAGGTCCACAGGGTTGTTTTTGGAGTGTCTCCGTCCCTCGCTTGGCCTTTGTTGTTTTCGTACACTAGAAATCCCAGCTTTATATGCCTCCAGCCAGTCCCATGCTCCTGTGGTTCCCCACAGAAGTGTGTTTTTGCTGTCCAATAGAATTTTCAGTTTGGCCTGCAACATTAAAGTATACTGAAGAACGTTTTCCCTGAGGGCTCTACTCACCGCAGTGAAGGAGGCTCTCCTGGCTTGGACTGCGACCATATAGTCTGCGAACATAATGATGGTTCCATTGTCAATTTGGTAGGGACCTTCCATACATACTCTCTGTTGCAGGGTATTGCGGTCTCTAAAGTGCAGTAGTTCTGCAACCACTGGTCGCAGCGGCCTGACAGGGGCCAGGGATGAGCAGGAACCCTATGTGCCCGCTCCTGCACAAAAAATAGTTTCAGATTATTCGGGGCAACAACAGACCTCATCCAGTTCTCAAGATAAGACACCATGTTGTCGCCTTCAGTCCCCTCCGGGAGGCCCATAATGCAAACGTTGTTACACCTCTTACAGCCTTCTGCATTCTTCTGCTCTGTGCACTAGAATGCTCACCCTAATTGCAACTTGCTGGGTGAAATCTTTCTGTGCTGGGCATACTTCCTCAATCCCAACTTCGGCCTCCGTACTCTGTCAGCCAGCTTCAGGTGTTCTGCTCTCAGCAGCCCGAGTCCCACTGAGACCGCACTTATATCCTTTTGGAGAGCAGCCTTGGTGTCATTGATAGCCGCAAGTATTTTGTCAAACTGTAGCTGCATTTGGGATGTCCCACTGCCTCTCCCCACTCACTCTGGACGTTGCCACTTGGGGATTCGGCGCATCTATATGAAAATGAGATTGCTTAGCTAGGGGTTTCCCCATGGTTAGCACTTAGGTAGTCACAGCAATCCACTCGCTTGAAGTAGTTGTCAGTGAGGTAGCGGCTCAGAAAGAAGCGTCAACTGCAGTGCCACAATGGGATCAATCATGAACCAAGAAGTGTGCTCCTATGCGCTAAAAGTGTGTGTCTGGTTCAGAGGTCTTGCAAGTCTCTACATTGTCACCAGAATGCACTTGGCCTGTCATATGCATCCAGTAGTTCACCTTGCCAGGAAATGATTGAGACCCAGCTAATCCTTAATGCCCCCCAGCCCTTGTCTCAAATTGCACTCCTCTCCAAGGGCAGTGTCCTTTCTTTAAATTGAAGGTAGGATGTGCAGTCCTGTGATCTCCAAACACTCTTCTACTAGGACAACCTTACACACTGGCCCTTACAGCCATAAGGTTCAGTACGTGCATATAAATATCAGTCATGCACACTAATTAGGTACTGAGTGGGTGTGCCTTGTGTTCCCTAGGCCATGCAAGTTCCTGAAAACAGTTGTGGACTCCTCAAGTGTATCCCCACAACAGTAAGACCAAGCAGCACCCTTTCTGACCCAATATCCTGGTGCTCATACAATTGCGCACTAAGGTTCGATCATCGCCACACAGATTGGGTAACTGCCACCAACAGTACTTGTAGATCTGGGCAAACGGTAGTAATGGCAGAAAACAGCACCTGCTTGTTGTGTCCAATCTGGTATGTGGGTAAGTTTACCCAAGATGGTGCTTAGTGGTCAATTGCCCTACTACCATAAGGCAAAGAATATTTTATGTATAGAGACATACACATAATATACAGAAATACAGCTATGACCACAGTACTCAAAAGCACATATAGTTACAGACACAAATGTAATATCTGATGTGAGAGGTCTGTCGGTGAGAAGTAAAGTAATCTTCTTTGTGTTCCAATAGAGAATTTATTTGGGTCAACAAATATTTTGTATAGTTGGATCAATCATAGGCCATATGTAGTGATAGCCTTTGGAAGATAAATATGTTCAAACATAGCCAACATGTGTTTCGTCACACAGTGACTTTTTCAAGGCTAGACTGCAAACGAATTAGAGACATGTCCAATTAGATGTGTAGTATGGAACAGAAAGCACTGCTTTCTACACTTCATACACTGAAGGGTGCGCATATCTGAGCTCTGCAGGACTTACCATGGTCCCTTCTTATTCTTTTTTTCTTTTTTGATGACTCTATATCACACCGGGATGATACCTATCCACGATTAAGTTCGTGCTGAACCACACGAACATCATACTTCCACGCTCGCCTAAATTGAATACAGTTCTTACATACTACGCATCTGAATGACTACCAGGCTGGGTTAATGTTACCAAAGAAGCTGTATACACATTGAAGAATGTGGGGCTTAAAGAGGATCCCTGAGGAACCCCGTACTTAAGCATCTTACTTCTTGAGGAAAAAGTGGAAGCCAATACTAATTGTTCTCTTTTACGCAGAAATTATAGTACCATCCCTATTCCTCCTTTTCTGTTTGATCAGCATAGATTTATGTAATTTAACTCCATTCCAGTATGGCCACCTCTGTATTTTTTTTTGTCCCCCTCCTTTTTTTAGTAGTCCCTTTTCGTTTTCCATAATCTATTTATGGAGCACACTTGCAGCTCGCATTTTTTCTGAACGCAAGGCTGTTAACATCGGCATTGCTCGATCCCGATTACTGTTAGTGCATTTCCTTATTCCCGTCAATATTCTTGGTTCCTTATTTTTGTAATGTTGCTCACCATTTCTCTAGGCCCTTTATTCCCCTAGCTCCTGGGTTGACATGACGGTGTTATTTTGACCGCTATCTTTCTCTTAAGTTTTTTGGTCGTTACTAATAAGGTGAGTACAGTACCACATTTGATCGGAGTACCTCCACTTTTTTAGAGGAATTAGTCGTACCTTATTATTTTTTTCTCTTGCATATTATGTTTCAGGTAGCAGTACTTTTTGAATTGTTTACTGCTCTTTGAAAGTCCGTATTAATGTAGTTTCCCTTCCATGTTCAGGTATACACTCTCTTTTTCATTATATTTTAAAACAATTTCACACATATTGGCTCGCACAATTTAGACATTGTGGTTTTTATGTTTTTTTCTACTTATTTTTGGTACCACTTTTCCACTTTTTATTTTTAGTGATTATTGTCCATTTAAACTTAACTAATTTAATTTATTTTCTTTCTCTCTCTTCTTTTTCTCTCCTTCTCTTTCCCCTTTCCCTTGCTTTTTCCCTGCTCTTGTTTCCCCCCCCTTTTCCATCCTTTTTTTCTCCCTCCATTTTTACCTTCCTTTTTTAAATTTATATATATAGTGCCCTTGGGCTTATTTTTATTTTATTGCAGATGATGATCCTAGTATTGCTAAAAGGATCGAAACATCATTGACTTTGACACCTTAACCCCGTGAGAATTGCTCATTACATGTATAAGGGCTATGTTGTGTCTTTGTTGAATTGTGACTTATCAGATGTATTTATTTTTGTTACAAAGTTGCCTGAGTCTGTTCTTTTTGAGCAGAGTCTGTTCTTATTGAACATGTTTTCCAACATACATTTCTTTGTGTAATTTAATTGCTAATAAAATATAACTTGTGTTGATTGGACTGTGCACATGGGTATAATTGTTCTCCAATATGTGTATATAATCTCTTAATTAGGGACCATTGTTTCTTTAATAATTATATGTGAACCCCTGGGTCCTTGTTATCCATGGGTTTCCCTTGTTATTTATAACAGTGTTGTGTCTAAAGCATGATTAAGTACGATGTAGGAGATCACGTTTAAGATAGTCCGAATGTTTGGTGTCATCAGTTTCTTCTGCATTTTAAAAGCTGCAGAGAGAAGGGAGATCGGCCTAAAATTGCATAGAATAGTGGGATCAGCTGAGGGTTTTTTCAGAAGGGGCATTACCTATTCCTGCTTCCAAACACCAGTGATCAGGGCTGTATTAAGAGAAGTGTTAAATATGACGTTGAGAACTGAAATGCTCATTCGGGAACCGTGGTTTAAACTGAGGATGACATTCTCAGACTCCTCTAGAGTGATGAGTTTAAGCTCTGAGAAAGTACTAGAAGGATTCTGCTGGCAAGTCTCTCTGTGCTAGAAAAAAGCATTGGTAAATTCTGCATGAATTTTTTCTTCAAAAAAATGAAATGAGAGAGCATGTCTTAGAGCTCTACATATGGAGCAACCTCAATATTACATGCTTTGGGTCGAAGGAACAGTGTGGCAGTTTGGAAGATTACCTGTGGTGCATTCTTGTCTGAGTCAATTTTCAATGAATAGAAATCTGCTTGGGCTGTGTTGGTTGATTTATGATTAAGGTTGAGGGCAGATTTGCATGCCTCTTTGTCCATTTTCTTTCAATTTTTCTCAGATCTTTTTTTCTTTGATAAGGCTTATAAAAAAAGGAGCAGAGGAAAGACTTTTATGCTATAGTAGTGTTTTAAAAGGAACCAAGTGGCCTGTCACGGAGTTTAACCATCCTCCAGAAGTTTAAAATCAACCATTCCTGAGCCATCCATAGTAGACATGTAGTCACCTCCATTCTGCAATAGTTGTGTTTTAAAAGGAACTAAATGGCACATCACTGATTTTAACCATCATGCAGAAGTTTAAAATCAGCCATTCCTAAGCCATCCATACCAGATCAATATCCACTTTTATTCTGATATTTTTCCATTTTAAAACGGCTGAAGTGAAGACCGTGAAAGACCCCCATGTAATACAGAAGGATGTGGACATTATAGTATCAGGGTGTTCAAGAAGGTCACTTAGGATTATGAGGATCAAGAGACAAAGCTGAGCCACAAGGACCCCTGGCAGTCTGGGAAGATATCACAATAATGCTTTTTGCAGTTGGGACTGCCTCCCACAAGGGTCAGGCCACCCTAAAGAGTGGGGAGGATCTCTGCTGCTGGTGCAGTCTAAAGATCCTAAACATCCATGGGCGGTCCACCCAGTGTCGAACAAAAGTATCTTCCAGCTCTTCCCACATCAGACCGAGGTCCTGGTGAAGGCCTAGCCAGACTTAACGTGATCACATATGCTCACATGGCATGATTAGTCTTAGGCAATTATATGTGTTTGGAGCATCTCAAATATGGTACTAACACATGGCTTGGGTATGAGGAGCTATTGCATTTGTATCATTTTGTGTAGTGTAGACCTCAAAGAACTGATTTTGAAAGCTGTTAGGGAGAAGGCATTTATATGTTCAGGATATGCAAGGTTGTTCATTAAACATCATCACCCATGTGACAATGGGCCATATGTGATATCTATCTTGGACTATTTCTGTGCTATCTGAGTAAGAGTTATTGTTACTTGCTATGTCTGGATGTGGAAAGCAAGGAGGGAAGCAGCAAGCTAAAGTCAAGCTCTGCCACACCACAGAGGCACCCATGTATCTCCAGCCTCATCTACAAGGAGTCCTGCGGTGTGCTGGAGACCTTTCTGGAGAATTTAATCCTCAGCACCACCTGCCCCATGCTTTCCAAGAAGAAGAGCATCACATTCATGGATATGGTCTACACCTTAAAGTATCAGGGATGCTTTTTCTATGGATTTGGCAGCTGAGCTCTCATGAATTCTCACGACCTTTGAGATGGTATCTGTAATGCACTTGTAGTAGCGTGATGTGCAACACAGATCTGATAATCGTAATTTAAAAGTACCATTTGTAGCACATGACAACATACACTACTTTACTGATGGATCATTCTCTCACATTTCCCACATACTGTGGGGGGAGGCCTAGCAGAATCCAAGTCAAAAGAGCAGGAACTCAGGGACAAGGTGAGGACCCACCACCCAGTTGTGACAGAAGTAAAGTGCTTCTCTGCAAGAAAGTGTGTCACCTCAGAGATGCAAAGAATTGGTTGCTGAAACATCTTAGAGCAGGCAGGCAGGTGGCAGAAGTGGTGAACTGGGGCACCAGCACATGCCTAAAAGACAAGAAGTTTTTCTGGCCAAGACCCCAGAAAGATACAATGGTACCAGGAGGTTATAGCACCTCAACAGCACATCTGAGTCCACCGCTCTCATCTTTCACCCTCTCACAAGCAGTACCTGTCCATTAAGAAAGCAACAGCCAAGGATACATTTTGCCAAGACACCTCTGAGCCTTCTTGTGTTCCCCATCTCACACCCAATCTTTTGTCTCCCCAAAGCAAGTCTGGGAGCTATTAAGGCAGTTGGCGGCTGCACGGCAGACAGTCCTGAAGGCCATATAAAAGGGGTTTTCTGTCCCCTAGGATTTGTAGGCTGCCCAGCACAAGCAGCTTACCTTCCTCCTCTCCTGTATGGCTCTGTTCCCGCTCCTAGACACTGCTTTTGTCCTCACCTCTACAATTTGTCAGCCTCACCCATTCCACCACCCAACATGATCTGCCACAACCAGGGCATGCCTGTGAAATTTGCTCAAATCTCAACACTCACTGCTCCATGTTGTAGGAGCACAATACAACAGATGAGGGAAAGCTTTTTACTTTATGTTCAGATGTTTTATTTCAACATACAGTGTGGCTATGTACATCAATTTGCATATCTTTGTAACCTGTTCATGATCCTGCAGGTCGGGTATATGAGAGGCTGGTGCTGGTGAGTTTTCAGTGACGTGTTCAAGGAGGTACGTTTTGGCATCCATATTAATGGGGTAGGGACATTCACACCCCTGTCTGTGTAGTACAAATCCTGGGTTGGGTTTGGAATCCATTACTTCACTGGACGGAGGAGCAAGTGGGAAGTGTTATTATTTACCAAATCAGGAGCATGACTTGTTCTGCAGGTGTGACAAGTGGTTTATCAGCCAGGGCCTTAATAGGCTACTAAACATCATTATTCCAACCTGTGTTCTCCTCCCTTGACATTTTGAGATATTTCATGTACATTGCCACAGCGTACTGCAGGAGCTCAATGTGATTCTCCAGGAGGCTGGTGGGTCATGCAAATTATCATTCTGGGACCCCAGGAAGGCAGTTATAAGGTGTATAGGCCCCTCTATACACCCCTCCATGTTGAAGATGCCACATTTCACTGTGTCTTGCTGAATTAAAAAGTCCACCTACCAGAGATCTGCCCATAGCCAAGCCAGTCCTACAAACATAAAAGGTCATTTAAGTCAGCCAGCCAGTTGGAGAGGAAGTAGAGGATCCCTTGAGGGCGTTTGCGATGTGGCAAATGCATGATGGGAGAGGCCCATTATTATAGGGGGATTCATGTCTTTGTGATTCCAAAGACAATTTTGGAGTGGCATCTCAGTGGAAATGTGGAACTTGGAGATTCATCTGGGGTTTCTGTAGAGTGGGTGGTGGGGGTAGGTGAGTCCTGCTTACCTGGGATAAGCACTTGTATCCTTGGTCTATGCAGGTGGAGAATTGCAGTCTAGATGATACCCCACTGAGGCAAACTATATGACTGTCAGCGACATAGTGGTAGAAGGATCATCCTGCATTTCACTGATATTGTTGTCCTCTGTGTTCTTGTCTGCATCTGAGATGATGATTCATAGGACAAGGGGGTTCTCTCTGGCTGGAGATTGATGCCTGGTTGCCACTTGTGGATCAAGTAGTCTCTTCTCTTCTATGTGCTATGAATGAGAGAGAAACACATGCTAGGAATCGCACAGAAACACTTATCACTTGTTGATCGATTGACTTGTAGAAGAGTGGGTGTATGAACAAAGTCATACAGATTGCATTATACATATTATATGACGTGGGTTGCTCTCATGGGACAGTGACACGTACAACTGCCAACCAAAATGAGAGACATATGCCAATGGTATATACAGCAGACACAGTGACCCTTCACAAAAATATGTCTTATTTGCCAGTGCCACAAGTCATTTGTGTGTGGATGGATCCATGAAGTCAGCTGCTGTTTTGCAGTGTGTTCACAGGGTTAAGGAAATATGAACTTGGAAGACTTAGGTGCTCATTATGAACACGGCGGTAACAGGAAACATTATCCGAGGGGTAGAGCAGCTACCCTGGCGGATGGTGTTTCCACTCACCGCCAGGCTGCCTGACGGCGGAAGCCTGGCGGTGAGTGAGGGCTGCTGATGGCGGCCCTCACCATGATCATTATGCGGCGGGTTGGCCCGCCATGCTGGCTGGCGGGCCAACCCGCTGTGTTCATAATGACCACCTTAGTCGTTGTACAAACTTAGAGATGTAAGCGAGTGTATAAGTTGGAAAGTCCAAAGCAAGCTTTCACATCTGAAATATTTAAGATTAATGTGAGGATTTAGATTCAGAGATACAGATAATATTCAAGTCCTATTTGACAGATAAGAGTGGCATTTATGAGTCACATACCTCTACATGAGACTTTACTCGCCTAATAAAAACTTTGGGGGTTCCAAGGAATGTTCTTGAAAATCTCTAAACATGGCCAACCAACACTGCACCTCGAAAGGTCACAGCCATGCCACATATTCAGGATACTCATATGAAATAAATTTACATACACCAAATATAATTTTGAATCACCTATGCAATGTGTGTCCTCATAATTTGGAGTTGTTACGCACCTTGTAGTGTAGCTGTGTGCAGCCTTCCTCTGTTGAAACATCAGCTTAAGAATCCTGGTCATTCACAAGAGGACAGCAGTAAGGAGGATGAGCCAGCAACTATACACCCTTGATTAAGTGAAACAACGTTTTGTGCTAACATTATAATCATGCAATACTCATGCAGTAGGATAACATTGATGCCAAAAGTACCAAATGTAAACCTTTCTTGCCACCATATAACTAATGAGGGACAACAAATTTAGACATGCTATTTTAGTTTACTTTTGGTGGTGAAACTGGGGCCAGGTTGCGAATCAGAGCTGCTTACTGTCTTTGGGAATAGTGAAGCCAGCTGATACTTTTCATGAGGCAGGGTCTGAGCTAATTCTAAATGTTAAACTCCACACAATCAAGTGATTGCAGGGCCGATCTTTAGCAATAGTTCCCAATGGCAAAAGTCTCTCTACAGTGGACATTCTAGGACTGAGAGTAATAGTGGATTGCTTTGAATTAGGTAGCATTCCTGATCATGACTTCACTGGCTTTTGTGATAGCTTGCACTATACAAATAACATATACATGCCTATATACGTTGAAGCAGGAATGATGTGGTCAAGGACAAATTGATGCCTCATTAATGCAATGGCTCTAGAACTGTGAACACAATAATGAACTATAACATCATGGCAAAGTGACAAGCGAGACATGTAGCTAAAAAGCTTACTCAAGAGTCTGTCTAGTGGTCTGTCCTTGATGAAGTGTAACAAGTTTTGGTGAAGAGATTGTATGTTATTGCTTTCAGGATGACCCATAGCCAGAGAAACAATGTCACAGAAAACAGACATTTTTCTGATGCAGTAGTAGCATATCACATGCAAGGGCTTTGTCAGCAGGCAGAGCCTAAAGAACGCAATGGTGCTGGTGAAAATGCTTGCCACTAGATTGGGAAGAGTGATACATAACCTTGTGCATAAAGACCAAATTGGATTTATGCCCAATTGTAGTACTCACCACTACCTCAGACATTTACACTTAATCAGGCTAGGGAACTGAGAGCTTCTTCATAATGGTCAGTTTTGAAAAGGCCTTTGACTCGTTAAGTTGGTCATTCTTACATTAAGTACTTGTAGAAAATAAACTTCAGTCTCCTTGTCTGTGGCTTAGTGAAAGCATTATAGTCTTCTACATAGGCCCACGTTAGAGTTAATGGCAGTTGCTTCTCACCTTGTTTGACAGCAAAGGACTCTTAAAAAGTGTTACCTCTCATCTCAGTTACTTTTTGCTCTAGTCATTGGGTAAATGGATAAGGCAAGATGCTCATGTATGGGGCCTTCATGGGAAGATAACATTAAGGTCAAGTTATCTTTATACTCAGATGACCTGCTCCTTTTTCTTTAGAGACCTGCACATTGTAGGCTGTGCTTGATCCGCATGCTTAAGTTATATGGTGATTCATCAAGGCTCCTAGTTAAATGGAATAAATTGGCATGTGTCTGTTTGGCAGGGGATTTCGAGATTGAAGGATCTAAGGGGGTGTGCTGCTCTGCTTTGGTGCGGTTAGGCTATTTAGGCATTTACATCTCAGCAAACATTCAGAGGTGTTGGAGCCTCAAAGTGGCACTGTTAGAGTAAGACATGTTTGCACAATATAAGCTCCCAGTACCAATTTTGTAAATTATTATTCTTTCTAAAGTAACATTCATACTCCAAAACTACCCATGCAAGCGTCCTCAAGGCTTCTTCAAAACATGATGGCACAGATTCTTATGATCCAGGAAGACCCAGAGAGCTTCATTCAATAAAAGTATTCAATTGCTATATGATGAAGGTTTGGGGTGCCAGGCATTCACCTTTACTGCTTGACATCCCATGCACAATTGGTTGTTCTGGGACAGGAATTGCCCAGCCTTTAGGCTCAAAACTGATCTGTTAAATGGCCCACAGATGATCTGCATGCTATACAGCCTGCAGGTCCTCTCTTCACTTCTCTTGCACACTAGGCTGAGCATAGACAGTATATTGCTTTACAGTGGATTAAGTTGGATGCTAGCTATACCAAGGGAACACCTGTTGCATGGGCCATGGATAGGATGGGAGCCAAGCTTCAGGGCTTCCATGCATGGGATCAATTAGAGATCCCCAAGTTGGGCAAACATTGGAGCATTTGGGAACTTGGAGAAATAATTCACATTGCACAACACACAGTTTTACTCATGTACACAGGTGAGAGATGATTTAGATAACCATAAACAGGCCCTTCTAGACATGCAGGAGTTTAACCAGATTGAAGTCAAATTAACCATGGAGGCCCCAGAAGGAAAGGGAACCTTATATATCTATAAATTACTGGTAGTCTATACCCCAGAGCCCCACAGGGAGGTGTGGGAGGAGTAGAACTGGACAGTGAAAAGTTAGAAGAAGCTGAATGGGTTGAAGTGAAGATGGTGCTCAGAGTAATTAAGATCTCAGTTCTTCTATGGCTGGTACAGTTTTGATCCCTTTATTGGGTATATTACACCCCACAGAGATTTGGAAAGATGATAGGTGGCCTGGAACTGAATTGTCTCAGATGTGTAAGGGAGGTTAGCAGATTAATGCATATGGTGTGGAGGTGCCTGATTATAAAGAAATACTGGTCCCGCTTACACACAGTAGTGGGTATTTCACAGTTTAGACCAAGAACTTCATTTTGAGTTTCGGGGAAATTATAACACTTCTTTTTCTCAAAAACAAAATGCTACACACATGGGGTTCCCCAAGGAAGTGGTATCTGATAGGGGTACCAACTTCATATACACGTATATGAAGTCTATGTGGAAGGAGTGTGGGGTAACCTACAAGTTCACTACCCCTTACCACCCCCAGAGTAATGGTCTGGTTGAGAGATTCAACCGCACCTTGAAAGGCATGATCATGGGCCTGTCGGAGCCCTTGAGGCGGAAGTGGGACGTCCTCTTGCCATGCCTTCTGTTCGCCTACAGGGAGGTGCCTCAAAAGGGACTTGGGTTTAGTCCCTTTGAGCTCATCTATGGCCATCCTGTGAGGGGACCTTTGAGTCTGGTGAAGAAAGCTTTGGAGAAAGCTCCTAGTAAACCCCCTCTGGATGTATTTAGCAACATGGTGGTGTTGAGAAACCAGACTGCCCACTTCAGGAGTCTCACTCAGGAGAACCTGAAAGTAAGCCAGGAGGATATAAAACGCTGGTATGACCAGAATGCCACTCTGGTCGAGTTTCAACCTGGACAGAAAGTGTGGGTGATGGCACCTGTGGAGCCTAGGGCGTGCCAATATAAGTGGACTGGGCCATTTGAGGTAGTGGAAGCAAGAGTGGAGTCACTTACCTGGTGGACTTGCGGTCTCCGAGGAACACTTTAAGGGCCCTGCATGTCAACCTCCTCAAAGGAGAGTGAGCCTCTTCCTGACCTCTTGTCTGCAGGAGAAAAAGATGAGTCAGTGGAGGGAGTGATGCTCTCCCCCTCCCTGACTGAGGAGCAGCAAGGTGACTGTTGCCACGTGTTGGGACAGTTTTCCTCACTGTTTTCCCTGATCCCAGGAGTCACACACTTGTGCACACATGATGTGGACACTGGGGACAGTACATCTATTAAACAGAAAGTTTACAGGGTGACTGACAGGGTCAGGGCATGCATTAAGGATGAGGTATCCAAGATGCTAACCCTTGGGGTTATTGAGCACTCCAGCAGTCCTTGGGCCAGCCCAGTGGTATTGGTCCCAAAGGCTGCTGCACTTGGTGCTACTCCAGAACTGAGTTTCTATGTGGACTACCGGGGACTCAATGCGGTCAGCAAGACTGACGCACACCCCATCCCCCGAGCTGATGAGCACATTTACCAGTTGGGAGCTGCCAAGTACATCAGGTACTGGCAGATTGCCTTAACTGAGGGGGCGAAGGAGAGGTCAGCATTCGCTACCCCAGATGGACACTTTCAATTTAAAGTCATGCCATTTGTGATGAAGAATGCCTCTGCCACCTTTCAGAGGTTGGTCAATCAGGTGTTGGCTGGGCTGGATGAGTTCAGTGCCACCTACCTGGATGACATTGCTGTGTTTAGTTCCACATGGGAGGAACACCTGCAACACCTCTGGAGAGTGTTAGAGGCCCTGCAGAAGGCAGGCCTCACTATTAAGGCGACCAAGTGCCAAATAGGGCAGGGTTCTGTGGTGTACTAGGACACCAGGTGAGGAGTGGCCAGGTGGCACCCCTACAGCCTAAGATTGACACAATTCTGGCTTGAGAGCCTCCCAAAACCCAGACTGAAGAGAGAACCTTTTTAGATCTCACATGATACTACAGGAGGTTTGTTAAGGGATATGGTACCATTGTTACCCCCTTAACTGAGTTGACTTAGAAGAAGCAACCCAGGAAAGTGACCTGGAGAGAGGCTTGCCAGAATGCTTTTGATGCCCTGAAGTCTGCCATGTGCACAGCACCTGACTACTCCAAGGAGTTTGTTGTGCAAACAGACGCCTCAGAGCATGGTATTGGAGCAGTACCCTCACAGCTTAATGAAGAGGGCCTAGAACAACCCGTAGCCCTCATTAGCATGTGGTTACTACCAAGGGAACGTAGGAGTGCCATAGAACGTGAAGGGTTTGCTGTGGTCTGGGAACTGAAGAAGCTAAGGGCCAGATGTACGAATTTCAGATAATTGCGACTAGGAAATTGTGAGTCGGTGCGACTCGCAATTTCCAAGTCGCAATATTGGATGCAGAACGGTGTCTCAGACACCGTCTGCGATTCGCTATGGGGTCGCAAAGACCCGCCTCATAAATATTAATGAGGTGGGTCGCATTTTACGACCCCATAGCGAGTCCTTGCACTCACAGGGATGGTGGCCTGCTGAAGTCAGCAGACCTCCATGTCTGTGACTGCTTTTTAAATAAAGCAGTTTTTTTTATCTTTTGCAGCCCGTTTTCCTTAAAGGAAAACAAGTTGGAAAATAAAAAAAATAACGAAACCATTTGGTTTTGTTTTTTCAGAGCAGGCAGTGGTCCATTGGACCACTGCCTGCTCTGAAAAAACCTTTTGGGCAACATTCACAAAGGGGAAGGGGTCTGATGGGGACCCCTTCCCTTTTTTGAATGACTTACCACCAGTGTGACACTGGTGGTAACTGCGAATTGCGATGCGAGTCGCAAATAGGAAGGGGACACCCCTTCCTATTTGCGAGTCGCATTCACAATTTGCGAGTCGGTACCAACTCGCAAATTGTGAATGAGCATCGCATAAGGCTGTTTGCATGGCGCAAACTGCGATTTTCGCAGTTTGCACCATGCAAACGGCTTTCTACATCTGGCCCTAAGACCCTACTTGCTTGGGACTTACTTCCAAGTTCAGACCGACCACAGGCCCCTCATTTGGTTAATGCAGATGAGGGGTGAGAATCCAAAACTGTTAAGGTGGTCCATTTCCCTACAGGGGATGGACTTTACGGTGGAACACCGTCCTGCTACAGAGCACGCCAATGCTGATGGTCTGTCCAGATTCTTCCGCCTTAGTGATGAGAACTCCCATGAGGTTGGGTAGTTGCTCCCGACGTTCAGCTGGGGGGACACATGTTAGACTTTGCATCCGTGGCGTGATCTCCCTTAACTTGTTGCCTCTGTTTCCCAGGTTGTTGATGTGTGCTGGACTCTGATGTTGCTGTTTTTGTTACTCTAGGCACTTTACCACTGCTAACCAGTGCTAAAGTGCAAGTGCTCCTTTACAAAATGTGTATGTATTTGGCTTATCCATGATTGGCATATTTGATTTACTAGTAAGTCCCTAGTAGAGTGCACTAGAGGTCCCAGGGCCTGTAAATCGAATGCTACTAGTGGGCCTGCAGCACTGGTTGTGCCACCCACACAAGTAGCTCTGTAATCATGTCTCAGACCTGCCACTGCAGGGTCTGTGTGTGCAGTTTTTACTGTAAATTCGACTTTGCATGTGTACTCAATTGCCAGGCCAAAACCTTCCCTTTTCTTACATGTAAGGCACCCCTAAGGTAGGCCCTAGGTAGCCCCAATGGCAGGGTGCAGTGTATGGTTAAGGTAGGACATATTGTAATGTCCCTCAATACAACATTGGCGGTAAATGCCGCTTACCGCTGTGCAGAAGACCGTCAGCACACCGCTGCAGCCGCGGAAATGCACTACAGCTATTACGACCCGCAGCCCGGAATCCGCCAAAATCTAGACACCCACACAAGTCCACCACTCCAAAGGTCAGTAATAAACTGCCGATAACGAAACCTCCACTGTCACGCCAACAGGAATACGCCCACACTATCACGACCCACGAATCCACGCGGCGGTCTTTCAACCGCGGTATTCCATTGGCGGTACACACCGCTGCGCTCAAAATACACACACATATATAAAACACAACCACATTGGACAAATCGAAATACACACTCCTGATACACATACACACACCACTCCCACACACCCAATCCAATATAAAACACACACCCACTCCACCCACAAACCCCTACGACAAAAATTGAGAACGAAGCACAGAGAGAGACACCACCATCAACAAACTAGCATCCACAGGCACACAACACCATCACTCACACAACATCCACGCATCTCACACAACACACACAAACACATCCCCTTACACATCACAACACACACTACCTCACACATCACCCACACCACACCATGGCACCGCAAAGACACCCCAAGTTCTCTGAGGAGGAGCTCAGGATCATGGTGGAGGAAATCGTCCGGGTAGAGGCGCAGCTATTCGGATCACAGGTGCAGCACACCTCCATTGCTAGGAAGATGGAGCTATGGCGTAGAATCGTAGACAGGATCAACACAGTGGGACAGCATCCAAGAACACAGGATGACATCAGGAAGAGGTGGAACGACCTACGGGGGAAGGTGCGTTCCGTGGTCTCAAGACACCAGATTGCAGTTCAGAGGACTGGCGGTGGACCCCCACCTCCTCCCCCACAACTAACAACATGGGAGGTGCAGGTCTTGGCTATATTGCATCCTGTGGGCCTCGCAGGAGTAGCAGGAGGAATGGACTCTGGTAAGTCAGATCTTAACTACTTCACCCCCCACCCTACCTGCATGCTATTACATACCCCCATCACTCCAACACCTCACATATGTACCACTATCACAAACCACCCATCCCAACACCAAGCCCTGCATGCAACACCAAAGCATGGACACCCATCACCAAATCATGTCCACTAAAGATACCCAGATGCCAAAACCAAATATCACACAAGGTCCTAGACAAGAATGTAAGCACTGGGTACAGGGTCACCCACCCATTGCACACGATGGCACACACAGATGCAATAATCATGCCTTTACACCCCTGCAGGACCCCTACCCAACGTCACCGGAGAGGAGGTTCCAGACATGTCCCCCCCCCACCTCCCTCCCACAGAAGAGGCCCACAGTGATGAGAGCAGCTCTGTCCAACTGGATCTGGATGACCAGCCCAGCCCATCTGGGACCTCCGGACAGTCGGTTCCCCAGACACTGGCACATGCCACCACAGAGCCTCCCCCCTCAAGAAACACCAGCACAGCACCCACCCAGCGGGCCCATACCTCTGTCCCCAGGACATGTCAAGCAGCAGTGTGTCCACCACTACAGGGAACCCAGGCAAACCCAAGAACATCAGGGATCTGGGGGCAGTGGTAGTGGGCACACGGTTCAGGGGACAGAGGAACAGGAAAACTGGGGAACTGGGAGGACTGCTGTGCGACAGGGGGAGGACAGGCCCAGGGAACCCACTCTCCACGAGGCCCTCTCCAACATCATGGGAGCGTACCATCATTCCCAGGAGATGATGGCAACGGTACTGGCCAAGTTTCAGGAGACCCAGCGGCTGCAGGAGGAACAGTATTTGGGGATCAGGGAGGACTTGAAGTCGATTAACACCACCCTGGTCACCATTGAAGGGGTGCTGAAGGACCTTGTGAACACCAGGAGGGACACTGTGGCATAGCAAGGGGCCCCTGACACTAGCCTCGATGATGAACTGCCCATCACCTCCGCCGGCGCTAGTGGACAGGACCACAACACCAGCACCCCACCCCCTGCAGATGGAGAACCACCCCGCAAACGGTCCCTGAGATCCAGGACAAAGACAGAGAACAATGCCAAGACCCTCGCCAAGAAATGAGACCACCCTGAATGTCATCCTTCTGTCCCACTCCGTCACCCTGTCCATCCATCAACTGCCCTAGCTCCATTTCCTATGCCCCTTTGGACAATGCACCTGTGAGACTAATAACTGGACTCTGCCATGGACATTCCTCCACCATCACCCCTGACCATTTTCCAACCCCCTCCACTAATATGCACTTAAATAAACACCCTTGAATCAC